>NW_020447306.1:0-155978 GCF_003343035.1 Apteryx rowi | reverse complement strand
GAGAGGCCCCAAGCACTCCCTGCAGCCTGAGACCTGTAGGGCTGCATCTACTGTCAGAGGGTTGGTCTGGGTCCCAGCCTCTGACACAGCAACTCCAAATAATGACAAAGCAGAAAAAAAAAAAAAGAAAGATGCAGAACTTAGATAACTATGGGATGAAACCAGAGACAGAGAGGAATAAGAGGAAGTGGAAATGCATGCAGTAATATGCAGCAACAATGCTAAAGCACATTTTCCACTGGCCATATCCAAGAAATTTGTTAAATGAAGCTGACAGTGGTCTTCTCAATGAATTCCAAAGCACAGGTAGCAACTTGTTAATGGATTCACAACTTCTTTCATTAGCTTTTGTTTGTTATATGATGCTAATATTGCTGTGCAGTTGTTCATAACACCAATTTCAAAGTGTGAACTTATTTAGAGACTTGCAGAGGGAGAAAAATGAGCAACCAGTCAGTATCTCATCAGTTTTTGCCCTATCCTTAAAGTGTTCCCAGCTAATGGGAGGAAAGCAGCCATGTCCTAATATCACATTTAAGTTGATGAGGTATCCAGAAAGAATTCATTAGTACAGAGTTGAAAGCCTGATAAGAAATGTCTGTATGTGGTGACTCACTATCCTTTAGAATAAACTACTAAATGATCTCTGTTACTGCAAAAGATGCCAAATGCATACTGAACTATTGTTAGTGAAAATTAACTTATCCATTAAATATCCTTCTCCTCATCTCCCTTAGTATTTATGCCTGAATTGATTTTACTGAAAAACTTCAGAGACTATGATAAATATAAAGAAAAGATTATGAAGCACTTCTACAGATTGGTGATTTTCCCTTTTATGTGAATACCATTCTACGGTATTTTGTGAAAGGTCGAATTTTCTACAGTAACCACTCTACTAAACTCCAAAAGCACATTTGCATTACTATACTACAGAGACTTTATTATAGCCTAATTTTTTTCCTAATAAAGGACAAGAGAGAAAACATTCTTGCATACATTCAAAAGAGACCTATATGCCACATTTACATGAGAATTCACCAGCCACAATAGTTATGTTAGAAGGATTATGTCAGCAAATTCTTTCACAGCATGGACATTTTAACAAGAAGAACTAATTTGCCTGTATTTTTAATTCAGTTCCCCCCATAAAATAAGCTATGCTAGGAAAAAGACCTGTTACACTGGTAATCATCACAGTCTTGCTCAGCATAACTATTTTTTCCACAGTTCTCCCAGACACAGCTATGCATGCAAAGCTTCAGCGTAGAAAGTCTGAGTAGGAGGGTTAGGCAAACAACTCTAGATGGAGTCAGAGCTGTGAGACAAGTTCCTCTGTTTTCAGCCCACAATGCTGCTTCTATCTTCTTTTCCACAATTTTATCTGTGAAGTTAAATAAGTCACATCCATATAAAACTGTAGGAGAAGTAAGATTTGCTGCTATTAGTTTCCTCTCCCAGGACAATTATCTCCTCTGCCTGCTGACAGACACATCCACTGCAGAAGCCTGTTGTCACAACTTTAAAGAAAGATGCTTTCTTTAAAAAGGAAGACAGCCAAAATTCCAGTATTTGTGGGATTATAGAGGTTTATAGGAACTGTTCTCCTTTGTTCAGTCTGTACACATCTCTACTAAGATATAACATACTCCTTTTTTGAGACATGCTCATGAAAACTGTTTTGTTTTATAATAAGCATAATTAAAACGGATTTCACCAAATAACACTGTTGTTTATATATCTCAGACTACATAAATCTCTCTTTTCTTTCAAATTAGGGCATGTTAATTTGTAGAGAAGGCAACTGCTTAAAAAAGAAATAGACATTTTTAATAAGAATCTTCAGCATGCTTTTACTACAAATAGTGTTTTAGTATCAGGCTCTACACAGAAATGGATTTCTCTCCAAGAGTTGAGTCTTAATGTACAATAAGTTTAACTTTTGAATCCAAATTTTTTTTCTGATCACTTGTTTTCTAACAGTGGTGCACCTTAAAATTTCTTTCAAATAAATGTCAAGCCTTAACATGACAACTTAGAAACCTGCTTTCACCAGTGTCATATAACCATGATACAAGTGCCCTACTCATCATAAATACTATTAATCATCAAAAAAGATTGTAAACTAGAAATAGCTGAATATTAACTTAGTAGAAATATTGATCATTTACCTTCAATGAAGAGTTACCCTCTGTGTAAGCTTCACAGAAAAAAGATCATAAATATTAAGAAATGTGAAAATACAGAATTACTCTTCAGTACTGAATAGCTAAGTACCTGAATATGTGCTTTCAAACCACAGACTCATTTCAGGAAGAGGAGTCTAAATGTCTTATATGACACAAAGAGAAGCAGAAACGCCTCCACAAATAACCCAGTAGACTGCTAGTCTTTCCTCATCTGAATTTAGCTAAGATGATAATGATAAAACTCCACTATTCAAAACCCGTAGACTTAGTTAGCAGATTCAAAGCCAATAGGTAAGAAGGGAGTACATTCAAATAAAGCTAGTTGCAAGAAGGGTCTTTTTATCTAACGGCTTCACTTCCTTTGCTTCAGAATACCTACCACAGTAGCTTAGATTTCATCTGTGAAGTAAACAGCCCTGCGTACAAGTATATTGAGATCAAGAGAATAAGGTATCATCTTCTTCCAGGTAGTAGACAGACAGGTTTCAATATACAAAAACTAAATTTTCATTTGTTATTTGTATTTGGACATGAGAATTAGTATTTCACATATTTGAGGGAATACCTTTTGAAAACTTTGAATGCAAGAAGTTTGATTAATTGCTTTTGCTTTTGCATTATAAACAGCAAGCAACAACTGCCTCTAACATTAGGGTCTATGGGGGTCATCTTAAACTGATGCAAAAAGTTCCTTTCAAGTGATCTTGGTTAATGAACCAAAGATACTTTTTTTACGTAACCAGACTTAAAAACCTGAAGGAAAAAAAAAAAAAACAGAGAGAAACTTAGACCCATTCCAGTTAAATATGGGAAACTGGTCCAGTACTCCTCCCACTGGAATCTATGTTACATAACCTAGTTAGTATTCTGAAATTACACAGTTCTGACTGAGCTCTGTCATTTTGTTATCTCAGTTTGCCATTAGGAAAATGCTGAAAACCCTAGAAAGTATTCTGGATTTCCCTGAAGAGTTTGACCATGACTATCAGGGAAAGATTTTTTTCCTGAATAATTGACTGCTTATTTCATTTTATGTAAAATCACTCAATCACTTTCTAACATGATGCTTTGAAAAAGTGATCAACTGAAAGGCAGGTAAGGCCAGAATGGAAATAGTGCAATGTACAGTGAGCAAGAGTACGTATTCTTTCCCATATAATCAAGACCACATAAGCTTACAGAAACACAAGAACTCTGTGAAGATAATTTTCTGACTTTTTACCTTTACTAATATTTCCAGTAGCACTGAAGCTATGTAGGCAAAGTAAAGTACATAGCATTTTGATTAAATTATATTCTTTCTGACTCAGTAGCTTCATAGAACTCTCTAGAATTCAAACACTGACTTATGAAATCAGTGGTCTTTTTCATTTGTTTGTTCTTCTTTACATTCTTTTATTCATTCTTTTATTTTCTCTTTAAGAAAATCTACTTTGAGGGAGGTAATAAAAGATTTATTATTCTTTAACAACTATATCACTAATGCTTACATTTTTTCTCTTCTTTCTCTGTGTTAACTGCAACTAGTTAACTACAACTAGTTAATTGAAAATATTTTCCTTTTGTAACATAAATTTTTAAAACTGACTGCCACTGTCTACATGGAAATTCGATTTAATTCAATATTTTTCACTGTTGTATCATTTTATGTTATATCATTTACATTTTCTGTGTACCCCTTCTCAAGTAACATCTGAACATGGTGCCCAATTTTAACCAACTTTGACAGAGACAAAGATTTCCAACAGAATTACCTTCTTAAACCCAGGATCAGAGAATGGTTGAGGCTGAGGTTGGAAGGGACCGCTGGAGATCATCTAGTCCAACCCCTCTGTTCAAGCAAGGTCACCTAGAGCACGTGGCCCAGGAGAACCTTTCACCATCATTAACAGAAGAGAGGAAGTAGGTGAGGACAGAGCCCCTAAGGGTGCTCCCTCCAAAATAAAGACTGTTCTGTGAACACAGAAGTTTTTACATTCCAGAAAGGTCCACAAGGAAGCCCCTGAATACAATGTATTACTAGGGCAAAGCTTTAATCAGAGGTCATGACTGGTAAGAAACAAGTCTATGATGGTTAAATGTGGTTTTCACAGGATCTGTGACTTTATCATTAAAGGTGCGTTAGGAATGTCACACATTTCAAGGATCTGGGTTCTACCATTAGTGTAGCTTGTGTAACGTACTGTAGCCATTCTAAAAACCCTACAATAACTTCTTGCTGTACATATCCAAGCTAATTGATCCCAGAAGTCTAATGCTTTCCATACCACTACTCTTCCATTGGAAAATCATTAGCCTTGATTCTTGTATCTGACTTGCTTGAGGACACCATCTTCATTAGCCTCTCACCAAGCAACAAAGTGGATCATTACCATGATTTTGCTGTTGTTTTCCAGCAAAGCAACAATGAATATCAGCAAGTTATAAACATAAGGGCTCAYCTTAAACATCTATAGGCAGTTAGGTTCACAGGAAAACTGGCAGCATTATGCAGGAACAAAGAATGCCTGACAACTCTATCAATCTACTTCTATGTATCACAGTCACAGAGGCAGAGGAACAGATTGAGCAAATTGGTCCTGGATTAATTTCTCCATTGTCCCCAAGTTCTATCCTCTAGTGAAAACATTTGTCTTCACTAGTGCACTGCAAGGTCTATTCATGACAAAAAACATTCACACAACCTCTCCTAACTGATTGCTTGTGTGTGAGCAAGCACAGAGAAAAGGCAAAGTGGTTTTTAACACTTCAGAGAATGCTGTTACATGCACAAAAATGCAAATCGCATAACACAAGTAAAACCTCACCAAGGGAAGTAACACCTTTTGCCAAGGATAGAAGAGAGACATGTTTAATCTCACTTGAAGTACATCAATTCATAGCTCTCCATTTAGAACTTACAGCCATGTACTCCAAACCCCTTCACTCCCACTTACCTTCATCCTCAAGGCCTCATCCATTTCTCTTGCCTTTATTCTTCCAGATAGTGTTTCTTAATTTTCTATGCCCCACTTAATTCTGCTCATAAAGCTTCGCAGCCAAACTAAAGCAAAAGAACAAACAAAAAGAGCTCTAGTATCATTAATATGGTATTAGAGGATCACCACAGAGCAGCACCTTGAGCGTCATAAGCTTTCTCCTGCAATTCTTATTGTCACAAGGAATTGCCCCTTAGATTATATCTGCGCTGACTTACACAACAGGTTCCCGATTCTTGTGGCATTACCTAGGTACAGACTACATTAACAAAGAATAAATCATACATATTCACAAACTTTTTCTTACTTTAGCATGACACAGGAGAAGAAATATATGGAAAAGACCATTTCATTATGGATATTTGCAAGCATTTAAAGGTAGACAGTATCTTGAGCCTTTACTGTTTCACCAGCATGTAGGACTGACTTTTGCATTTGGCCTGGAGATCTTGACTTTGCATTAACATTCCTGAAATGGCTGGCAGCATAATGAATCCAGCAGTTGTGATGAATGAGAAACATCTTCCTCTCTAAGCATGTAGGTGGACACTGAGAAGAGCCTAGGAGAGCTCAAATAAAAAAGCAGGTTCACAACAGCATTTAAAAGAGGTGGCACAGTCCCACTCCCCAAACAATTTGTGACTTTTACAGTATGTTTCTAATAAAATACAGGAGTTGACCCCATTATTTTTCTAGCTAAGCTGAACGTTTTAAGTTAAGTTCACAGGCTGAACATTTTAAGTTAGAAGAGATGAATGTTTCCTATTAATCCTGATTTATGTCTTTATAAACAATACGAATAACAGCATATATTTTCCAATTTGTGACTGACAGTATGATAACACAYGTTCAGGGATATTACCAATTTGTAAAGTGACTGAGGATGTGTTGTTGTCTATGACTTTATGGATACACCTCTACTTTGAAATCTGGAAAGTACTCTCCATGTTGCTTATTCAAATGAATCTTGAGAAAAATTATTCTAACAACTATAGTTCTACAGTTTTAAACATCTTCTTTGCACAGTGTTATGGTATCGAGGCAGTAAAATAGAAAGTAGAAAGGCAAAAACTCAGTTACAGAGCACACTCCATTAAGATCAGATTCTACAGTCAGGCATTCTAGGAAATCAGTAAGGTTGGAGGTAGTAAGGCCACCGAAAGAGAGAAGCAAAGTAAGGAAGGTACATGAAAGTCTCTTTTCTCTGCAAAACACCTTCAAAGCCTCCTTTGCTGATTTGCATGTACAGTGACAAAGCGCTCCAGTGAGGTGTAAAGTTAAGTTTCTAGTTTGGCATATGGTGTGTTTTGGATGACAACACCTAAATTATAGCATAAGCAGAGGAAATACAGTGATTAAGAGTTCCCCATATAATGATCAATTCTTTAGTTGGATAGAAGCCAGCAATCAGTATCAGATGTATATTCAAATAGCAAGTGTTGCACAGCATAATAATAAATAACTTAAAAATACATTATGAAATGACTGCAGTAAACATTATAGGGAACAGGATTACAAGAAGAGAATTCCAAAGATTTTGTTCTTTGACATACAGTACATGGTACACATCTGTATATCAGAACAGAAAATCCTAGAAATAAAGCTGGAAGACCTTTCCCCAAAGTCTTGCCTAACCCAAATAAAACTCTGTATCGACTCTTTTGTTTTTTTTCCCCCTCAAAAACATTTTCCAGCATTTTAGTAAACCTCAGCACTTGCAATTACTCTTACACTTCCAATCAGAAATAACACCACTGGAATATATTCAGAGATTTCCACTCTCTTTGTTCCATCCTCATCATCTATTTAAGGTTCAGCTGCAGTTCCTCTCTTCAGCGTGAGCCATGTCAGCACAAATTATCCTCTCGGCTGCCTACTGGCAACTGAAAGTAACATAAGCCTCGTTTGCATGTTTGCTCTACTACAATTCAGTTTATTTAAATTACATAGTTCACAAGTGTTGAATGCCAAAAGAACACAAAAATTTGAAGATTTAATTTAAAGGTATTTTTCAATTAATTTGACCTCCGAATGACTGCAAAGAAAGAGAGGTCTGATTATATAAAAAGAAATGTTGTTGCTGGTGCTATTTACTGTATAAGATTTTGTATGCACCAGGAGGAAACTGTATTCTTTGAGGGAGGGTGAARTTATGCTTTATTCATCGGCGAATCTCTTTTGGATTGATTGTCTTTACAGAAGCCCTCACATGTTCAAAGCCTTACAAATTTACGTTGCTTCAAGGTAGAGCTCAATTTTCTAGACTGGATTATGTGACAAAGCAAGAGTGGGTAAGAAATTTAAGCTTGTGATATGAATGCTCATTTGACCTATTTTAGAACCTCCAGCGAGGGCTGAAATGAGATATGCTTGCTGTTTGTTGACCTTGTTTTTATGAAGTTAATCCAGCGTTTCAGAACCACTACTGGCCACCTACAGGGACCACAAAGGAGTGTTCTCCACACTAACATTAACCTGACTGCTGATTGTCCTTTTCCCAATTCACTTTCTTCTGAGGTATAAAATGACTGATCGCAGTCCGGAGATGGACAAGCTGTTCTGACTAAAAACTTCCAAGTGCCCAGTGAGGGTGCTTTGCTATTATGGTTAAAATAGTTCCAGAGGCTGATGAAAAAGAGTCACTTTTCCAACAGTTAAGATTGGCAAAGATGGCCAGATTTTTCTTTCCTCTAGGTATGTGGTATGGTCCACTTTCTTAGATCACCTGAGCATATCTACCAAGTAAATTCTCTTCCATTAAGGGTTTCAGATATTACTGATGGCCTTAATGTTTTCTTCTTTCTTCCTGTAGAAAGCTATAGTTGTGGCTATGAGTTTTTTATGTTACATTCAGAATTGTTTTAAGAGCGTCAAAAGTGTTTTGTGACCTAGCATGCGTTCTGTGAGCTCCTCTAGGTTAAACTACTGTATGATACCTTGTAAGTGTAGCCGAACAACATTCAGTGGTCCCTAATCCTAGACTGTTCAAACATTATCAATTATTAAAGACTCCAGAGCCTACAAAATTGACCTCCAATTTCTCCAGAACTTCCTTGATGCAATTCAATAATGACCATCGCTTCACTTGCAATGTTGAAACACATCAGCATTAGTTTTAGTGTGGGGCTAAAGAGTGCATCAGCTTAGACAGGAAAGATACCACAATTTTCAAAATTGTTTCTGTATATATAACAAGAGACGAGAAGTAAGATGAAAATAATCAAGTTATGAGTGATTTTCAGCCCGATTTTCAAACTGTGTAAAAGACAAATCTTCCTTCATTTCAAAGATGTAAAGTCTTGTTCTTAAAAAGCCCTTTTAACCAACATTTGCAGTCCAGCATTTAATTTCTGTATCATCAAAAATTCTGATCTACTATTTTGATAGAATAACCTTAACTTTCACRAGAGAAATGATTTTTAGGATGTGCAGGTCCCACCGCTTTCACATTTAATTCAGTAGATGTGCTGAGAACCAAGCACATACACAGTATGTAATACAATGATTCTTCCGCTATCAGTTAAAAAAAAATAAGATGCTGTCACTTTCCCCTTTTTGTGTAGTTTTCCTACATATCTTTTATATGAACATGATAATGATGCACTCATCTCTTGAACTGATACTGTTTTTCAGATACACACCAATACATGGGATACTGAGCATGCGCATGTGTGTGTGTTCGCACACATGTGTGATCACTACATATGTACCTGAAATTTTCACATTTTAAAAAAAGACAATCCAAATAGCAATCATTTGTTCTGGATGTGAGTGGGAACTGTTCTGTTTTAGATTGTCTAATCTTTGGAAAGTAGTTTAGGCTGCAGTTTGTCATAATTGCCTTTTTCAATAGCAGATTCTGACTTATGACAAGATTTAAGACTTTTCAGCCTGCTCTGCAATACTGCATTATCCTTCCTAAGCTTTCAAGTTAATGTTTCACTGAGTTTTAGCAGCAAATTAGTRCTACTCTGTGTGGTTGTAGATCCTGCTAAATAACGTTCATGGGCAACCAGTGCTCAAGAAATCGTACTGTATTCATTCTTTTGGTTTTTTAAGCCCTATATAATTGTCTATAAAAAAGTAGTTATTTTCCTTCTTCCTCACTACCTATAAACGTAACACATCTACCAGGTTCTAGTACTGTGTCATAAAACAGACATGTCAGAGCTCTGACAGCAATGACTTTTGGCTACACAGCTTATTTTATGCATTTGACACAACGTTCTTTGGGAAATAACCGTAAGCCTAGTTCCCTATAAATGTGTTTATTCGTCCTATACAGTTGGCAGCTGAACCTGCATTTGCACTGATTCTAACAGGTCTTTCAAGATCACCTCACAGAATTAAGAAAAGCCATCTATCTTATTTGAAATATATTAGCAAAAAACATTCATTATAAGCATCCTGTTTTTAAAAGCAGTGCAATTGTAAGAAAAGTAACATCCATAAAATAGATGAGATTCAGAAGAGAAACAATATGCAGTTCTTTCAGATCCAGACATGATTAGAGATTGTTCAGTATGCCTCTTTACACCACAACGTATTTCTTAATGGCACTTTTCAACTCTCACAACTTAAAAGATGACAAAGTATTTGTTGGGATACTTTTTGCTGAACTGCTCTAGGTTTGGGTTGGAACAAGGCTCAAAAAAAATTTTTTTTAAAGGATCTGGAGTACAAAACTACTTGTAATGAAAATTAAAGTCACATATTCAAACAAAGCAAAACTGAGAGATGACAAAGGCCCAGCTCTCTCCTCCCTTTGCATAGACTTCCTGAAAGTCTTTAMTTACATGACTACGTATTCTTTTCCACAGACTTCTGCCTCCTTCTAGGTCAAATTTTATATCCTTGCTAAAAGTATGAAGGCACATTGTTTTCTGAATTAAAATACTGTATGATTTTTACCTCTGTCATGGAAAAACAATTCAATTTTTCCCATCCTTTCTTTTCTCCTCTCAAAAATGACTAAGCCATTTTTGGTAAAGCTTCTCAGAAAGAGCTCCACCTGAGAACAGCACCAGTGATGAACATTTTCTATTCCACCAACTCTTAACAGATAGTTAGAGGTCACAGAGACTGTATTTATAAGAAGTACCAAGCAATAACGGGAAGTACAGGGCAATCGTAATAGTCCGGCTCTGTTTAAAGTGAATCTTTCCTGAACTAACAGTGTTTCATGTTAGCACACAGATCCAGGATTTACACTACAGTATAGATAATTAGCATAGTCCACAGGCCATTTGTGCTATCAATTCCTCCCACTTCAACAGTCAAACGATCAGTAGTGATCCTGACAACACATAACCAAATAAGCCTTTCATTTCTGGGCTGCTCTGGTATTGAGGCCATTACAAACATGTTCTGCCTTAGATAACCATTTCAACAGCAGAGAGTCTGACAGATTGAAACTGCAATTTATAAAAGCCTGAGAGTAGAGTAAAGTAAGCTCCTGAAAACGGGAGGAAGAACTAATAAGAAGTCACCAGAGAAGGCTGTTTCATATTTGTCACTTGTCAAATATTTCTCTCTTGCCTTCAGGCTATGTCTGATGAGTGACACAGGTTATTAGAAAAGCAATTGCTCTGGCCTTGCACCCAAACTGCTGCAGAATAAACAGACTCATAAACTGAACTCAAAAGAGCATGCTCACTCTATTACTTGCCCTCAGCACAGCTAGGCCAGTATGTCAGAAGCGTCCAATAAAGTCTTGATCTCAGACTCGTAAGTTTGAATCTCAAACTCACAGCTGTTAGGCTTACAAGGAATGAACAAAAAAAACCATTTAATTAGTTCATTTGCAAAGGTCCCAAATACAACACAGGTCTGCTGAACTTTGAGGAAATTTGGTGGGGGTTTTTTTGGAAAGCAGAAAGTCCTGTAGGCAAAGTAAAAGCAACCGACAGGTGCTGCCAGTCCAAAAAGTGCCAAGCCAGGATGTTGTCACTGGTAATGTCACAAATGTCCTCGCAGTGGCATTCTCAACATTCTCATTGCCTTTCTTGAAAGAGAATTAAAATGAAACGAAACATGTTCATGGAAGTATTATTMTTCTTGAAAAATTATGTCAAAATTTGAAAAAATACAGCCAGTGATAATTTTTGAGCAAAAGGAGGTACTAGCATATATATTCAAAATATGTATGATCAGAAGTTATTTTGGAAAATTTATTTAGGTACTCATAATCTCATACAACTCAGATTTAGGTGGCTTTTCTTCAGCTCTAGACCATTTCAGTAAAACAGATCAACTTCAATAAACATGGAAGCCATTGCTATTTAGTAAGAGAGACCAAAACTTTGAGTTTCTTGATGTCACTGTTGAAGTAGCTAAGTTTACAAAACTGTTCTGCTCATGATTTCAGATCATACTGCTTTGAAATTTTTGTTTCTGGTCCCCACCTAATGCAGACAGTTGAGCACAAAACTGCAGAATTATTTAATGATATTTGCCATTATCAGCATGCATATTTTCTGAAGTCTGGTTCAGATTATGAAAATGCCACTGTAGAAATATTTGTATTTTTGAATCATTCTATAAAAAGAGGAGAATCCATCGTGCATTGACAGAGTTTTATCACCTTTTTGCTAAAACAGCAGAGAGTTGTTAGAACTCAATGGCCACTTACTCCAGGGTCAAGGACCTTGGGGCAATGGGATTGCTCCTAAGCTAAACACAGAACAAAGACACCAAAGCTGAAATGCTGGCCCTTGAAAAGAAGAGAGGGGAAAGCTTAGGGGAAGAAAGAGGAAACTTCAGATGGAAAATTGAGAAGAACTTTTTAAACAAAACGTGCTTAAGCTTTCAGAAAAATGAAGGAAGGCAAGCTGGACTGAAGACCCTCAGTGGTCTTGGGAGTCCTCAACTACTCACAGCAGCATAAAAATTCTGAACCAAAAAACCTAACTGCAGCCTTAAAAAATGACAAGAAATCTGAGGGAGAGTGTTTGCACGCACAAGTCAAATGAAGCAGAGGAAACTCATCTCCCTAAATCTCCTCCCAGATTTCAAAGTACACTAGAAGGGAGTTATGTTCAGGATATTGCTTTCTAACAGATCTGTAGTTGCTTTCTGCTTTGTTTCCTAAGTAAAGGTCCATAGTGCTTGCTTGACTTTTCTACAGAACCACAAGTATCTGTCGTTTATACCTATTCTGTATCCTTCAGATACAGACAAGAAAATACATCTTTGCCACGCCCGTACTAGTGGAAAGGCAGATAGTATTTCTGAGGAATCAGTACTGGGCCCATAAGGGGTCAAGCAGCAGTCTGTGCTTGCAGTCCTCAGGACCTGGGTTAGGCCAAGGATCTGAACCCCTAACACTTCCATTTATCAGTTCTTACAAAAGACACCTGCAAAAAGTTGAATCCCTGCTGTTCATAAATACAACACAACAAACCTGAACTCTAGCATACATGCCCCTTGGCAAGCAAATGTAGTTTAAACAGATATGCAAGATGATCAGAAGGCAGAATTGTTTTAAAAATCTCTGTGAAAGAAACTGAAATATTTGGCAGCTACAGAATCAGGTAGTGCTCTAAACTCGAGTTCAAGAAGAAACTTGTTTTGAGCAGAGAAAGGGGAGCCTCCTGCAGTTACCTTTAAAGGCAGTATTAGTTTTCTCTGAGGTTTGCAGTCTTGTCTATACAATAATATCCTCAAGACGTAAACAATTTCTTTAAAATTCTTGCTTCTGTTTTTTGTTTTTTTTTTCTATATTCTAGGGCAGAGAATTGCTTGAATGTAACCCATAGGGAAAACAGATATAATTTGATCAGATGCAAGATACCTGATAACTTCAACACTGAAATTGTTTCTACCCTCTGTTTTGTTTGGCAAGAAAGATGCACCTTTTCTGGGAGGAAAATTAAGTCTCTCATTCATGCATTAGGTTCACTCCAACCTTTCTTATGCAGCAGTTTTTCTTCTATTATTTAAAGGACACTCATTGTTTTTTAAAAGATATCCATTCCAACTATAGTGGAATCTTAGCCTTCATTTTATCAGCTCTAATTAATTTTGAATTTTGTATTTCAGCTTAGTCCCTTCAGCACTTTCCATATCAGAACATGATTGTAAACATGTGACCAGAGTCAGTAATCTCCATCTCAGATGATTTAATAGCGGAGTAGTTAGGAAGGCTTAACCTGACTTCTAACAGTAATGCTGCTAAGGAGATTAAGTATATACAATAAGTGCACTAGGGTAAAAAATACCAAATGGAGTAATGGGATAACAGGGCTTGYACTAAAATGAATGAAGAGAATGAGATGACCCATTACTTAACTACTGATATATAACATGAAATACAAAAGTTTGAATCAGGACAGGGATTTTAATCCACGAGTCACATGCTGGAGGATTCATCCTATCATTACTAAAATATTTCTGTATAAAAATTAGAAACAGTATTTTCCAAACACTGTTGCAACCAACTCAGAAAAACTCCATATTATATTTCATTATAAGACAGATAAGAGTAGCTTAATCATAAAAAGATAGCTAGATCCTTCATGCAATTATGAATACAGTTTCTAACCTAAAGTCTATAGTTTCTAAGCTGTACTGAGCCAAATACCTGTACTGGGCCAAAGTCAAAAACTAAAGATGCATAAAAYTAAATGAGAGGAAAAAGACTGATAGTTGGTCAGCTTTTGGAGTAGTTCAAAATATGTCTTCTAAAATAAAATTCATTCAACTTAAATTATAAGAAGGAAAATTATTTTGTATGTGGGTATACGCACACACACACAGGGACACAAACACACACACATATATAACATCTGTTTGAAAGGCAATGGGTGTATATACAAACCCTTAGTTAAGGATAACAATTGATAAAGTAGGTTAAGCAAATGGTCCATAAATTTAAGTACAGTAAGGATTTTGCATATAATCAGAAACAAATCAGATCCTACCAATGGTTTAGGTCAAAAGCTAGATATAGATTGTAAGTCTGTCAATCATCATTTAGGAAAAAGGAATAGTAATCAATAAATACCACTATTTGCCATTTGAAAAGAACAAGGACAATACTTCAGTGATAATGAAATACCTCTGTTCCACTAGTGAAAAGGTCGCATGTTAAAGCACAACTAATCAACTTTGCTAAACCTGCAGAACTGCGATTTCCCAGTTCTCAGTTTCCCTGATTCAGCTCAYAAACCCTACACATTAAGCAAAGCTTTCCTCTTCTCTGTGGACATGCATTCACCCCTTCTGGGCCTCAAGCCCCTTTTCCACTCATTCTTTTAACATTTGCTCTTTGAGTATCTGCAAGCCTACTACTTCAGCTTCCTTTTTCAGTCTTTTAAGCTTTTGTTTGCTTTGCAGTCTCTAAAGTACTGAGCAAATAACATCAACAATGTTTAGGTGTTAAGCTAGTGCAGACTGCATCCTTCTCATTTACAACCCTCTTGCTAATCATCCAATCATTAAAAAAAAAGAAATATCAAAGCCCACATGCATTACTTTAACTCACAGATGAATATATGTCATGATACGCTTCCACATAGTACGTCAGTTCAAAAATATTTTTCCCCAACACAAAAGATGCTAAAAAGCTAGAAAATTAACAGAATCTGGAAATTCCAGTATTACAGATATGGCTCTTGGGAATCTTGGAACGGGCAGCAATGTTGCCCCAAGAGAGGAAGGGGTTTCACAACATCAAAAACATCCAAAAAAAAAAAAACCCTAAGTTTTTCCTTGATATTGTCACACCCCTGGCAGCTCAGGCTAGGTAACACCAGAGAAAATGGACCAGAAAGCAGTCAGCTTCCTCAGGCCTTTACTCAGCACTGTGTCAATTTGTGGTTTCTTTGATTATAAGCAAATCAAAGCTACTTTGTTTCACAGTGGAGTGGTGAAAGGCCCTTCATTTGTCCAACGCATTTTTCAGTTTAACCTCTCTTATGTTTAGAGCTGGTTCAGAATGAAAATGTTACTTCAAAACAGATAGTCTACTCAGTCTGTTTCAAAACATTTATCAAAACCAAGGATTTTTCTCAAGTTTCCTGTTACTTAAATTCATGAATTATTCAAAATGGCAAAAAAGTAGATTAATTATTTGCARGAAAACATTTCTTGCATTTAGATGTACACATCTGTGGGCATGGCTCTGGTCAACTGAGAAGCCTGTCAAATAGTGGGTTGTTAACAAGAAACCAGGAAGGCAAATGGGTAGGAAATTCTGCCTGTTCTTCTCCAAAGTTTGACAGAGTCAATATAGTCCATTAAGACTCAAACTGCTTGAGAAGGTATTGCTTCAAGAGCAGGATGATTCCACTGGAAAACAAACATCCACACACATACACAGGCCACATACGTGGCATAATCGTGCCTCAGCATTTCCACTTCTGTGTCTCCCCCCATCCCTTTTTTTCCTCATTCTGTGATAAAATCTGTGTCAGTTTCTTTGGCAAAATAAAAATAATGTCAGTGTGGAAGCAACATGCTTATTATTTTCCCTTATACTCCCTCCATCATGCACTGTGATGTTAAAAGGTTGCCTGTCACCCTAGTGGTTCACTTCTCAGTTAACAAACTACATTAAAGACCTATTCAGCAATATGAAGACTTTATAACTCTTTGATGTAAGCAGGTTTAAGATACTTTAGTTCCACCAGGTTACATGCTGTTGCCTATACAAACGGATTTTAACACATGCTTTAAAAAGCAGAATAGCTTAAGTGTGAAACCTATCATGTATGAAGTCAATTGCAATCTTAACACATTTTTCTCTGCTGGTAAGAGTGGTAGTCCTGAGTTCCAAAATCTGCATCAAGAACATTTTACCTCAAAGTTTTGATTCAGATTTTTAGAGGGAAGATAGAAGACAAAAGGGAAGAACGACATTTGGTTTCACTTATTTCTCTCTGTGTCCCTCTCTGTCTCCCTCATATACCCCCTTCCAAAACCTTTCTCTGATATTCTCTCTGCTTGTTAAGATTAAGGTGTCAGGTTTGCTGAGGACGGTTTCAATTTCAGGCCCTGAGCATAGGCCACAGGCACCCAAACCTAAATGGCAAAAAAGGAGATTTTTTTTTCCTCATTAGTGCAGTATGTTCATGCTTCTTAATGTACTGGTCACCACAACTACTTTTTTGGCACAACAAATACAGTGGCAGGAGGTGTATTCCAGCTCTCTGCTCTGTTGCCCACCTCCCCCCCACACRCAAACACACACTCTTGCATCATGGAAGAAATTCCTTAGAATATAATCAYCATATAACACCAATACTTTTGCAGCCATTGTCTATCACAATGTGCACATGCTTTTGAAATTTTAAGACACAAATGTCTTGAAAATCTCACAGCCATTACATGCACCAAAATCCACTGTTTTCACATTCAAATGGCTATTTCCTGAATAAATATTATCAAGCAATAACAGCTGTAACTTGTCTTTGATTTATTCAAACCAAGAACAGTGTGATTCACATCACCCCTCCCCAGATGTTTTTCCTTCCTTCTTATCTCCTGTCTTTTCAATGAACTCTTTTTCCTGAAATTCAGAGAGTAGTGTTTTAAACCTATATTATCTAAGTTTTGTGCTCTGTCTTTATTCATTTTTATCACAATAAGCAAATTCAAATAAAATGCCTATAAGGAGTTTTTGTCTTCACTAGAGGTCCTGCAGCCCAGCCCAGCCAGCTGGTATTGCTTGAGAATTCAAACCTTCAACATTACAGTCAATGTGCTACTATTCAAGTCCTAGGCTGTTCATGTTTAAAGATGTACTTTGAAAGTCAGGAGGAGACTAGATGAACGACTGACCCCAGAGAAGCAGGTAATTTTAGAGTATTTAGTGTTTCTATTCACTATCTACATCATAGTTCCAGTTTCAGGAAGACATTGATAAATTATGCTAAGGTTTTCTAAGCATAAGTTTTAATAACCTAAGATAACTCATCCTCTTGGACTCTTCCAGAACTAAGACAAGTGGTGAGGTTTACTGTAAGTTGGCAGCTTTTTCTTTCTATTGCAAAACAGCCATCTCAAATTCATGCTGATACTGACAAATGTGCTATATACATATGGAGCAAATCAAGTTGAAAGACACCAACTTGAATCAACAACCAGCAGTCTACTACAAATTATGAAACTATGAACCAGCAAATTAAAAAAGGGGAAGGGCAGTGTCTCAAAAAAAATGCACTTTCTTGATTTTTTTTTTTAAATCACCTTTATGCCATTTATACTGCACTAGCAGTTTTGTAAGCATAATGCCTTCTTAGCTTAAAAAAAAAAGGAAAGAAAGAAAAACAATGTCCTTCCTGTTCAGTTTCAGACTAATGTAATTCAAATGAGTAGGAGCTCTATATTACACTTACCCGTTTGGTAGCATGCATTACTGCGCATACTATTCTTTCACCTTCTTAAATCTCTATCTTATGTTACAGTCATATATAAAATTAAGAAAGGTAATAACTGTTAAAATGAATTGCTCTCTAAACCACCTCCTGCTTAACATTAAAAGATCTGAATGCTATCTGGAAAGCCCCAAATARTTATTTAACAGATCCATTCGCATGAATTCACTGGAGACAGCCAAGTACATTAAACGCTTTGAGTTTTGAACACTCGTGATTAATAAGTTAGTACAGAGCATGAACCAACTGTTCCATTCTTATTCACCGCCCCCAAACATTTTCAGTATTCAGTATATATATTTATAGGCAATAGAGATGTTGAAAAAAGTCATTTTCATGTGTCAGTGCACAACTATTCAATATGTGAAATCATACTTAGTGAACAGGAAAAGGACATTCAATYTCCAAATGTACATATGAATGGAGATTATAATAAGAACATTTTTGGAATAAAGATGCCAGGAATGTTATTCTGGAACAACTACAGTTAATCACACTTCAAATTGTTACTCTGTGTTATGTAAGAACACCATTTTGAGGAGACCTTTGATACCTTTGATAGTATACTAAGAAATAGGAAGTTTTGTCCCTAGTAGCCTCCTAATCACATTCTGGGTGATTAAACTAGTACTTCTATTTGTTCAAGCTTTTTCTTCCTAGTGTAATAAAGTTTATCTGCAGAGACAGTATTTTGTTGCTTATTTATAAAAATGGGCTTGTTTTCACTTCATTAAGATGTACAGTGGGATGACTTTAGTGATTACTAAGTACAGGCAAGACATTTTCCAGTTCCAATCCTCAAAAAGGAGATTTCTGTATACAACCTAGCTTTCACACTTGAGTATGACCGTGTCTTTGGTTTTTTCATAAAAGCTATTTAGTAGTGCCAGGTTAATGGGAACAGCTTGTTTTGGTCACAAGTCTCATTTCTAATAGCAAATAAATGTCAAAGAAAATCATACTTTCTATTAAACTAGGAGATTTAGTCTATAAATACAGCAACATAAAACCAACAACCATAAACAAATGGATGATAAAAATATGAGACTGTAAAACCTCTAAGTAGTGTTGAACAGAAAGTAGCAGTGGATCAGTTTTGGCTTCAGGTTTTTGGCAGCATTTATGGTACCTACTCTGAATACTCAGAAAGTCAGTGAGATGATAAAATATAATAAATAGTAAAAGATAGAGAATAAACTCAAATGTCTTATTTTGGCACATAGTCAAATAACTAATGGTGACTGGCATAATCCCTAAGTCACTCCTGGTTTATTTTCTTTCAGATCCACTTAGATCTTGACACATTAGGATAGCAATTTAGTATATAAAAGTCTAAAATCAGCTTCTTTTAAGGACTGATCCCTAGGCATCCACAGTTTTCATATATTCTAGGCTAATGGCAACCAAATGCTTGGAGTACTGAAACACTCATCCTCTTAGCAAGGTGGAATTAATCCTTGTGCCCCTCCTGCCTTTTCAGCAAATCCACTGGTATGCATATACTGAGGGGCTGCTTCTCTAGCAGTATGTGTTAAAGAAACAGACAAAGGGTGCTCAAAATGAAGAAAATCTTAAAAGGTTGGACAGAAAAAGGTCCTGGTCAAAAGCAGTGAGAAAGTAAGTTTTAAATTATCAAAGAGCAAAATTGTCAAAAAAAAAAACCCTGTTAGAATGACATGCTTTTAAAGGTGAATTTTTTAAATGACTTTCCACAGTGCAGTTTGACTAGTGTAGCTGTGCACTGCATTAAAAAAAGGTTCAATCACTGTCACTTTGCCCCTTTCTGCTTTTACTCCCCAGACCTTCACTTGCATTTGCTTACAGGATCTCCTAGCTGTCTCTCAACATCCACTAATTTTGTTTCTATGCGTGAGCAGTATCTAGCATAAAGCAAGCTCGCCTAAAGAATATTTTTCAGGTTTTTTTTAATATATTAAACATTTCAGTAATGAAAAGGTAGATTGATTTCCTCTTTTCCCCCCTTCTTCCTCTTCTTGCATACTTCACAACTACTCATCTGACAAGAGAATTTGATCAAGAAAGAAATCTTGGATTACAAAGAAGTGTCAAGTGCCAGTCCTATGTCTGAACCAGGGGAGCTCACTCATTCTGAAGAAAACAAAACAAAGCAAAACAAGAAGATGGTAACCTTTCTTTTTTCTGCTTTCTTAGTACTTGAACCTGGTAGAAATGGTTATCTTAACCAAGACAAAATTTCACAAAGCCTTGTATTCTCCTTTTCAGCAAGAAAACTCACTTCTTCMCAGAGACTGAATTTGCTGTTGAAGCCTCACTGTTCCAGGACTCTTCCCAAAAAGTAAAGAGCAAACAAACAAAAAATTTGGCACTCCTCTGCAAGTTTGCATCTGCTGCATGGAATTATTTTCACATTAATCTCTGAAGAATTCTTTCCAATTTGCTCATAAACTGACATTAAAGAGTGTGATGTATCTAGCTTGGCCTTGGCATTTATATTTTGGCACTTCAGACCTATATTTTGGCACTTCAGACCTAATGCATCATCTCTGCAGAGCATCTTCTAATAAAGTTCTCCCATAACAACAATGCTGGTCCTTGAGAGACCCATGGGAATTGAGATAGTGAGAGGGGATGTGTGTGGTGTAAAGCATAGAAGTGAAACTGCTAGAATGTCATCCTGAGGAGTTTTTCTAAAAACAGTAAATAATTCTGTTTTAGCTCCAACTGGAAAGTCATAGTATTCACCCAACTTGCAAAGCATTATGTTATCTTATACAGCAAGTACATCAACAAAAGCCATCCTTACTTACTATACAGGAGCTGGTGTAAGATAGGATAGGAGAGCAATACTGATAAATGAACGCCTCCAAACAAAAGACAATTTACAATTTTTTTTAAACCTCCCATTTTCCCCCCACCCAAAAATTAGCAAATTAAAATATTAAAGATTTCTCTGCTTTTAGGTCACATACATCCTGTCTGCATGTCAGTTTAACTGCTTACAAGTTCTCAGAAAGCAAAAACCAGCACAGAGATTACTGGGCATGGAAGAGGGGAGAACCCTTCCTCTGTTCTTACCTGCCTCATGGCAAACAAAGAACCTTTCCACTGAAATCAGAGTTGCACTAGTGTGAAATTAGGGAAAGCGAGGAGAAATTCAGGCTTTGTGTAATGTAAAGAGCTAGAGTTGAAATGCTGTTCCTTTGGCTCAGCAAACTAATACCATGATCTGTTAGGCAACCAGTGAACACCTACCAAGTCAATCAAGACCTGGCATTGTTAGCTGTGGATCAGATCRCATTGTCAGCCCTTGAAGTATGGTAGAAGAAACCATCAAATGTTACTGGAAAGAGATCATCCGTAGAGAACTTTACAATAATACTTAATTGCTTTTTAAAGAATTTAAGAAGAAAAATATAGAGAGCTACAGAGTGCTATAGAAGCCAACAGGGGGTGGGAAGGACTTGATTTGCTGGTGGCAACACAGAATGCAAAGCAAAGGGAAATATAAACTGTTAAATAGGCAGTGGGAAGTAGGTGAAATAGGGGATGCCCCATTAAGGTTCATGAGCTGCATGCCAGTAAGGGAACATAGTAGCATGAAGGAAGAGAATATATTGTTTTTTGAACTCTCTGCAGAGAAAGAGGGAGCCTATAAGGTCTCATTGCACAATAGCCTTTTTGTTCAGCATCACCATCATTCATCGGCTCCTTTGTCAGGTATCATGTTTGCCATCTTTTAGAGCACGTGGTGTGGTACTTCTGAATAGCTGCAGCATGTTGATTCTGGACTGACTGGCACAATAGCTGCTGAGTGTTAACTGTGGCAGATATACAAAATTGTTTCCAACATACTGAAAGGGCCTTCAGTAAAGAAAGCTGATGATTTGGAAGAGGTTTTTTTCTCCTCTTTTTCCTTCACTCTCCTTGGTGATTGTCCGGCAAGTTGTAAAGAGGAGCTCTGCGTCTTCTCCTCATTTAATGGAACACTGGGTGCAGAAAGCTTGCTGAGATTCCCCAACCACTCTACTAGAGCATATGCACTAATTTATGTATCATCCAGCTTCAGTATATAACCCACCCCACGAGGCAGAAAGGAAGAAGTAAAATTAGAAACAATTTACAAAGGCAGGGAAAAAAAATTCTCTGGAACAAAGTGAAATATGCATTCTGTGTGTGCACTTCATGATTCCCTATCCTTTGTTTTATATTTCAAATCTATTCGCATGATTTAGCTGTAGACAAAAGTGTTTATTAATCATTAATATCTGAACTAATCTAAAAATTAAAGGGAATTGGGAACACTGGCCAGAACACACACAATTGAGAAGGCTGGCCAAGAGTAAGGCTATTCATGGATACAAATAAGACCTTTCGTTAATCTTGGTTATTTTTTAGTACAAAGAACTATTAAACACACAATCTTCTTTTGTCTTCTGAATTATTCAGGCTTCTTATTGATTCTTAAATTGCTCACAAAATACTTTTTTCCTGTTAGCAATCCCACACAATGCTGACTGAACATTTTCTACCTTTTTCCTTTATTACTATAGAAAAGGCAAGTCTTCAAATGGAAAAGGAATGAATCCAGCAAAATTATATCTTTATAGATTACAATTTAGTTGTGAGGAAGAAAGGCAATAAAAACAATGTAAAGAGTAATAGCGACAGGCTCACCTATGTTTCATTTTGATTGGTTAAGAAACATCAAACCTGAGAATTAACCCTTTTTTATTTATTATTATGCTATTGCTTCATTTGTAGCAAAACCTACACTCAGGTGAGCTTCTATACTGTTTTAAATGTTTCCTACTCTACATTTATACAGCTTTAGCGCTTCAGTGTTGAATTAGACTAGCCTCACTACAAAGCAAAGAACTGGCTGAATCCTGGAATTAGGTATTGTAAAAAATTCCAGATATTGACCATACATTCAATTTACACTGTCTATGATAATCACATTAAAATTTCTTGTAGGAATTTTAGCTTCCTTTTCTTTATTTTTCAGTTATAATTTTACCAAAATTTACCTGAAACCATTTTAAACGAAAAAATATTCATAACTATTCACAACTCCCATGAATTCTGCCATAAAGTCAAAGTAATTAAGTTGAACTTAGGTAGCTATGAAAAAGAATGGGTACTTGGAAAAATCCTTAGTGTGAGTTAGATATATTAAAAACAAATGCATTTTTGTCATAGATTTGCTAAACCTTAGAGCAGTTTTTTTGAAGTAACTTGATGCATCACCGTTCAAATTCAGTTCCTACAGGCCTGAAACAAGCTGATAAGCTTGGTTGGCTAATATAAGAGAAATCTTTCTTTACTCTATTTCAACCATGGCTTAACTTGATAAGTATCAACTAGTCTAGCTACATGAATTTACGCATATTTTATTCCACACAGATATAAATATAAAATTCCATATCCACAAACAAAATGTGGTTCTGGGATACACTAACTGAACGGGGGTATAAACAAAACTATTCCTGTGGCAGATACAACATGGTTAATTTCATTAAGTAACGCACATGTAATTTGAAACAAGATGTACTACTGGAAGTAAATACTCTTCATTTATGGAGCTATTTCAAAACAACAAATAAAGCAGACCACCATACATGAAAAATAATTTACACAAACATAACAAGCRGGCTGAAGGTTGTTGTCCCTCAATGTTGAACATACAGAAATGAACACACCACAAAACTGGGCAGAGGGGAGGGGAGACAGCCAGGAAGGCAARCTGAAAAACAGCTGGACCCACTGGTCCACTGCTGTGCTACAGTTCCTTCTTCAAAATGAAAGATCTTGTAAAGAAAAAAGGTCAGGTGAAAAATGGCAGCTTAGGGCAAACCCAAATCTCTGGATGAGGTTCACAAAGTAAAATGCCTGCCATGGGAAACCTACAATCTGGCTGAGAGATTCCTGCAGAACATGCTAAAGCTATTCTGGGTTTTTCAAGTCCAGGAAACAATATAAGAATTTGGAAGACCTGGAGAAGTGGAGTACAAGTGCTGCTTATTCCAACTCAGAGCACTTCCTATTTGGAATACAGCTTTGTTCCTAAAACAACAGGGCTACTTTTTGTTGCTTTATGTTGTCTGTTTGTCTTCAATGAGTCTCTGGAGTTGGTGCTCCCTTCTTTCCTCTAGTAAAGGGTAGCTGAAGTGGAGGAAGAAAGAGTCCAAGATCAGACGGATGGCTTTTTCCAAACAGGGCATCTMTCAAAATATACAGGAGTCAAAAAGCAGTTTGATAAACTCAGTACATAGAGCTAACAATGGTAGTATTTTTCTGTCTCCAAAAGTTTAAAAATACACATAAACTCATTATGATTTGCTCTGTACACGCACTCAACAGCCCTCTGACCTTGCCAATACCTTTTCCTTCACCTTCCAGTGCTGTACTTCTAACAACTACACTTCAGCTTGGACCTTGAGAACATTTTGTTCAGACTGATGCAAATTTCTGAAACAATACTTCCTTACTTGTCTGCTTTCCTCTAACAGAAATTAACAATTTCAGAGGAAGCTCTACATTTCTTTGATGCCCTTTCCAGTAACTCATATTCACTTTCACCATTGAAGGAAGTTTAAGAGAAGACCATCAGATGTTGGATTAGTTCTTCTTCTCATACATACTGAGGCTCTGACTGCACAGATCTCAGTTAATGTTAAAACTAGATACATATGTCCCAGCACAGGTAACAATAAATTTACAAAGAGGAGTTTAAATTTAGTTCAGAGACAGAATCTGTCAGAAGTTATGTGAAAGAAAGAATACCTAAAGTCACAAGAAAATAAAGTGGTTATTAAAAAATAGCATCACACTTCTGTGGCTTTCAATCCAACCAAGCTGATCACTTTTTTTTCTTGTAGTAAATTCAAAGTAAGAGCTCCAATATGATGTGTAATTATAATACCTGCTATATTACTCTTTTCTCTTCATTAAAGTTAAAAACCAAAAAGCTTGGGAGCTAGCATTTGCGCAAAGTCATTTGCATAAGGAAGAGGTCAAGCGCTGCAATGATGTCAGTGGAGTTAACTTCTACAGGCCAGAAGTGTTTACATTTAATTAGCAGATCTCATCAGCAGACACATTTTGGAGTTTTTACTCTCTGCTGTGTAAGCCTGCACTACAAAAAAGACCATACTTTTTAACTCAATGACAACCTAACTGCCCTGTTATCTCTTGGGTAAAGGACTTTTTCTTTAAAGCAACCTTTTCCTATAGACAAGCGAGTCTTCATTCTGCCATCAGATAAACAAGACTAATTGCTCTCAAGTATGTGGACACTGCCCCCGACAACCTAGGCCAGAGCACATCACTCAGCTTGTTCAAAATGGGKTGCTCACATTCCTGGTTCTCTGAAATGTTTTCTGCCTATCCCGTATGTCAGTGAGACCAAATGATAAGCAATGAAGTCTGAACCAAACTCAACATTCAAATGCTGTGTAGGTAAGTAAACTAGAAATTAGTGGTTCTACCCACGTGCTAGGTGTCTTACCCTAATATTTCCAATGAAACAACAGCGAAGTTTAGATGATGCAAAATTTTGAAAGTCTGAATACGTATATCATAGTATCCAAGGTAAACAGACATAAAGGAAGTCCACCCACTTTTAACTTAAACAACAGAAGCCTTACCTCACAGACTGGACTACTAAACAGGTAATTCTACCTACATTTCAATTAATTACTATACCCATGATTATATCTGCATCCTTTAGTGCCTAACCACCTTTTTTAAAATCTCACTCTTGGAGCCTAAAAGTTATAACAAGTGTGTACTCCCACACAGATCCCACTTTGAGACAGCATGGCAAATTTTAGCAGTTCAATGAGTACAGAAGTACAGAGAAGCAATCATATTTGATTTACTTAAAAAAAAAACACTAGCAGAAAGACACTTTTTTCCTTATAATTCTTGTATTTTTTGGATAACGTATGGAGAAGTGGATCTAGATTTAAACACTGATGAGGTTCTAAGCATCTAATTTAAACATACAGATGAGTTCATGGATAGTAAACAATCAACCATCTAAGACTTACCTCAAGCACTGTTCTACTGTTCTGTGTTTTCCCTAACAAAATTACGTACTGCATTTCATTTTTATCAAACAATTTCCAGAACTATTTTACCAACTGATCTTACAATGGATTTTTTAAAGTACAATACCAAAAAAAAAACCAAAGGCAATTCTCCCAAACTTTACATACTGAAAGCCACTGCAGGGGTGGACAGGACAGACCAGAAAATAATATCCAGAAGTCCATATGTTTTATTTAGCCTGCATCCAGATAAACTACRTGATTTCACACTTCTTTATGAAATAAATTTATAAATACTTCCAGTGCTAAGTCTGTGGATGTACAAGAGAACTGCCATACCTTAAAGAGGCTGAATAAAGTATCTTGCTCCTGTAAAATAGCAATGGTAAGCCTATGGAGCTGCAGAGAGCCTTGATCTTTCAGGAGTGCCCTCTCCAGACGTATGACCACCTGATCAGGTAGTACCTGATTCCAGAATATCTTTGTCTGGTGGCATTAGACTGCACAGCCAACAGGCCCTTAGGGAGACCAAAATCCTCCCCACTTCCTCCCCCCCTCCCCCCCCCCCATACTAATTCCTTTTATTTCTTATGGCCCAATGAAACAATTTGCATTGGGATGAATAAGGACAACTGGGAACAGAATCCTCACTTGGAAATTCTCTGCTGCTCAGCCAGGATTTCTGAACTTCTGCAGGAAGGAGGAGGGAACTACAGGCAGACAGGAAACGGGCTGGGAAAGCCACAGTGGAACACAGGCAGAGGAGAGAAAGAATGATGGATTAAGTCTTAGTGTTTTACTTTACACAGGGCCCTTACAGAACCACGGGTGTAGCTCTTGATATTTACACAGCAAATCCTAACAGGATTTAAAACACATGGCAAATCCAAGGCSAAATGCTTTATTTGTCCAAGAAATTAAATTATAATACTGTGTTGGTGCTGCAGCGTGATAACTAGCAGAACAGCTGCTACTTTTTTAAGCATGTTAATACAAAGGCAGAATGTTTGCCTATCTAGGTTTTAAATATTTTCTTTATATAAGTCAAACAAGACAAATTTATGTACGGTTTGGTCTATTTCATTCCACTGCCTCAGTTTCCAGCTCCTTGATTGCATTTTTGCTGTCCTTATTGTTCTACAGATTTTGATTAACCTTCGCAGGTATGGTGCAGCCTGACAGCATACTAACGAATTTATAAAAACAAACTCCAGTTCTGCAAGAAGCTGTTCCTTCCTCTAAATTATGTCGTTCTACAGAAAGCAGAGAACATTAAGCCCTGTCATTACCTTCTCCAAATTTTGAATAACGATCACATTTCTCTGCATGCTGCTTCAATCCTGGTGTAATTAGAAAAAATACGTRCACAGGATTATACATGTGTACTTTTTCAGCCAAGTGCATTAGTGCATTCAAATCATTTATATAAAATGAATTATGCATTTCAAAATTGTTAATTAGCAAAAGAAAATCAGTAATTTCATTATTGTGCTCTGCAAGAGGCATCCATAGTGATGAAAAGCAATTTATGGAGTTCTTCACTATAAGTTGGCAGTCTCACTTGTCCTAACATTTCCTACCAGATTCAGAGCAATGTACTATATACACACATGCAATGAGAGGTCAAATATATTCATAAATGGAGCAATCATAATAGCCTTTTTAATATTGATGCCAAAAAAAAGGACAAATTCTGACCTGAAACGTTCACAAGAGACTAATACTCTAGTACATTTGGCAATATGTTCAAAGTCCATAATATGAATACTCAGCACTTCACAGGAAATAGTCAGCAACTCCTATGCTCAGGCTCTAACTCAGAATAAATCAGTGACTATAGGAAATACGATTTTGTTTGGTCAAGTAAACATTTTTGTTACATGATTCACTTATTCACTCATTTTTAACAATAATTTATAGAACTGGAGTTCTATATGCTAGTTTTAGTCCTAGAGTTGATCAAGAATACTATTCTTAAGGATAAAAAWCAGTAATTACAAAACTGAAGATTTCTATGGGAAAATAGCAATTTCTACTGTGAAAACATTTTTTTTCCCCAAAAACAAAATAATCATGTGTTTGGTGAGGTTACTGTGTAAGAACAAACCAGATCTAAACATTCTGATTCAGGTCAGATTGAAATGTACCTGCAGCCATCTCAGTCGCTCCAGAGTCTCAGAGTCACCCTGATCAGGCTCTTAAAGTCCCAGCTCACTTCTTGACAGGACTAAATCTTCTTGATATYCACTAGATATGCTATTGCAGGGGCATGAAGCTGCCAGAAGAGTCTGTTAATTGTAATGCATCTGTGGAGTAGGGCCTGTCTTGCATTCCTTGATTAAGTAATCCATGGGCTTTATCTTCAGATTTCTACATTTCTAATCTCTTTACTAACTTATCTTTTTGTTTGAGATATTAAAGACTCAATCTGAGAGATGAACAAAATTTTTTCATCTTAGAACACATGCAAATTCAGAATAAGATTCAGAGAAGTTACTTTTCTTTCTTTCCTTTAAGCTATTTCACTGCTGAACATTTCACACCACAAAAACCTCACAGCTATTAGATAGTATTTTTCAGTCTTTAGCAATGTCTAGGACTGAGCTAGATGCATGGAGGTGTAATAATCCATCATTATACAAAACATCAGCATAAGATTTGTGGGTTCTGTTCTCTGATAAAAAACTGCATGTGGTTTTTCCGTGTATGTCTTGAAATTCATTAATTCTTTTTATCTTCTGCCTGCAAATGACACTCCACCTCCATTTCCTAATTCTCTGGGTATGAGAAGCACATCTTATTATACAGAACTATCTAGAGTGTTACTTCGGAGAAGGAAAAAAGCCTCTTCTGCCTCAGATATGATCTAATCACCTTCTAACATACTATAGAAACAATTCTGTACATCAGAATGAACAGCAAATGATAAGAAGGCCAGTCATACTGTTGCTGGGAATCCAGAAGCCAAGGAGTATTTTGTGTCTGTTTATTTGAATACTCTGTATATTTAAGTTATTTCTTCCTCTTGGCAAATGGCATTTGTGTTAAAGAAGAACTATAAGGATGCTGCTTTCAGAGAGAAGGGGCAGCTCGGATGCACCTAAAGCAGCAAGAGACATTTGGCGACTGCTATGCAAGTACAGAAAATGACTTCCTGAAAAAGGCTTCCCAGAAAGTCCTTTCCTTGAATCTCAGAGGAAAATAAAATATATAAAATGAATCATTTCACTTCACAATCTGCTTTTGTGGCTATTTTTCTCCTATTCATTTTTCCACTGATCAAGTTCACCTCTCTTGTCAGTAGTTGCAGACAGCAGAACAACCAAGGCTGTGTTACTACGCTAGGTTAGATGGAAGCAGCTAAGAGAAGCGCACTGAAAAAGTGTCCTAAAAAACCCTTTAGGCAGGAATATAGCAAATTATAGCTGTACCCTGCTTTAAAATCTAATAAAATCCTTATCAAGCACCTGAAACTACTCTGTTACAAAAACTCACTACATTCCTCAACTATATATAGCCCTTTCGGGAGGATTTAATTCTGTCTCTTTTTGTCAAGTCTTTCAAAGAAATTCCAAGTTATTTCTCACACAGACACAAGAATTAACCTAATGAAGAGACAGTAAGACCATTCCAACTACCATCAGACTGGAAGCCTATTTTCCCTTCCTTTGCTCCAGTAATTAGTGTGCATAGAACAGCCCACACCAGATGGATTGTGGGCAGTAATGTAATGAGGCACAGAACATGGAGGGAAAATTTTAATAAAGTTACAGCTCCTATATCCTGAATTTTGGATAACAATCACAATTTTTATCTTCTTTTTCTTTTGCTCATGAATATTCTTCTTCTGGCCAATGGGCCCCAATGCTCTAGACCTTTTGTTTGAAACTTGCCCCAAATTCTCAGCTGGTGACAGAACATAAGCTCATCCACTCTTAATTATTTACTATCATTTAGAGTAATCTTTTCTGAGGATAGGAAGTACATCATCTAAGGAATCCAATTTACATTTTCCTCTGAATGAACTGCCTTTACAATATAACACAATTGTCCAGTTAGAGTCTCCTCAGTGAAGACAGCATAACTACAATCATAAAGCTTAAGGACCAACTCAGGCATCGCAATAGAAAAAATACAATAAATTTCAAAGATCCACTGTACTCTCAAAAAGCTTCCATCAAATCACAACTAACTTGGAAACAGGTAGACAGACTGGCAGCCAAACAGAAATTTATCAGCAATTTATGTAATTTGTGCCTCCAAACTTCCACTTAGTTTATAAACATGCAAGATACTGCACATCCCTAAAYGCTTTAGCACACAATCCAAGACTAATCACCTGTGGCTAGAACAGACTATCTAGGGTGGTCAGTCTCAGACAAAAGCAGTGCAAGCCAACTTCTATGAGACGAGAAGCACTTCTCAGCCTGCAGAAAAATACAGAGGTTAGCGCAAAGCTGTTTCCCACTGAAAGGAACTGACCTTGGATACTGCTGCATCGTTTTGTTTAATTACAAAAGAATATTTTCTTCTGGACACTTTTTTCCCCCCTTGTCTTTCAAGTTAGTAAAATAAGATTTCATATTTGCAATACAAACACGTCTGTGTAATAAAACAGAATTCACAATGTTAAGGTAAATAAGCAAAGCATTTTAAGTCCTTTACGTAACCCCAAAGATTCTCCTGGAAGGGATTCGGTATTACAGTAGCCCATCAAGGCAGAGGATGAGAAGATCATTAGAGACTCTTGTTGTAATATATATGTTCTCTTTAACATTTCTACCTGTAACTAAGAAAGCAGAATATTTTATAGTCACTATTTTAATGTACACTGAAAAACTCTGTCTGCTTAATTAGAAACCTGCAGATGTCCTTAGGATCCTCTACAGAGATTACATTCTAGCTGACCTCATCTTGACATAATGTCTCACTGCACATATCTGACTCACTGCACATTTCCCACCCATACCAGTCAGTTTTCATAAGACTACTTAGTTGTGATCTCAATACATCGGTTTTTGACTCTAGCTCATTTTCATGAACACATCTGTTCTTGGTAGCCAGTCTACATAAGTCTGTGGTCACACTCGCGAGGTGGCTAAACAGAAGCAGCCTCTTTTAATGTTCATTCAACTCAGAGCCTGAATCAGAACCACAGGCCATTACACAGAGATCAGAATCTGTTCTGCTCTGCAAAATACTTCTGCCATTGCTCACAAGCTACCATTAGACATACACAGATATAATATCTTTTTTGTCAGAATGGGTGCTTCTTTTTCCTTTTTTTTTTTTTTTTAATGAAAGTACCATGCTAAATAGGAACTGCAGCAGCTCTAATTCAGTGTTCTCCATGCCAAAGACTGGAAAATGGCACTACGGAATTTTGCATTTGTCATTTCTCAGTTATCTTCATACCATATCCTAATTGCATTGAAAACTCAGTGTGGACATTGGAGAACTGAGGTGAACTCTTTTAGTCAGGAGGGAACAGTGTCCTTATCCTACTTCAACATGCAGGTGCAGCAAAAGGAAGACTGCTTGTATCCGCACCTATCCCAGCCACCCAGTGTTAAACTAGGCTGCCATTATAGTTGATACTAAAGAGCTACACCTCCTTCTAGAATCATGTTTTTCCTAAGTGTTCTTATTTCATAGTCAAAATACCCTAATTCCATTAGTAGCAATTCTCTCTCAGTCATGAGTAAGCCATTAATTCTATTTTGCTTGTTAGCATCTCCTCGCAGGCACAATTAAGAGCTACTCCTTGCTGAAGACCAAATAAGCCTTTCAATCACATTTGGCAAACAATACATTAACATGCGCATTAGTGCTAACTAGTGATAATGCAAAAATAAAATGAAATACTTCATATGCCAGCAGCTGTATAAAACAAACTTGTAGACTATATCAGCTTTTTGGGCCAGAGGTTTTAAAATGGGCTGAATATATATGAATGCAGTTATCTAAGATATTTCCAGCTGTTGGTCTGTTTTATTTAYAGTAACTAAGGTTTCAGCACACAAAGCTTACTGTTCTCAGTAAATATTGCTACAAAATGTTCAACAACAACTCCAACAGAACCATTATGGGGGATGCTTCAAATGTGCACTAAGTAAGATACGAAAAACCCTTTGGCTTTTAACATGCTAACCTATAAAACACTTCAAGGAAACATTACAATCTATTCTGTAAGTAGATGTACAATAAAGACAATTCCACCTTGACTTTCAAATGGCACATTGGAATAGGTCCCATTAAATCAGTGTTTTTTCCAAGTTTCTCCAAGTTTTCCAAGTTTCATAAATATATTAGACAATATGTACATTTCTCTAGTCCTGTGTTTAAAACTGATCTCTGATACAAGATGGTTAAACTGTAGCTTCCTTGGGTTCCTTTAGTCAGCTCAAAACTATTTTCAGAATTCAGTCTTGCTTGAGTCAGCTCATGCAGTACTGCATGTCCAGATTGGTTCCATCTCCTAATAATTGTTATAAAGATACACACCAACATTTTCAAATTAAATTGACCATGTAATGGCACTTCAACTCATTATTTGATGATTTGTGATCTGGTAGCATTGCATGTCATTTTGTGCTCTATCTCTYATTTTAATATCCTGCTAAAGTTTGAAATGGAAGGAAAAAACCACTTAGGAATTGTTTTCAGTATCAATATTGAAGTAATCTGGATATAAAAGTGTGTAGTACCATGCATCAGTTCTTTATATACTTATCTTACTCAGTCAAAAAGCACATCAGAGTCATTCAGTTGTTAGGACTGCAATAAACCACCAGGAATGTATATTAACCCACATAGGGCCATTTAGATTGAGGAGCACCAATCTGCTACTACAGTACGGTTTTATGCTCCAACAGCTGCTGCTGTAATCATACCTTCTGTGGTAGGGATCTTGAGACACTCCCTAAGATCAAATAGATTRTAGTTCTTTTATTTCAAGATATGTTTGCATTTGATGCACAGTGCTGGGGATTTGACCCAAAACAGAAATGACATACGGTCAGTTCTGCCCATCAGTGTAATCATGTGGTGAGATCATCTAATACTGCATACCCTCTGGGACTTCCTGATCCTGAATCTGGGACCATCAGTCCCCAGTAAGGTCTGCAGGAGAAACACGTTTTCAGACCCTTCGTTCTTTTTCTCATCTGGGCAAATTTTGTTCTCTCTGAAATTCATGCTATATTCTCATCCAGGCCTCCCCAGTGAGTTAACAGTTTGCTCTCTGAGCTCCGAAGTAGCAACAGAGAACCTCTTTTCTGAAGAATTTATTTTCAGGCCTCTCCCTTCTAATGGTGGCCCTGATTCACTCCACTGTCCTTGCATCAGATCAAAGGAATTGACTAAGGGGTCAATGCCACATGAGAGGAAAGTTGTCTCTGGAAATTCTCTCGGAGCAGAGGACAGTTAAGTTCCTGTCACAAAGGCTGCTTACAAGCACCACTTTCCAAGATATTCATCACTACCCTAAATTTTTTCATGTCATCAGGGGCCATCTTAGAAGTCAAAAGTCACATAACTGAGAAAAAGGTTATGTCTGTGTACTTGACCGGTATATGGGTAAAATGGTAGCATTAGGATGTTTTCCCTATCTCATTTGTAAATGACTAGTTACTTGGGTTGCATTGAGTTGTCCATCATTAGACTATTTAAGAAAAGCTTCCTAAAGAGGTTTAATGGAAGGACTATTTGAAGGAAAGCCTGAAGGAGTTTCCAAAGTGACAACTGGCCCACAGTTTCAGAGTGTCCCACTGTGGCCCTATATATACACTGCATATACATTGCAGTTTAGCACAGTGGCAATATYATGGACTTGTATTTGCAAAAGCAACACAGTTTCAGAGTTTTTTGCCCACGATAGCCAAACTACAAAAGCTCAGATGTTTTAAAATATGTTCCTCAGGTTATTTGAAAAATCTTCTTCATTACAAATCTTTCAAAAAATAATTGTCTTTCATGTAAGATGCTCTAAATGACAACACAAAAAGTTAATAGAGTAGTGAAGCATGGACAAGATGCTTTCTGCCTTTTTTACATTGATGTATGTATGTGTTTGGGAAGGAGAATATTAACCTGGCATATTCAGACTTTCCAAAACTGCAGATTTCTTGTTATTTTTGGCTTATTTTTGAAGATGTTTTCCAAACTGCATACCAGCTTAAGTTAACTTTATTTCCAGCTTAGTAATGGCCAAGAAAATTCCTCACATCTTCCGACTGACAAGCTATCTAAAAGACAGCAGTGAATAAGAAACCTACAGATTAGGCAAAAATCATGATCTTTTTTAGACTATTTGCTTTATTTTCATTCCTGTGTATTACTTCAGCGCACAGTTTGTAAGAGGCCATACAGACATGAAAAATCCATTAGAAAGTAAACCCTTTACCCACCCCACCAAAGCTAGTCACAGACTTTGACAACTTGGGAAATCTTGAGAAGATCAGTCAACTACTTCATGTTTGTCAGGAACAGTATTAAAAAAGTATGTTGACATGTTTATATCAGTAAAATTGAACTACAYGGTTTCATTAAAATTAGGAAATATGCTAGACTTGAAATCCATTCTAGTGTTTGAACTATTAAATATGTGCATTTGACCTGATATGCTCCAAACTTTTCAGAATCACATTGTGTATGCAAAATTTCAGGCAAGTTAGTTATGGATTGGCAAAGTCAGCAGYGAGTGCCATCAAAAATCTAATTACTATTATAATTACATAAGTTATTGTGTTGATAAATATAATTAGCATTAAATTAAGAAAATACTCAAATGTAAAAATTTACCAAGGCATAAATTGTTTTATCAAACATCTTTCATTTGTTTTTTTCCTATACTAATGATATCTTGAATTACAGCTGATTTGGGTAGCAGGTATCTAAATTTACTCTTGAAGCCACTAGTAGCACGTGAAAAATACTGGGCCCAATTAAATCAGTGAGAGCTTTGCTCCTGGGAAACAGGATTTCACCATTCAGATTTGCTTCTAGTTGGTTTTAAGGACACACAAGCATGTGCACTACATTCCCAACAATGCTCATGCTAAACTGATAACGATTAAAAATCCACTATGCAGAGAAGAACAACTTGAAGACAAACACCATTATAGTCTTGATCAAAACTACTCATAAACAGCATTTCAGCAATTCTGTTTGCTGTCAGAATAGACTGGGAAAAATTTCAGTTTTAAAAATATTTGCATATACAAAGCAAAGCTTTAAAAACATGGCCCAGATGATTCTATAATCGTGGTCTATCATTTGAACCATAATCACATAATCTATAATTAGATACCCTCCTTTTCAATTAGAATCAATTAAAAAGACGTAAACAGAAAAAAAAAAGTTAAATTCTGAATCATCAAGAACTTGCTCTAGTCTCTGAAGTTTTATCTCTCTCTTCTATTCCTTTTCTCATCCAGTATTTGATCTCTTTGCTCAAAATTACTATAGGTTTCAGAAACTTTTTTCTCTGTCTCTAATTCCTGGCATCTTGGATCTATTATTCTACCTCAATACTTGGAGTCTCTTTGTCAGCTTTGTTTTCTTGCCTCATGGGATTTTTGTTGGGGTGGGAGGGGGTTGTTTTTTTTGTTTTCAGCTATGTTCTGCAGGCATAGCTTCTTTTTCAGGATACAGCTTGTATGAAAGATGCAACATATAGTCAAGAAACAGATGTAAAGAATATCAGAATCACCTAGTTAATCTCCAAAGGTTTACAAGTTTCCAGGTGGATTTTCATCCTTCACACAGTCTCTTATTGTCCTTTCTGAACTGGTTTGTTGGCATCTTTCAGTGCTTCCCTTAGTTCTAGTTTAAAGCCTCAACTGGTGCAGTCTTTCGGAAGTCCTGCAAAACACCTTCCTGCTTAAGTCTTTGTACATAGCTGATCTATTCCTTCTATGTTCAGTTTTTAAGTAATCCATGACATACCTTTTTTCTATAGTTCCTGGGCATAAGTTCAAATACCAGTTAGCTCAGGAACAAAAATAATTCTTTCAATCCAGTTACTGATACTGACAGGCCATTCTTTAGGTATTACATGCTTCAGACACAATGCCATCATCCCATTTCTTATAGGTACATGTCCCTTATTCTCCATGGATTTCTAAAGCCAGATTTATGAATTTCTTAAAAGAAACTTATTTATAGTAAGTATGCAAGAGTTGCACTTTCTAGTTAAAAGAAGAAAGAAAGAGAGTATAACAAAAGTCCTCTGAACAAGATGCTTACTTTTCTAATTGTTTTTCACATAGTTTTCTGCGAGAGGAAAAAATTTAACAGGTCCTTCTACTTAGGCAGACTACTGGGACCAGACAGAGAGTCCCAGACTCTCAATTTGCCAGGCTGAAGATCCTAACTGGTGATCAGCACAGATTGGATCACTTTGAGCTCTTCAAAAGAGCTTTTCTTTAAAATAATTTTCTCCTTCCTAACAGCAGTTCCATAAAAATTATCACCCCACTGTTAGAGTAACCATTGCAGAATGAATATAGAAGGTGGGATTTTCTTAACACATAGGGAAAGCAACTCAATAGAATTAATTACAACATCACACTATCATCCTTCATTCCTCTTCTTAAAAACCATCTGCACTGAAACACACACAAAAGCCTCACATCAGGTAACAACTAAGCTGAGAATAAGCATGGGTAATAAACTGCACAAAGGTGATGCTAAGTCTTTACCCAACCATCTTTTCCAAAACTATTCTCTGCTGCTTATTCTCATGCAGAACCTGAACTGCCTTATAGTACACTTAGAAAACAGGTGTGGAATAATTTTGTGAATGCTGTATCCAGCCTGGCATGGTATAAAGTCTTAAGGGAGAGAGATTAAGGAAGATTTCTGGCATGGATACGCTTCTCCACTTTAGTAAGCTGTTGGAAAAGCAAATAGAAAGTAAGAAATTTTTTCTGGATAAGAAGTCAATCAGCAAATACCTTGGAAATATTTTAGGACACTGATTTACTTCAAGCACAGAATTGCACAGAATTGCCAGGCCCCGAAGTCTAGATATCAAAGATATAAAATGATTTACAATAATTTAATTCACAAGGTTAATGCTGGGAAGATAGAGGAGACCATTAAGTGCAGCCTCTTTAGGCAGACTGTGGACAGTGGATTCACTAGACATAGTGGATTTCAGCAACATAGTGGACTGCAGGTCTCCATCACCTTCAAAATTTCTTGTAGAAAAACATGGACAACAGTTAATGGATACACACTTTGTAAGCTAGACCTTCTTTATTATTTATTGTTTCACCTTCTTGTTTTAAGATCTTTTTTCATAAATGCAGTTGTTCTAAATAATGATATTTTAAGAACCTGTGTGGTCCTTGAGTATAGGTATTACCACTAGAAGAACAAACTCGCAGGTACGAAACCTACATCAAGCAAGATGAAGTTGTCACAGTTATCACCCAGGGACTGCTGGAGAGCATGGTACAGGATGAGAGAATCGTAAGAAATCCCTCTCCTCTCCATGAACAAAAGATGACAGCCCCAAATGCTTTCCAAGAAAGTAGGAAGAAAGGGAAAGAAAAGACAACTGATAGTCCCATAAATGTAAAAGCATCTTGTTACTAGTCATTTAGCCTGTAACCTCTGGACTGTGTTTATAATGTGACCATACAATACTTAGCACAATGATGTTTCCAGTCCAACTACTGTCAGAGAAACAAAATTACCAGTAATTCAAGTGTACAAATAAAACAGGGAATTATTTGACCTCAAAAAAACTGTTGGATATTGCTATTAAATTTGCAGATGGTAAAACTAGAGCATTTATGTTATGTACTAAATAATGACAAGAAAAGTCTCTTGAGTAATATCCTCTTCATGAGAGAGTAATATATTTCCTGCCTGTTATGAGAAATCCTATTGCTTTGTCATCTCAGACAACAAAAATTGAATTCCAAATAATGCCTATAAGCAGATCTCCATAAACAACTGTATTTTTAAACCCAGCATCCTTTGTATTTGAGGACAATAAACTTTTCCATGAGTTGGTGTACAGTTCATGCCCAAGAGAATAACTGATACTGCAAAATGAAGAGCTATAGCTGTCCCAGGAGGCACGTCAAGAGGCACAGCAGCTCAGGAGAACACAACACAGGAAACTTTCACACACGCARTCACTGAAGGTGTGGTGTATGCTCCCTTCATGACCATGGAGCTCCAGCTCCATCCATGAGAGCTTACAAGCTTCATCATGGCTTCTCCATTTCTTTTTCATGTTGGTTCTAATTCTATGCAATTCTCATATGGACATAACAAAGATTATGCTTGTGACTTCACAGGCCTGCAGGATGACAAAGGATGGAAGAAACTCCCTCCAGTTTCTTCCCAACAGTCATGCCTCGGAGGAACGAGGCCAACTGATCTCTTGGATTAGCAAACAGAAGAGCTTTTGTATTATTCTTCTGTAGAAATGTCTGATGGTCTTATAATGGCTTTTATTTGCATTCTTATTTCTGAGAACTGAACCTAATTTTTTGGACTGGGAAGGAAGACTGTTCCTTACAGACTAAGATCATTTATACCATGTTTCAACCCTCCAAAATTAGTATGTATTAAGCAACTGAGTACAGAAGTGGAAAATGAGAATGCCACCACACTAACTACATAAAACAGCTTACTAAATAAACTTCATTGCCTAGGCACTGACAAGGCAGTATATGGTGACTCATGAAAGGAAACCAGCTTATTTGAAACTCTGACCTCTCCAAAATATTTCTAATTAGTCTTCTAGTAGTTTGATTAAACTATAAATTTATCCTGAAAGTCAAGAAAAAAAAAAGATCAAGTGATCCACAGTTCTTTCTTTTAGCTAGTCCATCCAAATGACTAACGTCACCAGCAGCTGTGTGTACCCAAACTACAAGAAAGCCTCAGTTACATGCATTTATGTTTACAGTCTGAGGACCTCCTTCCTTTCACAGTTACACAACTATGAACCAGGAGTAAATCCAGTAAAGTTAATGAAGCTATCTGTGAGTGAAAATGACACATTGAAGAGGAGAATCAGATGCTGATCTCTGTGTAAATTGTTTTCCTAACCATTATGAAGAAGAGTTATTGTTTTAGAATTTTCTGTGGGGTTTTTTGCATTTTGCAATTAGTTGTCAAGTGGTTGCACTGGAGCAGTGCTCTGTTTACTGCCTGTGAAAGTTTTATACTTGTTCATCATATTAATCTTTTATTTGCACATTTTTATGTGTTATGCTAAGTTTTTCAGGCAGGATATATCCCATCAAATTAATGATAAACATATTCCTTTGCATTAAGACAAAGAGTCTGCGTTTGCACTTCCTACTGTTCACCAGTTACTGTGGGCAAGTAAGTAAGAGCTTTAGATCCACAACTCATGCAGGAATCCTGCAACTCATATTAGAACATAGGAGTGGGCAGACTTAATTCTCWCTCCCCTTAGCAGTTACAGTAAGTGGTCCAATAGTGTTACAGTAGCACATGCAACTTATTTCCAATTTGGATTCCTGTGGAATCCACAAACAAATCAGTGGGAGGAATACAGAGAACACAAAAGAGAGCTGCAGTTCAACAGACTGCCATACTTCCAAACATTTTAGTATCTTCCTTCATGACTTCAGCAATGTTCTTTTAATATTATCTTGATATAAATAAAAAAATATAAATTTCATCATCTTGCTTATAAATGTTGACACCCCAAACAACTTATCACAGCTGGGATGGACCATTTAAACCCACACCACAGCCTTCTGCTAGAGAAGGTAATAGAAACAGAAGGCAACACAGATTGCTGCCTCCTATGTGGACCTGGGCAAGATGAAAATGGGACACTGCCCAATGATTTTTTGCCTTCATTTACTGATGGCAGATAAATTGTGAGGAATTTTGAGTTCTATTCCAGGCTCTGAGAAGAAGGTGATCTAACTGGAAATACGAAATTCTTTTGTTTGATATTTTAAGGTTAATTCCTCTGTTCTCTTTTCTGACAAATCACCTCTCTCAAAGAACTTATCTTTTAGAGTGGCTTAAAAAATTATGTGTTTTGACTGGACACAGGAACAGTCCTCAAGCACTCACACAAACTGTGAGTGTAAGAAGTAGTTTATGAGTCTGAAGCTTTCCTGCTGTAAACCACTGTCTTCCAGGCAAGACCAGCAATCAAGTAGATGAGGCTCTTGCTTCCTTCTCATCTGATAGGAGCCACAATCCACACTGCACAAGATTAGGTATTCGGTCACGGAACTGGAGTTCTAGTCCCTTTTTGAACTGTTTTACCATGTTACTTTACTTGCAGAAGAGTTTGGATTAAGTGTGTGTTAGAATGCAGGGGACAATTAGAACCTCTTTAGTATCTCAAGATCATGTGTTAAAAATGAGGAAAAACCTGCAGTTCTCACTTAGGTTTCCTACACCAGGTCTGGTCCCTTTTTCAGTTTGTCTCCCAGGCTCCTCTCTGAATGTCCCCACCCCATCGAGGCAATTCTTTATATTCTCTCTGTGTCACTGATCCAGTTAGCCTCCCACTCAACTTTACCTGGCTCTTKGTCTCACTGTATCTTTACATCAAAAAACAGTATTTTTTTTCTTTAGACTTGTTCTGGAAACCCCTTTTATGCTTTAGCTGAACTTTTTCAGATCTCCCTTTGAAACCAGACATCCAGTATGGAAGACTTTAGCCAAAGAGGTTAAACTCTGTAACAGCCACAACCAGGAACTCCTGGGCAACTTCTTAACAGACAGTATAATCAGGCCAGGCTGGCATACAAGTTAGGAAAGTACTGTAGAAGAACTAGGAAAGAGTAATCTTTTATTTTTTAAGGGGAAGGCAGATTCTTCTCTGAGGGGTAAATGTTTCTTCAGCATCTTGAAGCCTTATTCTTTTTAAAGATGCTCTTCATAATCTATGTTGTTAAACATATGTTATTTAACAGAGCTGTCAGAGTGCTGACTTCCATTTTCAATTGACAAATTAAACTAAACCTACAGCTTGAGGATTCACATGTGGACTGGTTGCCAAGAATGATGGACAGGCTGAAAACTGCTCTCTCCAGCTTTTTTTTTTCCCCTCTTCTTCTTACAAACACCAACAGTACCGCATACAGCCACTATACTACATGTAAAGTTATTAAGAAGATAGATCTCACAGCCAAGTGATGCCAGCTGTGCAGCTTGCATTTTAAATAGACCAAAGGCAACAACACATCTTCTATCTTCATATACACTGAAATAAAACAAAGTTGCTACTGATCCTCCTGATAGTCATCCTTGCCTACAGTCTGTAAGCAGAAACTGGGTAAAAGGTGAATATATTTATGATTTATTTTCCCACTTTTATCTCTTGTGATTTTGATCTTACTTTGATAATGCACTGCCCTGATTTTGCTCTCACCAAAGCCAGCAGAAAGACTCTCTTGAATTATGGTTGGTTGGCTGTAACGATACCCTCATAACCCTTTTGTAAATGAATGATTCTTGTGAATGCCTCCGTTCTAACAAATAAGCATATAAGTGCATTTCAAGACACTTCCTTTGTTAATCTGCTCCCAGAATATACTTGATTTCCAAGAGCTCTCTAGAATGAGCATTTGATTAAAGACAAACCATCCAAGACATCATGCAGTATGGGTAAGTCTCAAAATAGGGTGACACATGGTGGAGAGCTTCAGTCTTCAAGAAATTTTGGGCTCCAGTGTGTTCACCATCTCTAGCTTCCTTGCTGCACAAGCTCAACAGAGCATTGTGGTTTTTATCCAGTTCCCTAAATTAGATGCATGAATATACTGACTGGCAGAGAAGTTGCATGTGGGGAAAGCAACATGGATAGTATTAGCAGCAGCAGAGGGGAGTAGGAAAAAGTGGCTCATGGGAAGGTTAAAACCTCTTTATGGTTTATGATATCCAACCTCTGTATGGTTTTATGGGTATCCAACTGTTCTAGTCTTTCTCTAAGTTTGCTAGCTCAGAATTCATAGAGTCCAAGAAATAGCAACTAATTGATGAACATTACCACAGTACATTTCTTAGGCCCTCTTGTACTTCATTAYCTGACAACAATTCACCACTCTGTCCAAAACAGTTCAAATGCAACAACTTTCCAAGCATTCTACAAGAGAAAAAAAAAATCAAAAAGCAAAACAACTAAAAATCCTTTTTCAGAGATTTTAGAAAAAGCTAAGGATGTGTTTCACAGAGGGAGACACAACCAGGAGAGTGTTTTTTAGGAGATAACTGATTGAGTTTATATGGACTTTGTTGTCAGCGATATTGATTTTAACTGAAGAGTGAGCAGAGTTTGAAGGTACTTCACACAGCATCTGCTGTGCTTTTTCAGATCTGCAGACCAGGCTTTTCCAAACTTTTCTGTAAGTCACTCATTGCTTGGCCCAGAACAAAGAACATTCCACCAACGTTTGGCAATGCTCAGAGACTGCAATGGCAAAACAGTGTGGAAACTTTGCGTCGGAGATGCCATTTTACATCCATTTCTACAGTACTAAACTTCTTCCAATAAGTATAAAAAGAACAAAGAAGTTTTGCCTACACTGAGGTAACTTAACACCTTTTGGCTGAGTTCCACCCCTGGTTCATTTTCATATATACAACAGTTTGTTTTTGCTGAGAAGATAATAAAACAAGGAAAAAATATTACATCATGACATTGAAGCTATTCCTAGGAAACCATATAGTATTTTTATTTTAAAAAAAAATCACTTAAAAGTAGGACTCTTGGTTTTGGGGTAGTTGGTTTTCTACTCGGGTTTTTATTTTATGAAAATAGCAAATAAAAAGGTAGTTCAGTGCAACAGAAGTTGGATTGGGCCCTTCTAAAGAATTGAAGTAGTTTTAATTTCAGGACTTTGGTTACCAAAAAAAATTTTGTCATGAGACAAAAATCCGCATACATAATCAGTGTGCAAATACTGCCGACAGCTAGGCTGACAGTTTTTTAAATGCTTATCGTGCCTCTCAAAGCACACATTATGGTTCTAAAGTGAAAGGAAATGGGCTTAAAAAATAGTAATAATAATGAAGCTACATTATTGTTTCAAATGTTAAGCCTAAAGCGGTCACACACTTCAACAGCTATAGCATGAGTTTGAGTAAACAATGAAAACAGTTCCTCTGATCCCCTTTTCCTCTGGTATGTCTGTTCAGAGCTAATTTGAATTTCTTTTAAAAGCCAGAACAGTGACAACCCACATTTTCAGAAATTATCAAAGCTAACATTAACTAATGTTAGCTTCTTCAATTGGAAGATGCCAATGACAAACTAGAAATAACTAGTCTTTTCACCATATCATCTTTTGTCTATTTTCCCTTGAGATTCTATCCATTGACTTCCATGTCCCTCAGATCAGGTCTAGTCTATTCACACTGACATAACAGAATTTGCCAAAGTGGAAACATAAGAAAAATCATTTGAGTATGTCTTTTGCTGAAATCCTACGAATATACATAACTAAGTGGCAACATTCACCAACATTTCTGAGAAAGGAAATTAGAGACCAATGAGCCATTGATAATCTGAGTCACTGGCAGCTGACAGCTTTAATTATCTAGTCACCAGTTCAGCTGCTGCCACGTTGTGTACTTTCACTGAAGCACAGACTGACAGTAACCAGCTGACATCTGTAGTCCACTGTATATCATTTCACTCATTCATCATATCATTACTATTTATTCTGAGTGGATTTTTTACTCAATATCCCAAAAAAAAAAAAAAAAAGGCCTCCAAATCACTTGTCCAAGTCGTCAGCAGAATTCCTAACATGTCCGTGTTAGCTTTCAGGTCTCCTGAAGGTGATTTTACAGTACGGAACCTGCTCACGTCAAGTCAAAAAGCACTCATCTTTCTGATTCATTTTTAAAAACAGTGAAAGTGACATGCCCTGAATTAAAGACTTATTTTTTTTCCTGGCACACAGGGTCATCCCTTTAAGGTTTAAAGCAGCTTCTCTTATTTTCAATATATATTACCAAGGAAGTAGCCTGAGATGGGGAGAAAAAAAAAGTCTTTTTTGACAAAGGCTTTGATATCTCTGAATCCTTAGAGTGCTCCGGCTCCTCGAGCTTTGTACATTACCATCCTGGGAATGTGCATGTTCAGCTCATGTCACAGATAAATAAAGCATTTTGAAAGAGCTGCAAAAAGTCACCCTCCTAGCATTCCTGACAAAAACTGTCTGGCATGTAGTTCATTTGCACATGGAAACAGCTGACACTTCTGTACTAGTCAATAATGAAAAGTACACTTATATTTAGTATTCAGATTGAGGCAAGAACTGGAACTTGACAAACCTTCCCCTAACCTATTGGCATTCTTCCCCTTCTTCCTCGCAAACACACAACACTGAGGACTAACATCTTTAAATGCTCAGACAGGACATGGTGCACTGACAGACTCAAATCCATAGTGATAGATCAACAAACTAGAAAGCTAGTTTGAAGACCAGAAAGCCAAGGTTTAAAACCACATAGAGAAACAGACTAGAAAGAGAACAACTAGCCCAATTCAGAAAGAGTTTGACACCTTCTGGATTTGTAGTCGTATAAAAGTCCTGGAGTCTTAAAATATCGTTTATTCTGTAGGAAATGAGCCTATTTTCTAAGAGAACTCAGTGCTATTGAGTAGAATTTGGCCCATGMCACCAGAAAATCACTGATGACTATGAAAAATATTTTTGAGGTTCCTGACTGTACATGTATGCTAGAAATTAATCTGAAGCAGAGCATCCCTAAACTTTTTCACATAAATCCTCCAGAAGTATGTTAAGTATGTTTTATTCCACACTTGCAACTGTGCAACTCTGGCACATGTCTATAACAATAGGAATTGTAGTTTGGGGTTCGAAGTTTTTGGGCCAGCAAGAGCTCCTTCTGCTTAGGAACAGACACCACAAGTGAGGAAATACCTTATGCTTCTCTGTAACAATCCTTGTGATAGCTTTCAGGGTTGAATTAACAGATCCTGGAAAAGACTAGAAAGAAGACAATGCTTGTGTGTACAGTTTTAAATGAACAGAGCTGCATATTCTTGAGCGCCATCTACTGCCACATTGTTTTTGATTTCCCTACRGAAGAGCTTTCCCTTACCCATGTCTTTACCTGGGCATGGGGACAGTATTTTGGTGCTTACAGAGTCTGCACGACAGGAATGATAGCTCTTCAATTCTACATACCATAATTGTGGAGAAGCAAAAACCTGTCTAAATATGTACCTTAGTTTTCATTCTTAAAATCTTGTGTCATTGTTTTGCATATATTAGTAGTCTCCAGTAATTCATATGTAGCCCTTACATAAGGCAAAGAAATAAACCAGAATCCCCAAGGCTAAAATTCCCTGCTGCTCAAATGAAGTTAAATGTTGCCACAGTTACTCCGTTGCCATGGAGTAAGCATTCACAGGCATAGCACAGCTCCAAAAAAGAAGGACAGTGGTTAGGATTTTTGGAAGCAAGACAGTTCACAGTTGAGGATACCCAACCATGAAGCAATCTCTTGGGATGACTATTAACTATTTCAACATCTAATAAATCCCAACAATATTAAAGCTATCTTTTTGCAACTGAAAGCATGAAATAAGGCTATTGCTACGCTAGATCTCCAGCGTGTTAATCCACCGCTGAGCATTAGGTAGCCATATCAGCCCAAATTCACACTGCTTAAACCACATTCTCCAAATCTTGCCTTTTCACTAATGTAGCTTGCCTGTGATTTGGGCTTGAGAGCTGTTCTCCAGGCCCTCTGAGGATATTGCCAAACAGGTCTGTTTCAGTGCCTGTTGGCCCAGGACGTGCTCACAAGTTTCTCCGACTACCAAAGTAGGGCAGAGGCCGCAGTGGTCTGCTTCTGGTACCTCGCCTAGTAGGATTTCTGTCAAGGCCTCTCGTTACCTTCCTCCATAAATACACCAGTGGTATGTAAAAATATACATGATCGCACAATCCTGCTACAGCCAAAGTAGCTTTAAAGAAAAGACAAATCAAGGAGAAAAAAAAAAGGAAAAAAAATCCACAGACAAAACACACACACACACACACACACACACAAAGAGTAAGATAAATATTAAGCACCTTTGCTTTTTCCCAAGGTTCATTTTTCTTCCCAAATCTAGGACTCGATTTCCTGAACAGAGCTACTCTCAACTCCAGCCTTTCTTTACTATTTCTGACAATTCACTTCATTGTTAGTTGAGAAAAATTTTCTTTCTTAATATTCTTTTGTCATGCTTTGATATTTAGAACCAGTAGTGGAAAAACCTGTCTTGGAAATGTGGGAGACATAGTCCTTGGCACTTACTATCTGCTGCTTTTTCTTCCAGATCCTTCCTATTTTTTCATCCCTGGGACAAGCCTTTCTGTTTATTCTTCTTAGATCACTGAGGAAGGTCTTATAACCCAGAAAGCCATCACCTTGCTCTCCAGGCCTCTTAAGTATAGAGAATTTTAGTATTCTTAGATTATTAAACAGCAGCTCCTAATCCATTGAATCAACATTGCAACAGGCTTGTTTTACAAAGATTTCAAGCCCTCAAAGAATGTTTGCATTTACAATGGTCTCATTCTTTTTGTCGCTTCCTACCTCAGAGAGATCTGTTTTAGGCCCTTGGGTCTGATTCTACTTATAGAATAACTCAACAGTGATTAAACTTGACTATAGCAGCTCTTTATTTATACCAAAGTAAGTTAAATCAAAATTGATTCTTGAATTTGTAACTAGTTTTGAAAACTAGTTACAATATACTCCTGATGTACCCAAACAACAACAAAAATCCCAACAAACAAATTATTCAGATATAATCAGAACATAAAGTAAAGCATTCTTAGGAATAGTTGTTTTTTCATTCAGAAGAGATAGACTTAAACAAGATGACAGACTTAAACAAAAACTCTTACTACTGTATTATGAGTACTTCCAAATAATGTTTAGCCAAAAAAAAAAAAAAAAAAGAAATAAATCTATAGGTAAATCATATGTAGAAACCCAGTACAGACACAGCTAAGCACATACGAATCTTTCCAAGTGTCATCAGGACACTGACGAACTTACCGAAGTCTGTCTAGGTACTGTTGACTCATTGTGTTACAGTATGCCATTGATATAAAAGTACAAGCAGAACAGCTTAGAAAATATCAAATATCAAATATATGCATATCAAATGAGATGAGAGGTTCTGGTTTCCAAAATTATACATTTGAAGATCCTGATAAAAACATAAGAACATGCTTATTAGACCTCATTTTAAGAACATAATCGCTGCAGCTGCCCTCATTTCCTCACTTTCTGTACCAGATTGTAATCCCAAATTTGCTATTGCAGTCTCAAAACTATCCTTAATTTATAATAATGTAACAGAGATAAGAAAATGTTTTTTCTCACTATTTAATAATCATTCATTTGCTTAGAATTTAGCATGTGCTTAAGTCTCTCACTAGATACTGGCTACACTATTCAGTATGTGGTACCACAGACGTTCAAAAAAATTATTGAAAAGTTGGCCATAGAGATCTGATCTTCAAGTCAGTCTGCAGGTAAATGAAGCAGAAAGATTCCACATTGAATCTCTATTTGTGTGTTCAGCCTTTAAGTCAGATACTGGCATCAACACAGAGATTGAGTAAAATCCTGACATCTTCAATTTTCAGTATTTTCCGTTGAAAGGAAAGAAGTAAGTATAAGCAGGAATATAATTTAGTCATTCAACTCCTGGTTCTTATTTCATGGGTTGACTGTCGCGGGCCATAGCCATATATTTAACAGGTACAAATCAAAGCTAAAGGACCAGAATAGCTCACACCACTGACAATACCCTCAGCTATAACTGCTCACGTCCAGACAGGACGCATTATGGCTGAACAGGACTGGCCAAGAGTTAGAGATGTATAGTATAGGTCTAAACAGAATAAATGTGCTAGTCACTTTGCAAAATAGCATGATTCTGATATGTGAAAATTAAAGAATCCCACTTAATTTTCAGGAAAATTCTAAAACATGCATAATCTGAGCATTAAAAAACAGCCTCTAGTCCAGTGGGATCTATAGACAAATACTAAGAGGAAAAGCATGTCTCCACATATTCTCCATGTAGCTATACCACACAAGGATCAAGTCAAAATTCTGTTTTATTAACGCCCACTGTCACAGAAAAGCAAATTTGCATCCCTGTACTTGAAAGTTTAAGCAGTCTCTTGCTGTTTAGTGATGCAATTTGAGAAACATTTACGGTTACTGTTTGGGTCAGAGGTTCCCAAGGTAGCATCATGCCAAAGAACTCCCTAGGAGAATCTGTTATCTAGCCAAAATGTACATATTTTGCTGTAAATCAAYATTATTCAAATTGCACTAGGTGAACTACTGATTTCAACAGGTGGTTTGAATACCTATCAAATGGGCCTCAAATACTGAAGTAGTGCTTTCATTTTAATGAATAAGACATTTATTTGTTCACTTTTGCATACAGTTCTTACACTTTTTCATTATTTACATTTTAACAACTATTTTTAGAATATCCTGCAGTATTTTTAACTGAAAATACTGTATTTTATAAGAAGTCACAGGCATCCAAAGTTCCCCAAACTCAGAGTTTCTAAGAAACTGCTCTTTCTACACAGGACTTGAAAATTATCTCCACATCACTCACTACAGATTGATACGGTTGTCACTTCAGTTTTATTCCACAAACATGCACCATTTTCTTAAAGCTTTTGGGTAATCTTTGTCTTCCTTTAACTCTTTGGCACTGAGCTTTGCTCTCCTACAACCATTGGTGTGGGTTTTTTTTTTTTTTTTTAATAAATAGGAGAGCGTTCAAATGCTGAGCCAATTTCAAATGGAATCTCCCATATTTCATGCATTAGAGACCAAAATGATAGCTAGTCCTAACATATGAGATCAAATAATGAAAAAATTTGCCCTTTGGTCTGCATTAGAAGTTTATGTTGAGGTCCATGAGAAATACATACAAGAATAGCACTTGACAGAAAAATAACACTACAGTGAACGATCACTTGTTTCAGAATTTTTGCTTCTACAATAGCAGCAGTTAAAGCAGTTCAGTATTCAATCTACAACACATCATGTCACAAAAAAGAGTCAACAGACACACATGCAAATCCTAGTCTCTTCTTTGACATCAAATATAAAGTGGCATCATACTGAGAAAAATGTACACAGCATTAAAACAATGGATTCTCCTCCCTGTCCAGGATTCTGGGGAATTTCAAGTAAAACAGCCTGAATCTCAGCTGACAACTAGAACTATGAAAGAAGATAGATACTAGTAACATATCAATGGAGTTACACTAACATATGGAGGCGTTAATGCCCCCCTACCAGTAAAATTCAGTGGATTTATACTGTATTTCCCTTGATTGTATATTTTTATATTTCCTTGGACTGTAGAGAAGCTTACTATCAAGAAGTATGTTCATCTAAAACTACTCAGGGCAAGCACAAATATAGCTAAAACAAAACAAAACAAAGAGTTCTGTCCATATCAAGTCCACTTCAATTCTCCTGTAAACTGAAACTCATTCTTTCAGTGAAAACCACACCCTGGTTTCTGGGAGGTTGACTTTGATCTAGCCTCCTTCTGGTACATATGGTCAGCATCTGACTTAGAAAACAGTGACTAAAGTACATTTTCCTATATCAACCTTTAAAATAAGCCTGTTCTCTTAATCTCTGTCAGCCAGATGGAGGATAAAGTAACATTCTTTGAGGAGAAGAAAATACTTAGTGTCAGGTGTCACTTTGTAATCTTTTATAAATTTGTCCAAAAGGAGAATAGGCTGTAAGTTTCACCCACAGTTTAACACCCATAGAGACAAGACAGATGCTTTTGCACATAGAACAGGATCTGTATTGAAATCAATACCATGTCAATTCCTCAATAAATTGCAGAGATACACTGTAAGAATGCTTAGATAAAACTGATACAGAGTCATTACTCAGACTTTCAAGGCTTAATTTGAAAGAATCTCTTTACATTTTATCTATGACTTAACAGTAGTTGTTAGTTAAATGATTTCTCATTAAATTGAACAAGGTAGTGCAAATACAGGATTAAAAACAGTAGGATATTTAAATTACTAAATTGAATAGTTAAAACTTTAAAAGAGTACATACTTTCAAAAAATTATCTCTGATTAAGAGGAAAAGGATAGGAGAACACCTCCTATTTTGAAACAAATGGTATGAGAAGAGGTGAGCTTGGGTACCAATATGAAATGCTTCTAAGGAGCTGTGAACACAATCACAAATTATAGAGTACAGGGAACTGTTAGAAATATCTAGCCTTAATTTTCATCTATAACGAGCAGAAGCAATAATATACTGCCTGATCTCTTACAAACATACACAGAGGTTCCCACACATGAACTTTTTTTTTAAAATATGGAGAGTCTCATTAGTCACAGTTCCTAAGTGCCTGTCACCATTTGCACCTAAGCAACATGGGACTTCAGAAACTGATTTTGCAGAGCTTTTATTCTGCAGGACATGCCAACTTACAAGAGTATTTCAGTCAGCCATACACTAAATGAAAATTCCTTCTAAAAAGACCCTTAGTCTCAACTGAAAACTTGCAGGTGGCAATTCCAAAGCCACTAAGAAAAATTCCAGTGGATGTTGTCAGATTGCATATCATGGAAAGTCAAAGTCTGTCAAAGCATTTCAGCTTTCGTGTGGCTGAAATGACTGCATCTCTTTTTAAAATGCAACTGCCATTAAAGAAATACTTGTAGTGTATTCATCCCTGGCACCAKACCATTGGCAAAGGTCATTCTGCCACTCCTTTTACCCTCAAGAGCACCTCTAGGCATTCTGAGCTCGCACAAACATTAAATTACTTGGCAAAAGTTTAAAAAAAAAMCAAAAAACTTACCAATAGCTTACCAGCAAGAGTAAAAAGGTGAGTACCCTCCAAAACAGCATGCATGTTTATATTATCTGCTAAATCATTGTTCATTAAGGACCTTCATAAGAAAAAGGTTCCAGTAGTCCCCACCCTATAAGCTTTACAATCTATGATCCTGAATAAGAGATACAGAAAGTTTGCAGAGCCACATTTTCATAAATCCTTTGATCAACACAGCATTTTTTTCCATGCCATTTTAAAGGAAAACCAATTGTAATAAAAGGGAAGTAAGACATGATTGCATTACTCTAAGAAACACAGAAGTCCCCATGAAAAGGTTAACTTCAGCTTCTCAGCTTCTCTAAACTTCCCATCTGTTCAGTGGGAACAGAGAGGGGATCCTCCAAGGGGAAATGCACTTGAAATCAGTTTTTGCTCTGATTTGCTCTTGAGAGAAGCTTCTGTCTCCAGTGACCATAACGGGATCCCAGGGAGAACCAGTGTGATACAACAGCCAGCCTTTWTGATATTGTCCCATTATCGAACTATGGACTTTGATCACAGATGAAATTTTGGTCACAGTGAAGGGAAATTCTATATTCCCCTAAGCAGTATCAAGTGTTCAGCACTGATGTTCAAACTCCAAAGTCCATTTTTTACCCAGATGATGATGACTACAATATCCCTTCACAGGCCAAGGAAAACATTGCTTTTCGATTCTTTCCTTTTTGCATTCCACATGTAAATCAGATGCTTGTCTGGGACAAAAGCTGTATCTTACTGGGAATAAGATCAACTTCGAAGGATCCTGACATGCTTCTTCATGCATACAGTAATATTGTTTTCTACAACCAAGTTCTTGCTGAAATTTGATGAAACAAAGAACAGAAAAGCACAGGGGAAAATGGTTTTCCCTGATTTGTAAGAGAAAACTGAATCCCAGAGAATTTCTGTCACCCTTTCACTAATTTTTTTGACCTCAGCATTCCAGAACTTCATACAGTCCTAGTAAAGTTCACTTATATTATGGAAGTAAATGAACTGGCACCTACCACATCATCATGTTCTAAGGCTATATGTAAAGCTGAAATACTTAAAATAACTGGTCGTGCTGTCAATTTCAGCAGACTATATTTCCATCTTATTTCACTTATAGTTTTAATCTTGTTTTTGGTTAAGGTTTCTGTGGTATATATATTGGTAGGAACTGTTGTAAATATATGTTTTAAAGTGGACTATTCTCTCTAGGAATGCATGTTTGAGCAGAGTCATGAACAATGCATGTAATTAATACTACATTTACATTTGGATAGATGTCAGGATCTATTCTTATCCTGCCATGCTATCACCAACCATCTGTGTATGCTTAATAGGCAAAATATTTAACAAGCTCAGTCTCTTCAGTTTGGCCTTATTTTTATAACTAAACTTCCACGATAAAAAGCAATATAAAGTAAAGGGTACCACAGGACCAGCTGTCTTTAAAAGGAGTTTTCATCATGTCTTCATTCATCTTTAAAACTGTTAGCCACAAATGAACATAAATCCAAGATACACTGAAGTGACCAGAGGAAAATAAATATTAAAATCAGTGTTACCATTTTGAAATCTTAGAAGGTTATCTTTAACYCTCTATGCTAACTCTAAATTCAGTATTTTGCTATTTGATTTGTAGTACAGTGAATATTAGGGTTATTCTGTGATCAGAAATTGAAGAGAACAGATCATCTACACTGTATAATTACACACTAAATCTGAAAGTTTCTTAAAACAATGAAAGTTATATAAAATACAAAAAAGCTGATGGATACTTTTCTTCTTCTTGTCTTATAAAACAAACTCAAGGTTTTGCTCTCAGTTCTAGAGTTACCTAAAAGGAAAGGATCTTAAAAATTTAAGGATGTTGAGAAGCATGCACTTAATTAATGACCCCCTTCCATTTTGTCTCCAAGTATCTTGCTCCCCACTTTCAAACACATACAAAACTCAAAGCATTCTAAAGAGTTTCAAAACTTGGATCTGATGAAGTGCTTCAGTTCTGAGCTGGGTATTTTGCATCCTTCCTTTTATCTTTTTATAGTATTGAAGCATGTCAGACAACTGGAGGGCTGTTTTTATGTACATGTAAAGCTATTGTCTTTTGAGAGGAATGTAGGAGGGTTGTAAGATTAAATACTAAACAAATTTCTGTTCTAAGCTGGTTGCAGCATTTTTATCATGTAGGTAATATGAGTATTTCTTTGTGTGCTCTTGGGATGTCAGAACCTCTCAGCTTTGCTTGTATAGTTTTTTGCAAGCTAGTAACACACAAGGGATGCACAGACCACTCTGATTAAAGCATATAAATGCAGAAAGTGAATGACAGTCACACTCTGCACAAAATCTGAGTGATCCATCTTTGTGTGTTGAATCTTAAATGTATCCATGTCTGGAAAGTCGGGAGGGATGGGATTTATCTTCTCTGCTTGCACTGCAAGGGTGCTGTCAGGGCAATGAGTGTAATTCAGTCCCATCTGCTGTTCACTGAGGAGGCAGTAAACACGTGCTCTGACATACCGGTTTTGGCAACACATGAGCCAAATAACCTAGCACAAGGAGTACTTTCCTGTAAGATGCAAGATGACTTTTTTCTGCACATTATGCTTTTAATTCTCATTTGTAACCTCACTGTAGTGAAATCAGAAAATGAATTTGACCAACTTCTTTTGGAGAAACAGATTCTCCTTTATTTTCCCCAAAGGATCTCAAAGAGGACAATATGTTTTCAATCTGAATCTGGGTCTGGAATGTTCAGCATTAATATATCACTGACAACAAAAATTGGCTATTTTCTGTCTCAYTAATACGTTATCCAGAAATTCCTGGTTAGAGACTGGCTAAATGCACCATTATGTTATTGTCTTCCTGGATCTTTTTTTTTCCCCATATTCAAACACTACTCTTAAAGAAAACAGAACCACCATACGTAATTACTTTTTCTTCTTAACAGAGACACTAAATATATTGTATTAACTCTCCTTTCTTGAAAACTGAACCACTTCGGAAAAACAGTATTTTCCTTTTTTGCAGGAATGCTTAGAGGAAAACAGGCAATGTATTTTCACAAAACAGTCACTACAAGCAAAACAAATCACTCATTATCAGTCATATGCAACGTTAACTTTGTTTTAAATATTCACACACCTCATAAGGCAGTCTTTTTTTTTTTTGGTCAAATTCACACATCATTTGACACATGGAGAAAGTGAACCGTCAAGGTGTGTCAAGGCCTCATCTGTGTAAGGCCAATTAGGGAAATCCACAATTGAGGCATTTCTCCCCTCAGGGTTCAAAGGAAAGAAGTGAGGCCCAAAGAAGCTGAGGCCCAGTCCTGGTATGCAGACCTGTTCAACCCTTTCCAAGACTGAGTTCTGCTTGTGACACTTGGCTGAATTTTCTGAAGGTCTGATAATTCTGATGGTAATTGCTTAGGTGTGAAACTGGGAATGTTCAATAACATTACTGTATTGAATGCAGGCAACGATCGCTCATGTTTATATGATTTACAGCTCTAGAAAACTGAACACAAAACCTCAGTGGCTGTTTAATCTCTACAGAGTGGAAGAATAGAAAAGGGAAACACATGCTTCAGTAGTAATCTCTGAGGTTTTTTTTCTTTTTTGAAGTAAACTTGGGGTCATATGCAAATAATAATGTTTGTGTTCACAGGCCAAGATGTTTGATAATAGGAAGGTTGAAATATCCATCCTCAGACTGCATGGCTATCATCTTGTTCCTCRGAAGGAGGACCAAGCAAGCCTCAGGTTCACCAAAAGATCATGTGTTTTGATGAACTAGAGACAATTTATAGGCCAGCACTTAYATTAGGTAAATGAGCAGAGGGAGGTCTTATGAACCTTATTATTGACATCAAGCAAAGAGAGGAACACTTACTTAAAGTCTGCTTTCAAATTCATTCAAAAGCAAAGTTCAAAATGAAACAATGGTTTGTAACTGATCAGAATCAAAAAGAAGGGGTGGGGGAGGAACAACAAAAAAAAGCAAAATGAAAAATGCCTTATTAAGTTAAACAGCATTATTTCACACAGATCTAGCTAAGAAACAGCATTCACAGCCAGGTTAATTCATATGGAAATGCATTAAAGCCACTGTCTTAGCAGGTGAGAAGAGTCCATTAGTCTGTCCTCCTTATTAATACATTTATCATTTCCTGTAACAACATTGATCATAATGCATTTAGTCAGTGCAGTATTTGCCACAAAGACTATATTACATAGGAATAACATCGAACTTCAAAATGAATCAAACATGGATACTGCAGTTTTCCTCATAAGGATTTCTTTAGAGTGAAAAACTCACTTTCTCCCTGGAACTTTTAAGATTCAGAAATCTTCATTCTTTGCATTCATTTAGCTTTTCTGGCAGCAACAGTCTTCCTCCCTCTGTTCTTTCATCTGCTCACAGTTGCTAATAAACTGCAAAGACTGCACAGATGAAACCATTTTGACTATTTTCCATTCACATTACATAAAATGTTTTATGGAAAAATAAAGATATGACTCATTAACATACAAGTTAATGAAGATGGACAAAAAGCTACCAGTGATTTGAGCTGATTTCAACAGCACCAAAGAATGTCTAAAACATCAGTCAAGCTGAGAAATAGTGGTAGAATTTAGCATTTCTTGGTAACTAAGTACCTTTCGATTTTGAAAGGAAAATTTTGTATCGTTGCCCATCATTAGCAAACATACTCTGTAGAACAAGGTAGGCAAGAGCAAAGTTACTTGTGTACTCCTGACAGCATCTGACTTTCTTCACTTATCAAGTGACAAAACATTCTTCTTGTAGTAGGAATTTTGTCCATTTTTGTGAGAATGTTTAAAGATAAAGCAATTCTTTTGGCTGGCAGAAAGATTTTTTCAAGATTTGCTATACAATTGTTAAGTAATCACACTCAAAACGATCTGTTCTGGCAGCTGGACCCCAACTAAAAATGTTGTTTCTCCACTGTCATTCATTTCATTCGGAGCATTCTGATCTGTGCTGTGCCACAGGGACAGATTTAAGCTCCCACAAATACTATCTTAATTTTTGTGATACTCCTCTCTACCTGTCCACCAGTAGTGCTGGTAAATACAGCAGAATGATCATTCAACCATTAGGTGAAGTAGGTCTTCACCGAACACATAGAGAATGCTTCCAGTTTCAGTCTTCTTTTCCTTTGCAATTTCACTTCCCTAAGGTTGTTTGTCCCTCCACCAAGAGCGGCTCAACACTGTGACCAGCATTCATAGATCCTCTTCTTTGATGTGTATGTCTTATCCTAGTGCAGTGAACCTGGCAATATTAGATACTGCATTACAAATATACACTGGTAAGTTTGCTGACTTTAGTGTCTCTGAAGTAGAAAACAAACCTGACTTGATTATACTCTGCGTATTGCCTTCTTACCAGCCTAGTTCCGTTGCTGTTGTCCTTCATGGCTGTTTTGATTAACATGTCTTACTGGCCCTAACTGGAAATGAAAGGATGAAAAGATCACGAGCTTTCAAACTGAACTCAGGAATCCTACAGTATCATCTTAAAAGATGTTAATGAGAGTCAGAAAGGAAGACTCTTTAGTGACACTTCCTAAATAAGTCCAGCATAATGATATTGTTGCATAACTTATATTTTAGGTGCCATTGGGACACTGCAGCTGAGGCAACTTGAATCTCAGAGTGTCTTCTCTGCTATCATTTTACATTCATCATGAAATGAAAAGTTAACCCTCCCCCACCCCCCACACAGACACACAATGTGACACAGGGTCATCCTTCGTAAACTAAGATTCAAAAGGAAACATCCTTGGATGGACAAATAGACATAACTAAGCACTCAGCCACACAGTAAGCAACAGATCGCTCTGTGGGATACCTCCACTCTTTAGGCAAGACTTTTCAAGGAGTTTCTGACAAAAGTGACCGCACCTTTCAAAAAGAGGGCTTAAAGGTGGGTTAGCCAGGACCAGAGAGTGGAAAAAATTCTGGGAAGAGTCACATGCAGCAGATTCTTTTTTCAGGTTGTGCTAGAGGACTCTGATCAAATACCATAGAATTTGAGTAAAGGGGTGGGGAGGGAAACAGAACCAACACAGGCACAAACAGGTTGGCATGAACTGGTCCTTTCACATTCTCTAACAACAGCACAGAGCAGATCAGGCACATGACAGTGATGGCACTAAATAGGAATCCTTCAGTATCTGTTGACCATTTCCTCAAGAGTGGAAAAACAGGACAGGGAGAAGGAAGAAATAAGCCCCTTACTTATGGGTGATATGAAATGGGAGTAGGTGCTTTGTTGCTTTAAACTAGCAACTCTCAGCCCTTTTGGAGCCAAGCTTTCCTTGACAAAATTGGCTGCATTCTGTGCTTAGCTTATCACCTACCTCCCACCACAGCCTGGTCCCAGGGTTGCTGCTGCCCCTCACCCTTTCCAGGATGCCAGCATAGCCAGAGCTTTATGCTGGGTTCCACAACTCTTTGCTAACACATGCCTGTTCAACTGTGTGGGAACTACTGATCTAGATACATCTCCCTTGTGCTCCCTAGAGCAAAGGCAGTCATATTAAGAAAACTTCCAAGGTCTGTTTGCCTGCAGTTATTTCCTCAAGAGAGCAGGATGTCTTGGTCCAACTGCACTTCTTTCCCTGACCACTTTGTAAGTACTTTGCTGCATTACTCGCTGCTCTTTCTCAGGACTCCAGTCCTGTGGGCATTCTGGTTCATTGTAAACCTCTTCTGGGACACAGACTATTTTAGACCAACTTGCTCAAGAAAAAGAACATGCTCTCTCCAAGACATACTCCAGAGAATACTGATGCAGAACTAGGGTTCAAGCACCACACACAAGCAACTGTCCTGGAATAGGAGCTGAATTATATCTGTGTAAAAAGCAGAAAGTCCCTGAACCTCAGTGGCACAGCATTACAGAAGTGCAGAGCTTTCACTTCATTCCTGGTTAGGTGACCACTCCAGAATATTTACTTCCAACTTTGAAATCTGAACAGTTTCAGTTTACAGCTAAGTAATATATCAATTCTTTTTACTGTCCTATTGAAACTGTCTCACACATTATGTCAATATAGAAATGCTGTGCAGAAATAGGATACACAAAAGCAGTTTCCACAGAGGCAAGTTGGGGTTTACTTTAAATATCACCTTCCTGAACACAGCAAGTATGGCCACATACAGTACTTACTTGCATGTCTGAGAAACCTCAACCTCATTCCTTAATCCACTGCTGATGTGTCCAAATTGGGAYGTAATCAGTCACAAATCTGAGCAGGCTACAGATTACCCCGTGAAACAGGGCTTTTACTTGCTGTTTCCCAGCTGGTGCTTAACACTGAGTGCTAATACAGAAACTTCACTCCCAGTTGAGTCCTGTAATGACCTTGTCAGTGTGTTTCTTTAGTTCCATTGAGGGTGAAGTCAAAAGCTGAGCTTAAAATACAAGCCAATTCTGCTGACCTGTTTGACTTGGTATTGTAACAAAGGTGCACAACACATCCAAAAACCGGTCTCAGCCTAGACACAAGTACCACACCTCAGCCCCTATTTGCAAGGGTTTGGCTGTATGGGCACACACAGCCACAGAAGAAAGGCAATTATTGTCTCCATCAGAAGGACTGATTTTCCATCAGTGCAGGCATATCATACAAAGGGCAGAGCAAAGGCCTGAATGATCCTCGTGCTCAACCCTGAGCCCTAACACCATTAACAGCCTTGCATCTACTTTCACAATAAGTGAGACTTAGCTCTCATTTGGGCATCTAAATAAAGAACACACTTCAAGTGTGTAGCAGCCACTGGCCTCTCATTTTTATCTAAGCTATTTATTTAGAAGCTTGGGGGGAAGAACTAATATACAAAGAGAGGGGGGCAGATACACACTACAGGAAGTCCAAAAATTAAAATCATCAGCGAGAAGAATGCAGGTGAGGGAAAAGAAAATGAACCCAAAGGACTAAGTGCTGGAGAAGAAGATATTTACATTGTGGACAGCAATAGTTCTGGGTTTGTTTATTTTTTTGCAGAGAACCTAGCGCACTTGTGTCCCTTGATGAGGGCTTCTAGGTACTACCACAATACAGGCAATGAACTGGAATAAAAACTTGAGGCTGAAATAAGGGAGAGCTAGGTGGAAATGTCAGCCAGTACTTGCAAAGTGCTTGGACTTCTGGCTGAGATGCTGAAGAGACTCTGTGTGTGTGTGTCAGGAAGCTGTTACAGAAGTCAGGTTCTTTGTTGCTGCTGTTACAATTACTGGAAAATATATCTGTTCCCCCAAGCCCCCAGTGCTTTACAAACACCTATTCAAAAGGYAGCCTTACAAAGAAGAGGTAAATTACCCCTCTCCCCACACCCCGCTTCCTCCTAAACACAGAACACATCTGCATTTGAGGCACAAACTACACTATTCCAACCACTCTAAATCATGGAATGGCTTGCTCAATTTTCCTGAAAGAAAGAAATACTATATTTAAAAGGCACATTTGAGCTATCTTGGTTCTATCACAGACATAGTCTATGCTATGTTTAGGCAAATGGGATTTTCTTTCAGGGATTTCTCCTGACAGACAAACGTGTCACTCCAAAGACGACACTATCAGACCCTGTAAAATACCACAACCACAGGGCCTAGCAGCCACGAGTACCCAGGTGGCTGGAGGSCAGCACACTGATTAGTCAGTCTTACAGTGTGTTTGTCATAGCTACAAATATCACTAAAAGCAGGGGAAGGAAAGAGAAGTTAAGTTTATTTCTTGATCTGAAATCAAAAATTGTGAAAGAGCTATCCCCGATATACCTCTTGTCCTTGGTTGTTTCATCTACTTATTTTGTGATGCCTTTCATTTCCCCACACAGAATGAACAAACTTTAAAACCACAAAGAAAATTTCTATACAGCATAAGGAACTTGTTTTGTCCTTGTGTATTCACATGCCTCTGATCAGCACGCAGCATTTCCTACTCTGCAGCCTTAGGAGAAGCTCTTTGTTACGTATGCTACCATTACCTGGTAGTTGCTCAACTGGTATACAATCTGCCTTTTGGGGACAGCATCAGGGAACGCACTGATTATCTCTGCCAATATCCCACCAGGAGGCAGGCAGCCAGTCAAGAAATAACTACTAACCCAGCAGCTAGTTCTCAATCTTTGTTAACTAGGGAAGAGAAAACAGATACAAGGTCAAGATGACTGAGCATTTTCTACTAATGGCAAGTTTAGGGTGGGAGAATGAGCAAGGAATTTGCAGCGAAGAGACCTTCATACGTCAGAAATATTCTTGTTCCTACCTGGAAGCAGAAGTACCCTTAACTAACTCTCTGTATATTCAGGTAGGAGTGGCCACATTTGCCCATGAGCAATTTAACTTAAACAGAAAAAATAAAAATATAAATAAAGAAAGCCCCAAAGTCCTCCCTTCCCTGGTGCCAAGGGCAAGTATGGGAGGCTTTCTTATCTCTAATCTTCAGTCATTTCTTCAGCGCAGTGAGGAAACAGAGGAAGAAAGACACCCTGGGATTTGAGTACTGCCTCTCTGACAAGTCAGCTTTTTCCTTCCCCAGTATCAATCCACTCTGGTTTTATAATTTATTTTCACATCCAAAACCAGTTTAACGCAAAAGCAATACAGGCTACACCTCCTTCAGCTGGAAAAGATGAGGACATGTTCCCAACACTTTTTCCCCACTCCCTAGAAAATATAAGCAAGCCATGAAACAAAGTAGCAGAGAATCTGCTCTGCTACAGAGCAGTTTCACTGCAAAGAGAGAAGAGAGCCCTGACATCCCTCCTGCACGAGAAACCGGAGATATGCTAGCAGCCCATCTTCCTAAAGCCAAACTACTGCAAGGTCGGACATACTCACTTTTAAGACAAGGGAGCAAACAGGGGTGTGGAGCTGARGTCTAGAGCTACAGCTACCTTGAAGAAGCATTAGTCCTAATGCCAGAAAGTTGTATACCTAGTAGAAATTTCCCTTGCTGCCCCCTGGATACAGAAGGGTGGCAAGAGAGGCTACTGAGTATGTCTGCTGATGAAGTAACCCTAGATATTTCTCCCACTGTGCCTGAGCAGGGAGAGAAAGGGATTAATAAAAGTAAAATGCAAAGAAAACTAAATCTGCAAGTAGAATTGAAAATAAGGAGGAGGATGCTACTGGTTGGCAATTACATTGTCCAGACCTAACACCAAGAGGTAATAATGCTGCTCACAGATTTCTGCACAGTTCTGGCTTTCATGGGCAGCACATTGACACCTAGCAGCAGCCTGGGGGAGCAGCAGACTCTTAGGTATAGCTGAAATATTCCCAATTGCATTGGAGTGCAGAGGGAATGGCAGAAACAACATGTAAGGCTGAAAGCCACATTCAGCCCATGCAGACTGATATCTCCCTATGCCAAAACAAAAAAAGGCACCTGAGGGCATGAGCAGACTACCACTTGAACAGGAAGATACCCAGATTTCAGCAGCAAAACTCAGCGGAAATGCACCCTACCATAGCAGTGAATTAGCAGCTGTATTTTTAACACCTTCACTGAATACCTGCAAGGAATCCTGGCAGTAGGGCTTTTAAGTAGCTGACCACACTGCGAGGAGTAGATTAACACCTGCCACTTGTTTAGAAATTCCAACCTACATAATTAACAAGTTCCACCAAAGAGTTGACTGTGCAGCAGATTGCATATAAGAACGTAGCCACAACAAGAGAGCCCTCAGAAACAGCTAAATTAAAACTGCCATGGACTACATGATGAGAAAGTTTATGCTGCAGCAGTTTTGAAAATGTTTTTCATTACTTTTTTGCAGGGAAATGGGCAGCCTTTTCAGTATGCTGAGTGACCAAGGTCTACATGATTAAGCACTTAATGCACATGGTTTCATAAGTCGTCACTGGAAAGGTGCTAGCTGTTCTGACAGATGAACATGAGGCAAAGGATTGTAAGAAGTCTGTGGAAATTTCCTCATGAATGCTATGTATCTGAAAATATTTGAACAAAAAAAAAGTTATATTTTAAAGTCCTATGTGCATGAGCTTGCACCTGTCACACCTGTGCAACTCCACTCACAACACAGACACCATATATAAACTAATGCTTACAAGCACTTCCTTTACTCTGGTCTGAACTGAACTAAGAGCCAGCTGAGGTCAGCTGCAAGCACCTGGCCTGGCTCCAGTGTTCCTTCTCCATTCCTCTTTCCTGCCATTGAATTATTGCCAAACTCCTCTTCTTACCAACTCATCAATCCTTCATTCCACTGGTCTGTGCTGTTCCGAGAAGCTGTCATCAGCCCCAGCTTTTCCCACTGGTCTCTAGGCTGGGAAAAACTCCCAAGCCTTTTCAGGCTTGTTCAGCTGTGGATAACATACTGAAGAAGGATCCTGACAATACCTGTGTCAGGACTGTCATTCACTTAAATGAAGATATAAGTTCAGTACATTATCTAAGCTAAACTGAACACTTAATGCTGAATCTGTAAGCCACAGTTTGAGCACTCAAGCAAAATGGGAGACAGGAAGCCTCCTCAGCAATACCATTCCATAAGAATGAAGGGAAAATAAAGGTTGTAACAGAGGGAAGTTTACAGAGGAGCAGCTGAGCAAAAGAGAAGCTCCAGTAGCACAATATTATTATGGAAGTGTCTAAAAATAAGAGCATTTCTATTTTAAAATTGCAAGTAGCAAATGGCTTAAATAGTCTTTTTGTGGGAAAGAGGTTTGGGGGACTATTTTTTTTTAAGATTATGTGTTTATCTAAATAAGGAAGATTAAAACAATGGGATGTATTGTGCAATTTTGTAGGTTAAACCAGAGCAGTTCAATCCCTCAAGGATTTCACCCAGTTTCTGGACTTCTGCAGGAACTCCCAGTTCTAGTCCAGGAGGTCCCACATCCTCCTCCCTCAAAGATGGAACAGCAGGAGCAGTTTGGATCCAAGYGCTCTCTAGCTTGCAACCACAGAAAGGGGCATCCTGTTGCTAAGGCAACAGTGCTCCCCAAACAGCCATTTCCCATTTCTCAAAAGGGAAGGCTGCAAGCCAACAGACACCAGCCTGGGTTTGGTCTACAGTTCACAGTAGCAATGACAGCCTTTGTTTGATACCTGTTTCTGCACCAACATCACTACTTAGCTCCATTTTTCAGATGGCTAGACAATACCTGGATCAGCAGGCAAGAAATGCTACAGCTTAAGATTAAGATACAGGATAACTTTAATTAAGAAATAAAAAGATTTCTTGGATTTTGTCAGTCCTAGCTTCCCTCACAAAAGGGACCTGTGGGAATAAGTAAAGCACTCACAATAAGACCCACGTTTCATAACAGGACTGTAGATATTAAGACTTGAGTGAAACAAAGAACATCCTTCCACCATTTAGTTTCCTCAACTAACAAATTCTGGAACTCCTATCAAGTTAGTGAAGGTCACACACACCACTATTTTTGCTGGCCTTCCTTAAGAAAAATGGTTTCCCAAATAACACTCCTCATAGCCTCCACATGGTCCAGGGGCTGTTTTCTGTTTGACTTAAATGGTGATATTGGCATTGCAAAAATCCAAGCAGAGYGCTTCACCTTCAAACCTTAAGTCTGTGTCCCTTGTTGAGATGACCTTTTCTATTGAAGTAAAAAAAAAAATTTTTTAAGTTAGCTTACTCCCATTCCCCCCATTTTTATGTTGTTGAAAGGTGGAGTATTAGCGGCAGACTGAGTTTCAGTTAGGCACAGCAATGACATTGTCTCTTGAGTAAGCAGGAAGATGGAGCTATGCCCAGGTCAGGTGATGCTACATGTCAGGCTACAAGGGGATTAAAACCATGCAGCAATGAAATCTCAGACCCGCTTTCTCACCAGAAGAGATACTCAAGTGTAAATGGATGAAATTGATGCGCTAATGGGCCCGTGGCAGCTAGAACTGCCTTCAGCATAGGCCAGTGCGTGAACTCCTGTTCCAAGTTCTCTGTCGGAACCAACTTAGAAAGGAGATGATCAATGTTTGTGCTGGCATTGTATATAGATGTATTAACATATATAAATATTCAGCACGGCAGCAGTATTGCATTAATTCTTTAAATACTGGGAGAATGGACAAGAGCTTCTACAGATTTATAAAGCTTTCTTAATTCAAGACTGACTACATGCAACAGAGATCAAGTGACAGGTGAGTGATTTGGTTCTAAGACGTACCGAATGACACAGCTAAGTATGTTTGCATAATTCTGCCAGACCTTTGTTACAGATTTAGGCATAATTAGATAGATTTATGTTGCAATTTTCCTTATTCAGTTTCTACTCTTTGTTGAAATAATTCTTGTGGGAATAAAGGTTCAAGCACAAACTCAGTATGTTCACAAACCAGCCACTGTGGTACTTCTATACCACAATGATAGCTGCACACTGTACTGAGAATACAATTTTCAGTGACAAACACAAGAATGCTAACTTCCCATGCATGTCTTTTAAGTAATCCCATTTATACTACGTGAATGTCTATTAGTTAATAAAAATCTTCCTATTTAGTACTTCCGTTAACTTTCCACCCATCTTCCTAATTATTATTTCAAGGATCTGCATTACAGGACTGTCTTCTCTGGTGCTGAGCTAGCGATTCCAAGCTGTGTGATTGTATGCTACTTAATACGCCAGAACTAAAATCTCAGTGCCAATACTGTGTAGTGATTTGTAGCAAGTTATTAAGGGGATTTTAAGTGTTTTTGCAAGTTCTTTGAACAGAGTTGAATCTCAGCACTAATTTCTGTTCAAAAGATAAGAATATCTCCTTGTAAGTAGCTTCAGGTATGCAATTTCTTCTAGTGTTCCCCAGTTTTATTGGCCCATATTCATCCCAAGCAAACTTTACTTTCTGCATCCCAATCTACATGAGCACTCCTATTCACATTCCCTGCCTCCAAACTGTAACTAGCATGTTCCTGTATTGCGAAAGAAGCCAGCCCTTAACACCATCTCTCCTCGTGTCCTACATCACAGGCCTACCCCTATTACAGGCTCCCTCAGCTCATCAGCTACATTCTAAATTATTTTCATCTTGCACTGAAAATGGATATGTAAGAAAATTAAATCTCTGGTTAATAACTAAAAACTTGTTTTACTACCATTTTCACAGGGAGGAAACATAAAGTCCATAGTGAAGATAGGCCCATCACAAAGAATAGTGCTTATAAAACAGTAGTCCAGAGCTCTCAGAGCAGCCTCAGAGCTCTGTCCATCCCAGGTGAGGTGCACCTGCATAGCATCAGCAGCAAGAGAGGCTTTAGCTGGGACTTTCAGCAAAGCAGTAAAGTTCAAAGAAATTATGCCAATAAACGCACATCCATTCCACACTGTGCTATAAGCAGACAGACTAGTAAAGTGATTGATGCATTAGCTAAGAAAGCCAGAAATTTTATCCCTGGGTGTTGAAGAAGGGGAAGCACTCAGGATATTTCAGTACTTATTTAGCATTTTAAAGGAAATAAGTACATGTACTAAATATTTTTTCCTCGGAGACAAAGTGAAAGCAATCTATGCTTGCATCTTTGTAAAGCTGCTGTTTCTCCACACCTCTTTGATCATTCCCTGGAGTAAAGCTAAATTCTCCGAGCAAGTGTTACCACCAGATTTCCCAAAATGCGCACACACAGGCACGCACACACACACCTGCTAGCTCGACAAGCATGCAAATAATTTAAATTGTTTCAGGGTTAAAGAGGAGGAGGTTGAAATCAAAGAAGTTTCTGGACTGCACGTAACTGTGCATCTTCCTAGAATAACCAAAAAACATATTAAAATCCTCCACAGCATAGGTGCTTGTTGGAGAACACATGGTTATTATCATGTTGTTTACTTCCTACCCCTAACACACATTCCTAAGACTTGGATATGGATGGAAAAGGCACCTGGATAAAAAGATATCTTGGACAGAAAATGTGCCTTTTTCAAATTTTGCAGTGTTCTTCCAGTATCACTGTAAACATCCTGACAAGCCTATACTTCAGACCAGAACAAAATCAGTCAAGCTGAGAAGATGAGCTGGGGAGTTCCTCAATTGATGGAGAAAGGAAAAGAACGTGTTTCACTGACTGGGAAGAACACCAAGTAGCAGCGGACAATGTTAAAATATGATGATGGATTTTGACTGGCAAACTAAAAAGAAAGGTGTTTTTATCTCTGAACTACTTAGTTGTTTCCCTCAGACAACAGCACACTTAGTAAGATCAGTTCAAAAGAAAATGGTAGCCTTTTCATAGTCATAATTCTTTATTCTGTTACCCCAGAGAGAAAACAACAAACACGCAAGCATGTATACTTTCACATTATACAATGTTCCTTATCATATCTGACTTTGTAAGTATCTTCTAGGTAGTACAAATACCTTATGTGTTATTATTAACACTTTACATGGGAACAATGGAAGAATCTATTTGTTACACAAATGTTACAGAGAAATAAACCGAATGCAGAGAGAATAGATACCTCCTCCACTAGTAATCAACAAGTGGGAACCAGAGTCCAAATATTCAAATTTTCACATTCATAAAACATCTAGCTTTAATCTACCCAGAAACTTCATAACCAGAAGTGCTTAGAAACATGCTTTAGACATCCCAGTGTAACTGCCCATAAGACACTTGTCACCCAGAAGCAGCATGTTCAAATAGCTGCCCTGTCTCCAGTCCGGAGCTGGTAACTGCACACACCACTGAACTCCATCAGAGCAATGGACAAATCTCCAAATGTGTGAGAGCCTCTGCACTGTGCTCTACTGCTCAGTTTGGATCTTCAGTTTCTAGGTCTGACTGATGTAAGAACCTCTTCCAATAAGCCTAATTGAAATGCCGAATATCTGTCATTTGCATTACAGGATACTCTGCATTTCTATTGCGTGGTTGTGTTCACTCTAAGTTTCTTACATTCAAGAGGTCTTGATCTGTATACCAGCAGGGATGTTTCTTACAGAGAATGAAAATTGGACTAGCAGACACCCTCCCCCAAAAAGAAGATTCAACTGCATCACCATAAACAGACTTGGGAAGAAAGGGAAGAATTCTATCAAAAACAGAKGACAATCTGGATAAAAATTCATCAGTAAACTTGAATCATAGGAGAGGGTGAATGTAGCTCTCAGGTAGGAAGAGTGTCTTTCCTGAAAGAATGCTATAAAATTAAGTCTATAAAATGCAAACCTTCTGGTTAATTAGCATTCTATACAGTAGATTACATTTCATAGTTTGATTTTATATTATGAACTACAGCCTAACAACTCCAGGCAATTAATTTGCAAAGAATGTGATTATTCGTTATGCTCACATAGTAAATTGTTGCTTCACTTCCTTCTTCCATACCCAACCATGATTTTATTTTGCTGCATTTCCAAGTCCTTAGCTCTGACTTGGACAGTCAGACAGTGGAATGTTTCCAAAACTGCTAATGTACATATTAAATTGATCAGACCTCAACCATTGCCTTCCAAAGGAAATGATTCATTTAGTAAGGTTGTAATTAGAGTCAATGAAACAGCTGGTTATGAGTTCTTTTTCCTGGCCTCAACAACATTTTAACATCTGTTTGTATGAGCAAGAACAGGGCACTGACTCATTAAAGAGAAACTAGTAGCACTCCATTTTAAATAAAGTTACAGTCAGTGTTTCAATACAAGGCCTGATTTCACCCTGAGACTTTAAAACTTCAAGACAAAAGTGCAAACCCTAGTTTGGGATGAAGTTTTAGAACACGCTTACCGAACAATCCAATAAAGTCGGTTTGCACAAGAAGAATTTTATTTAATTTAATAGAGTGTTTGAGTCAGACAGGTATAATTTGAACCTGATTTCATTTATATAACTGCATAACTGAGGGCAAGAGTCAGATGCCAGATTCTGCTTTAGCACTGAGTTTAACCCACTTGAGTTACAGATTGGGTACGAACTGAACCAGAACTTGGATTCTGACAGCCTTCAAATGCTTTCCCATAGTCACCTGGAAGACAACGGAATAGCTGGCAAGGAGTTCTAAGCCTAACATGCATTTTAACATCTAGTCATGCATCTTCTTCTCTGTTCTATGTACTCACCTCATTCACTGAAACCCTGTTTTGTTTAGCATTTAAATGACCTGTCTCAAGGAGTCTGCTCCCAGAGTTCACCGCACTTGAAAGCCTCCTGGGGACCAACACTGCTCATTTCAATATACTGCTAGCTGGCCCAAGGTTGTCAACATTTTAGTGGAAGTCTGGGACGAAGATGAAAAAAGGTATAGGATTTAGAGATATTTATTGCAAATCAATACTTTTGTAACATCATCTTAAGAAGCCAAGAGATAAAAAAGGGCTGAAGTACATGGCATCTCAGGGAATGCAACTCCTGTCAAATATTTGAATCAAATGTAGTTTGGCTCTATACATAGAAAATATTTAACTTCACAGATGGTAATTGCCTTCTGGGAGGATAAGCCTCGTTAGATAAGAGGTACAGAAACAAAGTGATCTGCCCAGGGTTGCACTGCAAATCACAGGAAAAGCCAGAAGCAGAAACCAGGAGTCTCTGACTCTTACTACATGTTCATTCCTTCTGATCATACTGTCATAGTCAGGATCTATGAAATTAATTACAAAAGATGTAACTGAATTACCAAAGGCAACAGAACACATTTCACTAATCTAGTTTCTCAGACATTAATAAGGCAGTTTTTAAACAACAAACTGGTAAACAACAGCTCAGAATTTCTTACTGCTTATTTTCTGCAGAGTTTTGGCATGTGGCAGTTCTCAACACAAGGTGACATAAATACATTTGCTGAAAGAGGAAAGGGCTATAATAACATAAGGCTAGATTCTGCTGCCTCTTTGGCCTGTAAGTAATCACTCACTCAGTGAAGCACATCAGAATCGGTCACRAGCAGAATAGGGTACCACCCAGAAAAAGTAGGAGGAAAGTCTGGCCCACGAAGGAGAAAAATTAATACAACACTGTCAACAAGTCACAATAAAAAAGCAGTTTAGTATTCCTTGTAACATACAGGCTCTCTTAAGTGTAAATATTCATGCGCATATGAAAAATTCTAACTCTGTTCAGAAACAATTTGCAATTTGTATTGCATTATTTATTGCTGCAATTACCAGACACCCCACTGCCTCAGAAGTTCTATGGAAACATGACAATGTGCATCCTTTCAGAGCACACCTTAGACATAACAGAAAGGCAATTCCTGGCATTAAGCAAGCTGTAATAGGTACAATGAAAGTAATTAACTGAATTATAAAACTGTTAACAGTAACTAAATCAATGTTGTCCTAAAAATGAGAATTTGTACTAGTCTCCAAGAGTGCGGAGAGATTTGTGAGGCTATTGTTCTAGATTTTTTCCAGGATTTTTTCCTCTTTGGTGTACAACAGCAAGCAGGATTCATTCTGTAAGGCAGGAAACACTGCCTGTGCTATCCGTGTCTTCAAGGGAGGCTTGCTGGAAGGAAACGCACATGCCTGTGGGAAGTGTGTTGTGCCCAACAGCAATAAGGCTCACATGAAGAAATTCAGGCTTCATTCCTCTTCCCTTTGACACTGGGACTATTTTTTAAAAAGACAGACCCTTCCAACAATTGAAGCAAGCTGCAGTCACAGAACAGCTGCCACAGGAAATGAAAAAAATTAGCCACCTACTTGCTAGTTCTGAATATAACCAGGTAAATAACATAACATCCTTACATTTCTTTGAGTTTAGCACCTGACCTGGGTAACTTTTAGCCTTGAAGGCTTGACTGTTGGAACAAACATGTAATTCTCACTCTCTCAGCTCATATCCCATTTGTTTTCCCTATATTAAAACTGCAGTCAGCACAGAGGGAACATAGCACTGACTGCATTCCCAAAAGCAAACACTAAACAAAACATCATCAGGAAAATGAAATTTTACTGATACTTTTGACAACAGTAGGAATTTAATCTACAAATGTTGTTATATGCCACGCTCTATCTTTCACTCCCTTCTAAAAGAGAAGTTATACTATTTACCCATCACTAGCCTTACACCTTCCAATCAACTTTCCAGAACCACGTGTCATATCAAACATATTGCACATTGTGAGTGTTCCCGGACAGATAAAGCATTTCAAGTTTATATCTTTTTCATAAAAAGGATGTTTGTTTATCAGAGTAAGAATTTTATTAGAAAGTCTGTTAGAATTTCAGTTCTCTAAGGCTAAAACAAACAAACAACTTGATCACGTCAAAGTTTATGCACAGCTACAAATTACATAGAAAAACAAACGAACACCCCAAATGCCTTTTACAAGTCAGCTTGCCAATTACTATCCACTGCACTCCCCCCGCCTTTTTTTTCTGAACTGATGAGGCACATCTGATCTTTGGCATGGTTTGTTTGAAGTACTAGAGACGTTCCTTTTTCAAGCACATATTTAAATTAGAGTTCTCGAGGGACAGATTATGTAGTGTAAAACTTAATATTGAATGGAAGAAGTAAAGGGAAAGATTCTTTCTTATTTGACAGCAAGATATGATAATGATGCCTTAACAGAGTTTTAATCTTCACATAAGTTACGATTCATGCCACAGATTTTTTTTTCTGGTTTTGTAATACARAGTGTGAAGGGTGGAATGACTTTGTTTTGAAAAACTAAGTTTCCTTCCAATTTGATTAAAAAAGTAGCCTATCAACACAAACCAAAACAGTTTATCTCCATTATTCTTCTTTATGAATTTAGTTTTCTTTTGCTCCCTAGTAAGAACAAAACCAAGCTTTAACATCTTAAAATCCTGCAAGAAATGGAACTTAAATCCTCCGCACAGCTGTAATTAACACCGAGATCTGTAAGTATCTTATTACAAGCCCAAGCATCAACGCAAAGCATGAGTACAAACAATGTAATTCCTACCTGATGCAAAGCAAGMAACGGGAATATGAAAATCCTAAATTCAGTGCAAGAGCACAGCAGCATCTGTCTAGCTACAGCGGCCTTTTAAAAGTCTTCTGATTAGTGCCAAAAACAGTGCCCTATATACTTTAAAGAGCATTTCAACTGAAGCGTTTATTTCATTGGTAAAATATACTCCATCCCCTCCAGAGCTGCTGAAACATTTGAAGACTAACAAAATACAGTGGCAGAAACACTATGCAGTACACCACCATACCGAGCATTTTCTCAGCCATCCCAGGAGCAGCACAAGGAACAACAGTGTATTGGAAAGAGAGCCAAGAAAACCACCTAGGAATTACAGTCTGTTCAGGAAGCTAAGGATACAGGCACAGGAAGAGAGGTCTCTCTGCATAAGGATCGTATTTATGAAGTCAGGGTTTAGGTTTTGGATCTTGTCACAGATTTCTTACACACCCCATCTGAAGTAAGGCCTGTAGAAGGACTCCTTTCGATTTCCACAAGTTCACAGTATCTGGCCTGAAGCCTTGCACTGTCCGGGGTGCAGGCTGATCCTCCCTTTGCTTGGGCTCCCAGCTAGGCGAGCCTGACTAAAAACGGTATAGGCCACTGAACCAGAGCAGCACCTTTCCTGATTTCCAGAACACAAATGGCAAAATACAAGGAGGCAGCACACCGGCTCCTCAGCACAGCTCTATCTCAGCTATAGAGGAGAGAACTGGGAGGACACCATGCCGTGGAAGAGCTTGTTTTACTCCACCTTTTTCCCCCAGACACCTTTGACGGTTACCACACATAAAACAAGAGCAATGCTGCYTCACTAAGCACCACCGCTGCAACAGAGGCATACCTTAAACTTCAAATATATAGCTAGACTGACAAGAATACAAGTTACAGGCTCATGAATCAGTTAACACCCTCTCCTTTAGAAAAGGTCAATCCGCTACCACAGGCTTTTACACCTCCACCCCACCTGCCCCCATCAGACTCACTCTGCAGTTCAGAGCGTTGCCAGTGAAGTACAAGCTCTACCACAAGCACCACTCCTTTCCTCGGGGAGCCTACACCTTCCCATCAGGAAGCGCATTCAGGGCACGAAGCGCCAGGTCGCAACACCCAGACGCCTGACCCGCGTCACAGGGCTCACCTCGCGCAAGGCAGAGTCCTCCCGCCTCCCGGGGGCAGCGGAGCAGCTGCTCCTCTGTCGCGCACTTTGCACATGTGTGACGGGAACAGGAAAAGAGACTTCCTTCATTCTCTCTCTCTTTCCTCTCTCTTTCTCTCTCTCCCTCTCTCTTTCTCTCTCTCTTTCTCTCGCTCTCTTTTTCTCTTTCTCTCTCTCTCTTTCTCTCTCTCTCTTTGTCTTCTCTCTCTCTCTTTCTCTCTCTCTTCTCTCTCTCTCTTTCCCTTCTCTCTTTCTCTCTCTTTCTCTTCTCTCTCTCTTTCTCTCTCCCTCTCTCTTTCTCTCTTTCTCTCTCTCCTTCTCTCTCTCTTTCTCTCTCTCTCTTTCTCTCTCTCTCTTTCTCTCTCTCTCTTTCTCTCTCTTTCTTTCTCTTTCTCTCTCTCTCTCTTTCTCTCTCTCATTCTCTCTCTTTCTCTTTCTTTCTCTCTCTCTCTTTCTCTCTCTCTCTTTCTCATTCTCTCTCTCTCTTTNTCTCGCTCTCTTTTTCTCTTTCTCTCTCTCTCTTTCTCTCTCTCTCTCTTTGTCTTCTCTCTCTCTCTTTCTCTCTCTCTTCTCTCTCTCTCTTTCCCTCTCTCTTTCTCTCTCTTTCTCTTCTCTCTCTCTTTCTCTCTCCCTCTCTTTCTCTCTTTCTCTCTCTCCTTCTCTCTCTTTCTCTCTCTCTCTTTCTCTCTCTCTCTTTCTCTCTCTCTCTTTCTCTCTCTTTCTTTCTCTTTCTCTCTCTTTCTCTCTCTCATTCTCTCTCTTTCTCTTTCTTTCTCTCTCTCTCTTTCTCTCTCTCTCTTTCTCATTCTCTCTCTCTCTTTTTCTTTCTCTCTCTCCCTCTTTCTCTCTCTTTCTCTCTCTCTTTCTCTCTCTCTCTTTCCCTTCTCTCTCTCTCTCTTTCTTTCTCTCTCTTTCTGGACTGGATTCAGTTTGAAAAGCTAATCAAATTTCACATTGGTCTATTAGGAAAACCTGGAAATTTTTAATGCAGTGAAGGAGTATCAGTAGGGGCAGGTATCTGTCCCTTCACATGAGTAGGATGAATGAATCAAAGCAAAAAAATGGCTTTCACTGTGACTGAGGGAACGTAAACCTACGTATAATTAATTGCAATAACCTTAGGATCCCGTTTCAAACATCCACATACTGTCTCTGGAATGTGGTCTCAATACATCCTCACTGTTGCTTCACATGTAGCTGGCATCCATGTAGAAAGGAATGATAGGAAATAAAAGAGAAAATGACTATTTGGAGTCATCTTGTCCATCCTCCTGCCATCATAAAATTGTTCTCAGGCATAGGACTGACTGCCTTATCCAGATTTCCTACTACGTGCCAAATAACAGGGTTAATTACATTGTTTGATACTACAGGCACAAGCAAAAGGATTCTTTCACTTGCTAACACAAGTCATCATCACAATTTGAGTTAAATTTCTAGGTTTACTGGAGACTATATCTATAGTATTGCTCCCCAACTCATCCATCCTGACAACAGCACAGAGGGTGTGAGCCTGCTCAAAGATACCAGTTGTGCTTATGTATTTTTTTCTCTAGAGTTCCAAAACTCGAGCTGAATTCCTTTCTTAGCATGGGCAGGGATTCTCACAATGAGAATGGTGGCTACACTGCTGCCTAGAGAGTAGACTTGGATCCACGCATCTCTGACAGAGTAGATATATCTCCTCTGCTGCTTTGGGGAAGGAGTAAACCTTCTTCCTCRATACAGAATGCTTAAGTGTAATTCTCAAAACTTCTGTCCCATTTGACAGGTTAGCATAATCTAAAAGAAATTCCTTTCAGCTTTACACCTTAGAACTAGTGCTTTCAAAGGTAGAATTGCTGTGCTAAGAAAAGGGTCCCAATAGCTAGATAAATAAGGGGTTACTGAAAGAAACAATTGTAATTGTTGTCTATTAGATGTGTTAGCATAGCCAGGGATAGGGGACAACAGTGTTTTRGATTAGTCTTAATTTGAACAGTCCCTTTCATTCTTCCAGATACATTTTTGTAAAAAAAGTAAAACACAACCAGCTAAACATTAATTGAATACTAGCTATAACCCTACTAAGCCATAAAATGGCTCGGTCTACTAGCTGTGGATATCCATCTCTTCCTAAAAGTACATATTCTATCAGTTTCATAGACACTAGTAAGAAAGAYGGCAGTTGTGCACCAGAATCACAGAATCACAGAATCGCTGAGGTTGGAAGGGACCTCTGGAGATCATCTAGTCCAACCCCCCTGCTCAAGCAGCGTCACCTAGAGCACGTTGCACAGGATCGCGTCCAGGCGGGTTTTGAATATCTCCAGAGAAGGAGACTCCACAACCTCTCGGGGCAACCTGTTCCAGTGCTCTGTCACCCTCACAGTGAAAAAGTTTTTCCTCATGTTCAGATGGAAGCRTCTGTGTTTCAGTTTGTGCCCGTTGCCTCGTGTCCTGTCGCTCAGCACCACTGAAAAGAGTCTGCCTCTATCTTCTCGACACCCTCCCTTCAGATACTGGTACACGTTGATAAGATCTCCTCTCAGCCTTCTCTTCTCTAGGCTGAAGAGTTCCAGCTCTCTCAGCCTTTCCTCATAAGAGAGATGCTCCAGTCCCCTAATCATCTTTGTGGCCCTTTGCTGGACTTGCTCCAGTAGTGCCACATCCCTCTTGTACTGGGGAGCCCAGAACTGGACACAGCACTCCAGATGTGGCCTCCCCAGGGCTGAGCAGAGGGGGAGAATCACCTCCCTCGACCTGCTGGCAACACTCTTCCTGATGCACCCCAGGAGACCATTGGCCTTCTTGGCCACAAGGGCACATTGCTGCCTCATGSTTAACTTGGTGTCCACCAGCACTCCCAGGTCCTTCTCCGCAGAGCTGCTTTCCAGCAGGTCAACCCCCAAACTCTCTTCTCCTTTGTATTTTTTTGAACAAGGTTTTTGAGTGGTCTCATTGTTTCTTCCTGTTGAATATGATACAGAGAAAAGTGGTTTATTCATTTATTACATTTGTGGATTTTTTTCTTCATTCGTTACTAACAAAATATATTGTGATTAGCCATTTGGATGTTGTCTAGCAATAGCAACAGAGCAAAATGAASCTCCAGTGCTCTGCAGCAGGTAGAGCCCTTTGAAGTGCCAACATTTGCATTTCAGACTTACTGCCTTCCAGCCCAGGCAAACTGCAAGAAAGAAAAGGTGGCTAGGGAAGGTCCTGCCAAAAATGGAGGGTGGGAATGGAGGGAGGGAGGGAAGGGTTCTTTCTTTTCCCYGGTGTTGCTGAGCTTCCTTGGCAGATGTTACTTGCTCACTTGCCAGTTTCATCAGCATCATTTTTAATTGTTATGACTGGCTACAGGAATGAGGTGTGTTATTTTGGAAACACACTAGTCCATCTCTGATGAACAGTCTTGACCAGAAGGGTTATGATGAAAGGCTGTGATTCTTTACAGCAGGTGCTGGTAGTGAACACTAACTAAAATTATTATTTCCATTTACACTTCACCCAATTATTTTCACACTATCATAACTCTCTTTGCCATCGTCTCTCAGGACTAAAATTTTCCATGCTGGGCCTCTGACCGAAGATTACTGATTTTAAAATTTAAATTTAATCTATTGACGCATTGGTGACTTACAAAGGAAGGATCCCTTCTGCAAAACCTTTTTGGGGTCTGTTCATTTGGCTTGGGAGAAGTTGGTTGGYTGGACTTACTGTTTTTACAGGATGCTGTATTTACAGTTTATAACTATTAGGCGGACAGATAATATCTTCTATTCAGACACAAAGGAAGAATTTGGGATGCATGACAATAAGACAGTTGGAGAATTTAACCTCTTAACTAAATAAATACTGCAAACCGTTGAGACAGGCTCCTAACTGCACTAGGAGAATACAGGAATGCAAAAAAAACCATGGAACAAAGTCTTTCCTTTTTGCCATTTCACCTCAGCTACAGCTGGGACCTGAGCACAGTCTTTCAAGAGTTAGGAACAATAAAGGGGTTAACAGTATAGCATTTCACCTTGAAATTCATTCTTTCATTTCTTGAAATTCATATTGCTCCTTGATAAGAGCAATCTTCATGAGCCAGAATTTTGGGTGCCCTAGAAAGGAGACTAGAATGTGAGTAATTACAATGAATTTTGATTCYTTTCCATAAGATGCCTTGTATCAGACCATTAGCATGACTGAAGAGTGAATATCATTTCCGGAGTGGCTTCAAAGAAAACATATGATTCAAAAGGAAAATCCAGTTTGTTTTCCTGTCACACGGATGCTAAGCTTTGCAACAGAATTCTTTCAAAGAAAACCATTTTTATGTTTTGAAAATTAATTTATTAATTGTGCTTTTAAAGTTTTATAAAATAAACAGTTATCAAACACATTTCCGATATACAGTTTAATTAAATCAAAATGATTTGTAATCTTACAAAGACACTAATGAATAAAACTAGCTCCACAGCTTTTAAAAAGGTCATTCTTTTTTCCCCTGATTAAAACTCCTAATAAAATTACAGCAGCTATGTTTTTCATCAAGGAAGTAGTTGAATGACTAATTCTATATAAATATACTCCATGCTAGTTCAATAAATTAGAAAGAACAAGAATAACCTAGTTAAAATGCAATTCAGAGGAAACAGCAGGCAGATGGCTATTTACATGAGAAAGCACAGAATAAACAAGGCTCATAAATTATTCACAGCTAACCATCAGAATTTAAGGGATCAAATCTTTCTAGAAATTAAGTGAGAACTGCTGGCATAGTGGATTACATTTCCCCCTTCTGAACTGACAGGAGAATTGACTAATCACCCTAAAACCAAATTAGCGACAAACCTCACTCTCACTGTTGCCAGCATTCACCTTCCTGCTGCAGTTCCCACCTTCCAGGGCAGAAAATACAAGGGATTCTATGATGAAATCAAGCCAGAAGAATATGGTCTTTTTTTCTTCGTTTCATTTCATGGTTGGTATTCCCTCTATTGCATGAGTTAATTAAACTGAACGGAGTTTGGCTATTGTAAAAGTCAAATTATTAATTTGCTGCTTTAAAAAACTACTGCCAGTAACCCTAAGGACTGCTATCAGAACATCTGTGTCGGTCAAGTGTATTGGGAGATGTGATCCCTGTTCCACAGCAAGCTGTTCCTAAAGCTGTTCCAAAATCTTCCTTTGTTGGTACTCCTTTATTTAGTGTCTGGATCTGCTACTGCTACACTGATGAAACACTCCTAATTTGCATGTGATCTTGAAGTACAGTAGTGCTTTGCACAACCAGAATCTATGCTTCTCATCTCACTATGAGATTATTTTTTCCCTTCCAAAAGAAGAAAGGCAGGAAATCTCTCTCCCTCCTCCCAACTGGCTAGTGTTCTTGCTTCTTGTGCCCAGACGAAAGTACTGATGTAATCCTCATTTTTCCACATATATTGTCAAGGCTTTATTAAATTTAATCTAATGACCAAAATTGCAATTAGAAAAAGGAAGCTGCTCTCATCATAAAGGGAAGCATCTCCAGAACTGCTGCTTTCTTCCTCCCTGCCCACCCCTTTTACCCCATCTCCTTCACACACTCTTTACCAAATCCCAGTTTTCAACAGCTGTTTAAAGCTGAAAAATAATCTAAAAAGGGAAGAATTGTACCTGCTTCTTCAGTGTCTGTATCCTGCTTGTGCAGAGTTTGATGAGAGCTTCTGAATACGTGTTCCATGTGCAGTACATAATTCATCAGTCATGAAAGTGAAACACAGGCTAAAAAGGCTTTGCCGTACTTAGGCAGCTTGCAGGACAAATCWTTTAATCCTGTACAGAAACCATTTGATTTATCTTGAGCGCAGTAATTTCTTCCATTCACACTTTTCCCAAACCCTGTTTTTCTTTTCTTCCACCCCCACCCTTCGAAATGAAGACAGGACAGAGAAAATGGTTCTGCTTTCCTACCATTGCCACATCAAGTTCTGTGCACAGAAGAAGGAAAAAAAAATAAAGGTTTACGTCCTTCAAAAAGTATCTTTGAAAATACCTTTTTAGTGTTGTGTCTGTATGTACAGATCAGGTATTTACCAACTTGCAGTCTATTACAATTTAAACCAACAGTTCTTATCTACTTGACTGGAAAATTACAATAATTAAATGTGCAGTTGAACACAGAATTGTGAATAGGACAGGGTTTTTTGTTTTTTAATTAGGCTCCTTGTGAGCACATCCCTTCTTCCTATCCATATTTTAGGATTTTTTTCTATAATTGTCAGCGTTTGCTTTATAAAAAAAGGTGGTACCTAGACTTTCTAATGAAGAGAACAAAATTCCCAATGTAAATAAAGGGCACTGAAGTCATTCTGATTCTGCAAAGCCTTCAATAACCATCTAACACAGCTGACTCCCTATTTTGTCCTTAATTCAGGATCCAATATTTTAATTACGCAACAAAATGAGTTCAAGTTCATAAATGTGTAGTGCCCTCACTGAAGTGACTAGGATTGCTCTGTGGCAAATAATCTATATAAATAAGCACTTTCAGTCGAGCATCTACCTTTGACATCGACTGTAGGACAGCAAACTTGGCAAAGATATAGCCTGTGACACCAGACTTCATACAGGTCTATGCAGATGGTAAGAGGGATTTCATCCAACAGAAATACTGTTCTAAATCTTCAAAGTGAGCAGAAATCACAGGATGGAGCCCATTTTTGCTAAATTTGACAATAAGCAGGCCCAGCTGACCCTGAAGGGTCTAATGAGTTTTCCCAACCCTTCCACAGGGATTCCTTCCATAAGCATTTCTTTTACAGACCCTTTACATACTGAAATCTCCTGGATGCAGAAGCAATGACTATTTCAGTCACCCTAGTGGTTCTTCTAAGTTCATCCTTTGTACTGTCTAACTTAAGAAGAGAAAAAGACAAAGCATCAAAGACTTCAATTTCACCTTCACAAAATCAGTAAGTGGATTGCTTGCTGACTCTCAAAATTCTGCATGGACAGTGTAGATATTGCCAGTCTATAAAGAACTAGAGTTAAACAACAGAATATGAAACATAGCTCATAAGCTCGTGTTCTGCCTCCATTCTTGCTATTCTGAAATGACTGATACCAAAGGACAGTCAAAAGAAGGACATTTGAATATCATCCAATTAATCACATTTGAATTTCACAGCTAGTCTCTAAGTCATTAGTGTAATAAWAAAATGACATTTTCTTTTGGCAGAACACAGCAAAATGACAAAAGCAAATGTATTTTTGCCATTGTATGTGTGTGTTTAGGCAGTTCAGCATCCAGGCATCTAGGAAGAGCACGTATTCTAAAGGCACTTTTCATCTTACTGTGTGATCAGACAGAAAGAGATGGTCTTTCCAAGTGACAATGACATATTTAATCTCTTATTTGAAAATATATCATTTTACAGAAGGGCAGAAAAATACAGAAAATAAAACTTTGTAACCTTTACAATTTTAACAAAAAGATGATGAGCAAAAAAATATGTCAGATTTTAAATATATTGAAAAACATTGCTCACGCAATTCTGATTTATTTATTCTGTCACTCTAAATACATCAGGACATTTTAAACTATTCGCTATCAGTAAACATTTTAAATACAATTCTTTCTTTATTCTGTGCATTAGTGATTTTGGGCATTCAAGTATTTCATCATTCCAATGAGCATGAAAGTCTAAAGAGATTTTCCTTCAGCAGAGATGTCAAGTCAAAGAAAAATTTATAAACATCAGTTACATAGTGATCCACAGGAGAGCCTATGCACATTGTGTTATGAAACAAACTCGGTGTTTGGGTTTTCTAAAGACTTTCTAGGATAACCCTCATAAAAAGAATGAAAAAGCATCTATGAAGAAACACTGACATCCTGTGTGACAAAGTTCCAYGGTCTTCCAAAAGTAGCAATCTTCTCAAAAGCTACTCACTCTGATTATACACTAGCTTGTTGTCATTATCTCTGATTTTGCCCATCTTGGCATAAGCACAAAGAATTTGATCAAAGACCACTGACTTCAGTTGGAGTCATGGGCACAAGTGAACTTGGAATCACACTCAGTCTAAGATCTCAATGCTATTTTGAAGGTTCTGAGAACCGTGAACCCCTTTGGGAGGGTACTCAAGATTTTGTCACCACTGGAGGGATTAGTTCCTGATTTTTCCTGTAAAATGCTATAAATTACTCCAGAACATATATAAAGAGAATAGTAATAAACACTGACTTATCTGCCACAGTGGCCTTTTAATGGTCTTAATGCTTTCGCACCTGTGTAGACTCTCATCCTTGTGCTGACTGCCCAGCTTCTCAGAGCACTTCTCCTGCAGCTTGGAAGTTGAGGAGATAGAAGTTTCAGCTGCCACAGAAATAGATTTGGATGAAGGGATCTGTCTGAGCAGAGGGGTATGAATGCTGGCCCCTGGCTTATCTTTTGAAATTTTATCTATGCATTTTATTGCTGCTCCTTCTATGCTTCCTCCTTCAGGCTGCATAAAATGAGGAACAGATTCTACTTTCTTCTCTCCTTTCCTTTCTTAAGCTCCAAAGGTTTTCCTAGGCTTGATCCATTTCAGCTTTTAAGGTTTCCATTTCACTGGCTGCTTTTATCAGCTTGTTTTCCACAGTAACTGAGGGACTGCTCCAAAGAAAGAGAGAATTCCCTCCCAAGMCTTTGGCAGGGCCTCCTCACCTTAACCGAAAGCACGCAGCAAGCTAAATTGCAGCACACATTCCAACAGCAACAGGAAGAGTGAAGAAGATTTATAAGCACAATTGTCACATTAAAGTATGAAAACATAAATCAACAGAAGCTTTGACAGTGCTTGGAATGTGTCAGGAAAGCTTTAAATCTAAGCTCCTGTGGATCACCTGGTTCTTTGCAGCATGCGGTCCAACATTTATCTAGAATAACTTTGACTGACAATTTGGTGTGCTAGCAGAGGATTCTTTCTCTACTGACAATCAACAGTGTCCCTATACAGCAGTCACTAATTTTTAAGAGGGCTGAAAAAACACCCCCAAACTGTAGAAATTATGTCACAAATACTCAAAGCCTTAACTGATTCCTGCCTGGTAGATGTCTGTGTTTCTGCTAATATGATGGTGTGCTTTTAGTCCATTAGCCCTTGTCACAGAATTTAAAAAATGGTAGGTCAGAGCAGTCCCAACAGCAATCATCACTGGCTACACATGTACTAGGCAATCAACAYTTTCTACTTCAAAAATGAATACTGATAAAATACAAAGCTGACCTCTCTGGACAACCACACATGAAATTTCCATCCCTGGAGACGTCCAAAACACTACTTGCCAAGTTGCTGAGCACCCTGATCTAAGTTGGCCCTGCTTTGGATAGGGGAGTTGACCAGGTGTCTTTCAGAGGCGCATCCCAAATTACATAATTCTGTTCTTCTAATCTCTGTTCTACACAAGTCTAAGTCAGTACGTCCATCAGAAACATCACTTTTCCCACTTACAGATTTACTATTTGGCAGCTGTGCAAGTGTACACAGCTTTATGTAGTAGAAATGCACACAACTTTCCTTGCTGTACCTTGGATTTGGTGTTAGAGCAAGACTACAGAAACAGCCTCTTCTGAAGAGTTCAAGGCTTCTAACAGTATACAAAGGTAGTTCTGTGCTTTTATTTTTTAACATGATGTTTGAGTGGGCATTCTTTTCCCTTTTGATTTTCAAAGCAAATTATTTATTTTTCTCTCCTCCTGCACAGAATTTCATACAAGGTAGATTTTGAAGAGTCTTTACTTCCTTTATCCCAGAATGGATTTATTCTCTTCCATGGGTGGACAAGGAGGGAGATGAAAGCTTTCCTAACGCACTCGACTTTGACCTGCACCATCTATTCTTTCAAAACTATGCAATTTACAGGAATTTTCTCCAGATGGCACAATTCTGTCATCAGTGGTCTCAGCCTCAGTATGATCACAGCAACTATTTGCTGTTTTACAAAGTGCCCATGTAACTTCTATGAAATGATGATCCTTGGGTCATAGACTATCAGACAGGACTGGAGGCAAAAGATCATTGAAACCAGGATGGGAAGCATGGTGAGGACTTACTTTCAACTGGTGCTCAACACCTTCAAAACCTATTATCAACATTTCACAGAGCCATCTCCATCCCTTCTTTCCTATTACCTCCATCTCTGGCCAACACCATGTCTATACCTTTTCCTCTTCCCACCTGCCAATCCCCTACTCTGTCTCCCAAGCCTGACCAGTCCCCATGACCCCCACACATTAGCAAACCTTAACAACCAAAACCTGTAACCCCCACAACTTCCAGGTTCTGACCTGGGTGACCAGCATCTGTGTCAGCAAGGCGCTTGCAGTACCACAGAGACTTAGAGGCAGAACCTGCTAATGCAACTTGAGTTCATGTTTCATGCTTTTGCAGCACTCTTGAAAACTTGTACTCAATGATCTCAGATGCAGCTGCTAATCATATTCTCTGAGACATCTACAAGCTGTGCCTGGCATGTGCAGGAAAAAAAGCTGTCAATGCTGCATAGCAGTACTGGAAGGAAGAAGTCCCTCACTCACTTCTCCTGTGCCTCACATGGCTTCCCATGCCCCCTTTCCCTGTCACATACGCTTCCCCAAAATGGCATGACAGGCATAGGCCTGAGACACACCCTTGGAACACCTATATGCTGTGCTTTGGTCAGATCTGCTCTACTCACTAACAGAAAACTAGGTGCAGAGGACGTTTGAGGTTGAGCATGGGCAAATCACTAAGCTTTTTTATGACTGTGTGCAAAATAGGAGTAACAATACCCCTTTTCTAATCCAAATGGCTGAATGTTAATGTGCGCAAAATCCTACTAGGGAGTGTTCATGTCATGTTAACTGTCTCTACAATTAACCAGATCTGATCTTTCTACTAACCTTCCTACTGCCTTCATTACAGCAGAACCACTACTGCCTGGCCAGGCAATGCATATGGCCCTGAACCTTGCAGGTGGCTTCCATCAATCCTGCTAGACACACTCTGTATCTTAAATAATAATAATAATAATAAAATAAAATAAAAATAAAAAACCTGCTACTGGCTACTGATGCTTGTCTCAGCTCAGTAATGAGAAGCCTGTTTGGTACAACTCAAACACAGTAGCATCTGTTGAACAGTTACCACCAATTACAGTGACAGCACTTGCAGTTTACTCAAGGTCAAGGAAGAATAAACTGCAATTTCCAGTAAGTGGGAAGATACCAGCATTGTTGTCCTCAACCTCCTCTGCTCTGACAAGAGAAAACTAACTGAATCTACTCAAGAAGACTCACTCAGCAACCCAGCCTGATCTTCCAGTGGTGCAAGACATATCTATATACACACCCTTCCTGCAGCAGGAAAGAGAGTGTGTGTGAGCCAATCCTTTACAAATATAAACATGGGCTTTGAATTTGGCAACCAACAGTAATCCATTTGGCTTGCATGACAGACACTGTAAATTTCCATGAGTTCACAGATTCAGATCACAAAGCCTTCCTGATAAATATAGCTCTTATCTTCATATTTTAATATATTCGGGGCATACTCATATATATTTTTGCTAACAGAAACTACATACAATGCTGTAAAGAAATAGTTTAAAAAAAAAAATCAGAGGTGAAAAACAAAGCCAAAGAGAACAAGTGTTGCTAGGATGGAAAGCAAACAGTTTACACGCTCTAATTTCCAATCAGTTACAGTACATTGCACAGAAGCCGTACCAATCATTCAGCTGTTATGGAAAGCCAAATAAAATCAAGTACTATACATGCATGAACAAAGCAACACTGACACTGTCAGAAAGTAGAGGTGACAGGCATAATAGTGTTCCCTTATTCCTTACTACTATAAGAGATAACAATACTTAGCAGCTTGAGCATACACTACACAACTTTCTCAGCCAAGGAGTTATTTTTGGCTCACACTCAGTTTCAGGGTGGATATGGAACCCACCTTGCCTTTTCTCCCTCCCTCAGCTACACCTGAGCCTGTACTTAAAACACATCCAGCCTAAAAGACTATTTTGTATCAGGCTTTCAAACCTTCATACAAATTTAGAAAATCAAGGACAATATATATATTCTCCCTTTATAATGATGACTGAAAATCAAGATTAATAGTCAGTCAAAGCAATGTACGTGCCTACAGGCATAACGAAGGGCATACTATGGGCATAACAGAATTTTTCAAAGTTGGGTTCCAGTATAAGAAAAGACAGAGATGAGAGATTAGTACAGAACAGGAATTGAGATTAATAGTTCTGGAGTATTTCCTACATCTCTAGTCCTTTGTTTGTTGTCATTTCTAACAAAGATGCATCTGAAGCTACAGCTTGCTATTTTCAAGTTTGAAGCCCATTCATAAATTTCAATACCACAGCATATTACGTTGACAAACCTGACCTTGTGTGTCTAATCCAACCATGCAAGACAATGATTTATTAGAACATTCTCACACACTCATGATTTGAGGTGGGTTTTTTTTACAGCACATCACTATGATATTTGAACAACCTTTCTAATAAAACAACATATTTTAATCTAGATTCTCCATACTGGTGTTCATTTTACCTCACTGCCTGCTGTWTTTTTTTTATTACCTATTAATCTATGGGTGATATTCACAGGGCAGCCCAAGACCTTCACAGAAAATTTGGACCTACCACTCTTTCTTAGTACTAGACAAACACTCCTGGCCTTGACTCAAACTAAAGCAATGCTCCTCATCTTAAATACACTGCTTTCAGGCAGTTTTAACTGCAGTGTTGCTTGTAATAGTGTGGAATAAGTAACTCATCTTAATATATGGACAAAATGTTTTTGTACTGAATGTTTTAATGTCACCACCATTTTCACAATACCATCAGATATGAAGTATATAATGTCAAATCAAATTCTAAAGTGAAAGATTTGCCAAGCCAAGTTCCAAATCAGCTTATGTTTGTGCCTGCCAAACAAATACAAGCCTTCATAGCAACTCCTCCACTTGTTTGGAAAAGCAAAAACAGATTCTCCTTTTTGTAACAACAGGCTTCAAAACTACAGTCTTTATACCTTTGCTATATTGTACAGTTTAGCCATTTATGAAACACGGCCACATGGCCCCAAAGCGGAAGTTTAACTTTACCACCTGTTATAAAAAGGTGTGAGGTAATAAGCTAAAGAATAAAAACACCCTGTTCTTTGGTTGTTAATACTTTCTGTGATCAAGTAAATTTCCATTGGCCTAGAAATAGGCTAAGAATTTTCAGATTTGACCCAATAATAGTAAAATTCTACATTTAGCCATTTTTTAAGTTGTTCAGATTTAGATACAGACATCTGATACATTGCAAGTGAGATGCAGACTTATACTATACGGTGTTTTATTATACTTCATTGAAACATAATGACAACGGTCACCTGAGAACTCTTACAAAAAAGGAATGAGGCAGCTGCTAACTCTTAGGAACAAAAATGTTGGACAACAAAAGTGTGAAAACCTTTAAGAAACATTTTTATCAAGGGGTTTGATCAATTTAATCATTCTACCAATTAAAGTCTGCTGAGAATAAATACTGCACTAAACTTATTTTAAACAAGATTTCATGTAAAAAAATTGAAGCAATGAAGACAATTGCAGGATGGTGTAATTCATATTTCTTCTCCATTGTTTTAACTTGTTATTTTTAATGTATGTATTCATGAATTTTTTTTTCATATGCACTCTTTGGTTTTCCTTATACCCAGCTATGTTGTCATGGTAGAAAAGGAGTAAAGTATTTATCTTTTGATGGATCAGACTGGCCTACAAGTTATAATCAGTTACTAGTATGTTTGGCATTCATATCTAGTTTATGTTAGCAGACATCATTACCTTTTTCTTAGTAACTATTAGCAGCAAACACTTTTGCATCCTGGTTTAAGATGCTAAGGTGACCAGTCGTCTTCCTGTCAAGATGCTACGGCAAGGTCCTAATTATTAGACCTCAAAACGCTTCCAGTCTGCAAGTCCACTGCATGTCCTGAACATATCTCAACTCTGTATCAGGGCAACACTTGTCCCTCTTCAGATTAAACTACAGACATAATCAACATACTCACTTTTGTCAGGCAAACCAATAACTACTAGTATTTAGTTTCTGTAAAAGACACAAACCTGAGAAACATATTTCTATTTTATACCTTTAAGTCTAATTTTGTAAGGAAAAAAAAAATAACTGTATTGACTAGAGAGAGATTAAACTTCTGGTAAAGTCAGAAGTAGATCTCTAAGCTACCTTACCTACACAGCATCTTAGAGCTAGTCAGGAGTTAAGCAGGTTAAGGCAAAAATAGATTACTTTAAGTAATGTCAGCTGGCAAATGCATGGCTTAAAGACTTGGGAAGATTTTTCCAGAGAACTTTAAAATTACTTTGCACCTGGGAAGCACAGCAAAGGGGACTTACCTGAAGTAAAAGAGCTAACCTCACACCCAGAATATGCTCCAAAGCAAGTATTTGTTGCCTAGGTTTTGTAGTGTATTTTTTTTTCTGTTGTAAAATAAATGAATTCAAAAAAAAGCAAACAGCTGTATATGTTGAATCAACCTGAGGTTTTTTTGCTGTTTTTTTCTTTCTCAGCAGTCTGATCTCAAACCTAGAGATGAAGAGATTAAAAAAAATGCATACAATTATTCATGCTTGAGGGATTTTCCAAAATGTGTTTAATAGGTCCTGGCTCAGATAATTGAAGACTTATGGGAGACCTTTGAAACATAATAACAAATCAGCCAATACACTTGCTACTATTTAACCAAAAATAACAGTAATGCAATCTGCAATCACTTATTGAGTATACCGTATAAAATGCATAATTCATTCAGTTACCTATGCAGTAGCAATGATGATACAATTTTGCATTTAAAAGCTTAAGTAGATGATTATTACTCTGCTTTACAAAACAGTTACAAGCCAAGGCATAAAACAGGTAGATTTTTCAATAACCTGCTAAGGCAAAAGCAGTGCTGAGACAGTATCTCATACCTCTTGTCTTCCAGTCCAGGGCTTTTATAGACCCTAAAGCAGGCTGTTGCAGCAATGAGAAAGTGTTGTTCCTTTGCCTTGGTTGTGCAGAATGTTTTTGAAACAAATTAAGTGTATATAAAACACGTGTCTAACACAGCATGTATAGCCYACACCATAAAGGCCCTTTCATGTTTTATCTCATGTTTGAAAGGAACTCCTGCTCAACATCTGCAAAAGTATCTCACCACCTCTCCCTGCTCCCCTACATCCTTCCTCTATCCTGTCCTGCTTTTGACCACTGGAAAAAACTTTGCTTAGCCAGATGCACTGCTTCATGCCAACCAGTATTCTCTTACTGCTTGCTTGTTCTCGCTCTCATACTCACGCTGCGTCACGCTCTCTAAGCTGCTCACAGAGATGTCAAATTTGGCACCAAGTTGTAAATTTGCACCAGCGACAATGATCGGCTAAGTGAACATAAAGGCATAATAGCAGAACTGCACAGACAAAGCTTAAATGTAATTAAATTTTTCTTAGGTTTAAGGCCAGAACTGACCATTGAAGTCTGACATTTTGCACAGTTTAAGTCTATGGACTTCCTTTATCAGTTTTTGCATCAAACAGGTAGCTTTCCAGAGACATCATATCTTTATTAGAATGTCATTCTAGCATTTTGATTTGCAAGAAATGCAGAATCCACCCTTGGTGGTGATAAGCCTTAATACCTTGTCCTTTAGTTAGTAGTTTCTTAATTTCATGGTCATTTAAATTTACTAGAGTATATTACATAAAGAAAAGAGGAAGCCATTCAAACCTAAAAGTTTAACTTTGGCATTAGTAAAAAGTTGTCATTAAAAAGCAATACACACTAAGCTAAATTATTTTTCATGTCTGAAGCAGTGTAAAGTTATGAGAACTTCACAGATATTACTCCAGTTACTTAGGGGTCTGCTAATTGTAACTGATATCAGCAAATAACTCAATGATTTTATTCAGTTAAGGGAAAAAAAATGAAAAAAATCCTTTTTACAGAGAAGCCTTGTTTTTATATACTCAGGGACAATAAAAAAAAAGCCATTTCTCATTTCTTACTGTTTTAAGTTGAACAAGGAAATTTCTTACCTTCATGCCACTGACTCTTTGAGGGAGTCAAAGCATCAACTGCATCTTGGATCTGCACAGCAGTTTTAAAAGCAGTTAGAAAGCCCTTCAGAGCAGGTTCCAAAGCTTTTGCTGTAAGATTTATATAAGAATACCACCTTCAAGGAACAGAAAAGGGGAAGTTAACGAATGTATGCTAGAGAACAAGCTCATGACAGACAGCTTCACACAAAATACAGGATATTTTGGTCAGCACTTTAAGAAACCCAAATATTTAGTATGCTTAGGTATCTATAYGGGCATATGATTATAAAGGGCTTTCTGAGATGAAGGCACCACTTAGATCTAGTCAGCTTAAATATCATATTAAACATAATATTAAATATTCATAAGCAAAACTTCTACTGATTTAAAACCATAGAAGACTTTCAAACTTGACTTTAGATCTTTCAATTCTGAGTTACGGTTAAACTTGAAGATTCATGTTCTAAAATAAGTCTTCAATGACTGATCAATAGTTACAGTATTTTAAGCACAAACTGTTTTTTACTCCCATTTCAATGAGTATCATCTAGATTAAACACTAATATTTTTAAGTCCATGTTTGTGGCATATATATATATATATGATCTTATGGACTTACTTGGATCAAAAAGGAGAAGAAAATGAAAGCCTACTGCCTTTATCATGGTGTTGATTAAAAATATAGCTCACAGCACCAAAATCCATTTCTTTTATTTTTCTTAGAATTATTATAGGAAAATATTGGAGTTCTTACTGCATGTTAAGGAGACTTTTATCTGACAATAAGATCTTTTAAAGAGGAAAAAAATCTTCATTTTCCTTGTGAATGCCATATAGTGTTACGTGCTTTCTACACTGTATAAACAATTCTTAAAAGCATTAACGTGCATGCAAAATCCAGTATATGCATGAAGGGATTATTTCAAACATGAGGATGAAAGATTGCTGCTAATTGGGATTGGAACGGATTGCAAAGTGTGGCATTTTAAAATCTTTTATGTAATGCTTATCAGTATTTTCCAGTTGGCTTTTTAGTTTGTCCTGCTGAAATTATCACAAAGAAATTCACACTAACCTTGCAGCAGTGAACACAGCACTGCCACCACATTCTCCTGAAAATTTTATCCCCTTGAAGACTGGTCATGTGCATTTAACTTGGAGGAGTAAATACTTCTATAGAAAATGAGTTCAGCTTGCAGAGCATTTATCTAGAAGCTGTTAGAATCACCATTATCTACAGTATAAATGTCTTTATGCATACCATAATGAAGCTGGATTCAAAAATTTATTTTGTCCTAATATTTTCTCTCTAACACGCGACAACAGCGAGAAATCTTTCCTCTTTCTCTTATAGAAAGAGGATAAAATTCACAGCACAGAGAATAATTCTTAATGTTGTAAATCCTCCCAAATTCTAAAAATTGGTTTGGGGACTTCTTTTATTTAAACGTTGCATCCAAACTCTTTTGTATGTATCTATCTATCCAAATAAGATAAATCTATCCTCCATTCAGTATTTTATGATTCTTTCCTGAACCACTGACATTTTTGGCCTCCATAACATCTTTTGGCAATGAATTTTACAGTTTAAATACCCAGTCTCTGAAGAAGTGTCTTTCCATTTGTTTTAAAACTGATGCCTGACAACTTAATTCAAATACTACTTCTGTTGGGAAAAAAAGTGAAAGACCATTCCCTACTCACCTTTGCACCACATGTAAGGTCTTGTAAACTTCTATCACATCCCCGTTCAGTCTCCTCTTTTCCAAGCTGAACAGTCTGCATATATTTGAATTTATACATCTATGGTATACTACACTGATACTGGAACTAGACTACCCACCCAGCTACATTTACATTTCTGATTCTTCCGCGACATATTCAGAAAGAGAAGTGAAGAATTAAGAATTCCCAGAGGAAACAGAACATTGTTTGGAGGTTCTGTTTTGATAGGACCTAAACAATTTTTTGCAAAGTTCTTAGCCTGCAAGCCAGCTGCCCAGCTAGATAGCCAGGGAACACATTTGGAGTTTAAACTTAAACAGGATGTACCTGTAAGCAAAGTAGTGCAGTACAAAGGGTTTTTTTTTTTTTAAGTCTCAATTCACAGAAGACTTTCCGTCAGTTTTAGTGGATATTCAATGAAATCRTTAAAAGCAGTCTTATGAATTAATATCTAGTAGACTCCATGAGCAGTCAGTAATATTCTGAATAGATTTTCTGGTGACTGAAGAACTTGGTCTTCCAAACCCACAGTTTTTTAAACACTCTAAGAAAGTACAATGAAAATAAAGCCCCCAGACCTTAACACAAAGTTTATATAAGACATGAAGAATATTTTCCATTATTTTAAGTGTTAAAAGTATTAAACCCATAAATCACAAATGGTGCTTTGTTTCTCAGTATCAGAGTTTCTGTACAGAGGTTCCTGTTTCCATTCTCAGAAGCTGCCTTTGCTACATAGCTGGAAAATTCTCCCTGAAGTCAGAGCAAACAAGAAATGGAAAGAATCCAACCTCCATTTTGAATTTTAGGACAAATGAGACCCAAAAGCTACATAAGGAATCCTAGTTTCTAGAAGAAAAAGCCAGTATGAGAATATTAATTATTATTGTACAGAGTTATTTGTTAAGCACAAAGAATACGCTCAGTATTCTGTCAGATTCTGTATTTAACCAGTGCCTGTTACATGCCAAGGATAAAAGACTGGCTGCAGAATTTAAAAGGGACTTGGTTTTAGACAAAAAAGAAATTTTTTTTACATTATTGTTGGTTGTAGTGCCATTACTTCAGAGCTTTAATTTTAAGTAAGAGCACTAGTGCTCCACAAAAAGGAGAGAAACCTCATCACAGGGAGAAGAATAAAAAACCTCTTCCTTTCATGGTTTCCCTGATGAGTTTGATCAGACACAAGGAACCAAACAATACAAAACTGGCTCTGAGAACAGTACAGTGTAACACCTACATTTATCTACTGCATGCAAAGATGAATTCAGCTCAGAATATTTTTCCTGAGCCTAGCAATTAATAGCAAAAAAGACAGAGCTTTTCATCTCTTAGAGACCATTAATCAGCTACATAATTTTTTTTCTAGTTTATGCATGACCAGTAACATGAAAATGTGTTAGGTAACAAAGTATCTAAAAATTCAACAAATGATACCTTGGTCTCAAGGTCAATAGCAGAAACCATACCAGCTTCAGTAAGGCCTGATATTTCTAGGAGCTAAACTGACAAGAACCAAAGTGTTTCTACAACACAAGAAGCATTTCTGCTTTGCAATGCATGTGGCTGGCTGAACATTTATAAAACCTTCATTAATTTTATGACAACTGAAAAGGTAAAAACCTGGAACTAATAATGCCTTAATTAGTTCTTTTCACAAGTTTGAGGGCATAAGACTCAGATATAATTAGAATAAAGCTTTCATCTACCCCAATAGCATTAGCACTTTCTGGAATCTAAACAAAGAAATTCACAACTGCATTATGCTCCAAATATGGGGAGTTTCAGAGAGAGGTTCAAGTTGCGCTATAACAGTCCAATATTACCAGTGAAGGACCAAGTGGATAGGGACCCAAGGAAAAAAAAAAATGTATAGGCTTATTTGTAATTAGCATTTTACGAACAATTAAAGAAAAACTAAGCAGTTCTTTTCTAGACCCTTTGCTATTATAAATAGAGGGAGAGAGCCTGGCTCATAGCTGTTTGCACAAGACTTCCCAAGAAAATACTCACTATTTGATATTGTAGCCATTCTTGGCTCAGATTCTCTAACGCTAACAAGGGCAGCGCTGGGCCCTGCAGAAAGGTTGCCTGCCATGCCCTGGGCAGTCAGCCGAACCTCCTGGGTGAGAATAGCCTTTACGCAGCCAGCTCGCTGGATAACTGGACTCATGTTGTGAGCCCCTAAATAAACGGTCACTTAGTTCCACCTGTACTTACAAATGGATCTGCCATTCCTGCTGAACTCTGTTTTGATGACCAGACTGCCACCGATACTTTTTCCACTCCTACTTGGTTGTCTCCGAAACAGATAAAACTGCTTAGCAAAGGAAGTTTTTGGAAGAAACTCATTTTTTCTTTGGAAAGCTAGAGAATCTCTATGAACAGAGAGAACAGTGATTGAATTTGGATGGATGAAAGCAATTATTCATTTGGTTTTTCTTAGCACTGAAAGCAATCACCACTATGCACATTATTTCATCTTCTTGTTATTTTTATTTCCTGATCTAAATTATAACCTAATTAGTTGGGAAAAATCATCTTATCCCTAAACTCTGGCATTCCCTGAGATACCACAAGTTAATCTACTGTCCTAGAGACTTTGAGCTTGCCAGGTTTTTTGATGTTTGCCATCCCTGAAAATATATATATATATATATATATATATATATATATATAAAATTTAAAAAGTAAAAAACGTCACCCAATAATTAGATATCCTTCTTTGATCCATTCTGGCTATTGAACCTATCATCATTAAGTGATAGGTCTCCATTTGTTTGAATAAATTCCCATCTGAAAAAGCAGCAACTAAACAATCCATTTTCCATTTAACTGAAAACCAAAACACTTTCCCCCTCTTCTGCCTTTCTCCACTGTCTAAATTTGTTTGTGTTTTTGTGTATCCAGTTTAGTAATACTGAAACTTTGGAGTTTTGCTATAAGCCAGTCACAATAGCTAATTGCTTCCACCATAAATATCTACACCTTGTTTTACAGTTCAAAAATTTTCCTGACTTCATGAAATCAAAAAAAAAAAAAACCAAAAAACTGAGTATATTATAACACCACAGAGATAATTTCATGTTATCAGAAGAAATTCTCTTTTGCAACAGCTCTTGGCTGCTTTTTAATCACATCTGCCTAATCAGAAAGCCTTGACAGTTTTCTTCTGAAGCTAAAGAGGGTAACGCACAGTACACTTCCTCACCTTCCCTCTTTTATAAAAATACCCAAACTGTACCAACATATATGCAGTTACATCTTTGTTTTGTTCAGCTGCCTATCTTGGGAGACTGAAGCTTCTGGGTTGAGAGGGTAAATGCATAAAATTATCATCAGCCCTTTATCAGCATTCAGCTCATCTTGTCTCACCACCAACTGCTGCTGTTACTGCCTGCTTCACTCCTGACTCCTGACTTCACTATTACAATATTCTGCCAGTAAAATCCTTCACAAAAAGCAGAGGGAGGATTTCCTTCAGGCTTATTTTTGACTGCTTTTAATGCCTAGGAAGTCTGCATGTAGATAATCTGATCAGTATTTCTCTTTAAAATGTGGGTTATGTCTGGCTCTCGGCATTTATTTCCTGCCTATCTGCCTTGTCCAGGTAGTTAGTGAGCTCCCATTTTAGGGGATAACCACAGTGAGCTCCCGGTTCATGCAGCGAGCTCTTCCAGAGGTGAAGCAGCAAATGGGAATGCTGTTATAAAATCTTTATCATTAAGCACAAGAAAGGCAAATATTTCATACAGCTTTTCCAAATTCATTTCAGTTTAGAATTCTGAGGTTTGAGAAGGAAACTGTGTGTTAAGAAATGGAGTATGACAAAGCCTGGGAAGGCTATCCTGTAAAGTCCTTCGTTACTTTTTTTTTTTAATCTAAGTCAGATCCACCCTCCAATACCAAATAAACTACTTACAGATACCAACTTGGTTACTGAAATTACATCAGGCTATGGGTAAGATATATGTGGATACATAATATGATTTAACTTTCTTCTGTTAATATGCAGAAGTGTTCTCACCATCTTAAAGTTATTTTATTGTGGAAATTAAAAGTAACTGTCCTTTTGTCTGCACTGGAAACTGCTTTATAGAAAGACATGAATGATTTGCAGTTTGAAAACTTGAGTTTAGTCCTAAGCAGCTCTTAAAAGAAACCATTTTGTCTTTAATTGTGAAAAATATTTATCTTTTGGAATGATTTCAGTCTCCAGCCCTGAAGAACCCCAATCCAGCTGTTGAGCAAACCAGATTGAAAGATTCCTGCCTATAAAGGAGATCCAATAAACCTTCTAAACATCTGGTGAAGAAACACAGAGGAATGCTAGGCCAAGCCAAGAGATGTCCTACTAGAGAACCAATAAAACAGATAAGTGCTGGAGAAGCAAAAAGTTACAAGACAAGGCTTTCATAAAAGTCTTACTATCAAGGAAAAGGAAAATGTCCACCTAAATTTTATAAAAAAGGACCATCAAAAACTGCTGAAAATGTACTGTTTTGGAAGAAAGCATCTCATTCATAAAGATGCTTTGGAAATCTTACATTGTTTAAATACAATTTTGTATATTTTAGTTTGCTGAAATAAAGCTATTTCTGTAAATGTGACAGCTGATTAAAGCTTTTTCATTTTTTACATTATGAGAAATAGATAAGATCAATTTTGTGATTGTACATACATCAACTGTATGTTTCAATGACTTTTCAAAACTACAAAATTTTGACCCATCCCCCTTCCTCCTCCGTGAGGAATGTTCCCTTCTTCTCACCATATTTAAAAACACAGGCATGAACACTAAATTTTGTATTTTGTAGAGTAGGTTTGATAATATATACAGTTATTGAGCTGAATATTATATTATTGATGTTAAATTTTATTTATATTTAACTTACAAAACATTGCAGAATTGTCACGTGTGTCGGAACAAAAAAAATGGCTCAGGAGCACAGCTTACTGTTTGAGAGCAAAATTGCACTAAAATCTGAAATGGAAAAGGAATTGAGTAAGAATATATTTTCAAACAATCCTTTTTGACTTTCTGTATTAATATCAATATCTGCATATTAATTAATATCTTCCCTCTACAGCATTATACTGTAGGCCTGTCTGACTTCATAAAATGGACAGAAAGGTCCTAACATCTATTGAAGGTTGGACAGAAAACCTTTTAAAACATTCTTATCTCTTTTTTTGGGAACTGGCTTGGAATCACTGAGTATATTGATAGACTGAGAGCACCTTAGGGAGTATCTGCTATTTTCCAGTTCTGCCCTCAGTATTACCAACCATTTCCAAATCAAAATGCATAAAATGGCTTGTGACACTAAAAGAAACATTTAAATCCCTCTCAATATTCTTTCTTATGTCAGAAAAGGAGTTACTTTGCAACCATGGTGTAGAGAAATAAAACAAAGAAGAAKGCTGTCAAGAATGTTTTTTCAAAATCTTAATGAAATTCTTTTTTTCCTTACTGTTTCTCTTTCGTAATAGATCACCATGTCCTGTAATAGGTTGTGTGTGCGTTTTTTTCATTAGCATTTAATAACTATATGCACGTAACCAATCATATCTGGCAGGGAATATACACCAAAATAATGGAGTCTTTTCTACAGTATATTTATAACCTAATAACACTTGCAAATGCAAATGCGGGGGGGAAAAAAAAGACCAAAGTCACAGGTGGTCTTCATTATTCACATGTACCACTATTTTTATTTATCACGTTTTTGTTGTGAAGAAGGTACAAAATAAACCTAGCGGGTTTCTCAATACAACCCTTGCAGTCCAAGATACATGATCTGGCCATGTTTCATAAATAGCGCTAGCCTAGCTTTCAGATATGTATTGATTCATCAACAGCAATGTGCCTCTAGTTTATCTAGTTGGAGGAAAAAATCTGAGGATATGCCTAATCAGTCACATTTATTTTGACTTCTGAAAATAATTATCAGACTGCAAAGGAAGGAAGACAAAACTTCTCACAGGAAAAACACTCTTGCAAGAAATTACAGCAAAGCATATTTTACAGCCATCTAAGAACAATGAATTTGAGACATTCTACAAAAATGTTTTGAGTTACAAAGCTGGAAAATTGATTCCAGGAAGCACTTATTCAGAAACAGTGCTTACTTTTCAGCATATCTTAAATGTCTCAGAATTTTCTTGAACTGAAGCTTAAATCAATACAGTTGTCTGTACCAGGCCCATAGATTTTAATGGACTATTTAACTAAAAAAACTCATAATATAGGTCCAAAAATAAGAATTACTTATTGTTAGTATTCTGAAAAAAGATTGTTTTCTCCAAAGTTAAAAGTGTAAGTATAATGAAGCAATATTCTAACTTTAGTCCCTCCTGACTTTCAGATTTTCAGTCCTTCCATTTTGTGGAAATGCTTCAAGGAACTGCTTCTGTTTTTACATTACTTATTCAAGCACCTTTGTGATTACCCTTCTAAGAAAGGCTCCATTGAAATATGAGATGAACACACAAAGAAAGTAAAATTTTTTCTGCAGACTAAATCCTGTGGTTGTGTAGCTGGTGACTACAGATTCTGAAAACAAAACAAAACAAAACAAAACATATATTTACTTAGAAAACTGTAAACCGACTACCAGTAGTTTGAGACAACAACTAAGAACCCAAACAGAAAGCATTCGTCTCTTTGGCTGCAAATGGAACAGATCCAAGAGTCAGTATTCTAGCATTGACTACTATCATGTCACAATTTAGACTGATCTTAAAAAATTTACATTTTCAGTAACCTCTTCTGCGCAGGTTGCTACCAACATATTTTCGCCCATGGGAACATCAGGCAAAACACACACACACACACACACACAAATACAGAAGTGTACCAACAGAAGGTACTTCAAAAGTTGGATAGGTCTGTGCGAAATAAGGTTGAGAGAACAGGGAGGAACTCAACATAATGCTAGTCAGTGAAGTAATCCATTCATAATGTATATAAAAATACCATGTAGATGGACTATTGGACAAGAGAAGACAACAGTATTTTAAAGAACTAGAGCTACTGAATCCAAACAGTTTGACACTATTATTTCCTTTCATAATTTCTCGGAACCGACGGAACCAGAAGTCATTCAGATGATCAAGGAATCAATCCATCCAAATGACTTAATTAGTGGTTTGCCCTCTTTTTAGATTCTGTGGAAGCAAGGTACTTCTGAGTAGCAAACATAAGCCTATTTGCAATATGCTTACTTTTCTTATTTACTATTTGCAGGCCCCTTTTAAGCTTTACAAGAGCCCACAGATCACTAGTTTCAATAAGATTAATATTTATCTACTAACAATTACATGGAAGAGTTCATGATACTGTTATGGTTAATACAGACAGGCATTTTTATGGCACTTTGTCTCTCTGAGCATGACTTGATTGCTAAAACTTAGACCTGACCACTCACCATAAGAGCTATTAAAGCTCAAAAACCAAGAAAACACACTGATCTATCCATCTATGTTTATACTTCCCTTTCTCCATCACAACATATTATGCAATTTACTGTACTTCATGGTGCCTCAATACCCTCAGTTAATGCCCTTCAATCTGAGTCTGAGTTTCATTACAAACCTTCTTGGTTTTTAAACCATGTCTTATAGTTCACCAATTTTTTGAAGTCTGTGGAGTTCAAATATTGTTCACAAAATTTAGAGAGACATCTTTTTCTGTCATATTGCCTCCACCTATATAAAAGACGCAATGCTTTTAATAGGATCCTTACACAACAGTAATTATAAGATAAGCAAAGCAAAGCAAATTGACAAATACAAGAAGCTTTACAGATCAAGTTTCTCAAGATGTTTCTGATTAGACTATGAGCACAATTACATGTTTTCATACTAAATGATCCTTATAAACAGTGTTATATGCATTTCTTAGTCTAGGCTCATACATATAATTTGCTTCTTTAGCTTCAGGTATAACTGAAAATAATGAGCAATAAAATCCATTTGTCAGAAGGCACAATCATATTTCTAAAAGTCATGCAACAAAATCTATTAAAAATATTTTTCAAAATATTTGTAAAGCACCAATAAAAGGATGCCCAGGATTGCTGGATCTCTGAATTCTATTTTAAATGAAAAATTTTAACCAAATTGTTAATACCTTTTACTACTTAAATGTTGTTCAGATCACTTGGAATCAAAGTTACAGTGAATATTATTCCAGTACTGACTCTTATAACAAAATTCACCAGTCACAGGTTAGATTACCGAAAGCACTCTTAAAATAAATCATAGAGCTGCCATGAAATCTGACTAATCCAATGGTCTCTACTGTGACTGACTGGGTAAATAACTGATGGTCTCATTCATTCCAGCACTCAAGTATGACATTAAAATGCCTTGGCAGACCAAAAAAGTTCTGATGGTGTTAACTCTGAAAAAAATTGCTAACTATAAGTACTGATAACTTCTGGATTATTAATGTTATCAAAATTGTAATAACATTTTGAACTGTTTTTATTTTTGTTATAAAGATCTAGATTCCATTTTTAAGAATTTCAATTTTCTACCAATTTATTCTCTAAGCACTGAATTTAACACAATGAGCTATGCTGACTCTATGCATATCTAACAGTACCCATACATTACAAAAAATTTAAATAGCAATCATGCTTTGCATAAGACTTTTAAAAGAAAAAAAGTTATCTCAACAAATGATCAGTGCAAAATTGGCATTAATAATAGAGAGCCTTCTCTTTATAATTAGAAATAGGGCTTTTTAAGCTAGTGCTGAAACACCCTTTTGAAAATGAGGAAAGTTCATAAAAAATTGAGCAGCATAAAAAATTTATACTATACTGAAGACAATACAAAAACTGTGTCAAACAGTTTGTATACACATAAATTCTGCTCAAAAGAAAAAAAACAAACACGAAAACCCAATGTCAGCTTCAGTCTGATCCTTTCCTAGAAGCCTTTCCTGATGTCTTTCAGCTGTCTAGCAAACACACAGTATCTGTCTTCTCTTTCCATACAAAGAATGGATGAGGAACATCCCCCTCCTAACAGAACAGCCCACAGAACAAAATCTGCGCAGAAAAACCTGTAACTCACTGACAAGAATAAAAACAAAATATAATAATTAAAGAAAGGAACCAACCCAACAAGATTCTCTCACCTGTTGCATTGCCATTAGCTTGGAAAAGTGAGTAGCTTCCACCAAGGCCTCCGCAGCCTTTTCAGCCCCTTGCCAAGGGGCTCCCTGGGGAACCACCAGCAGAGCTGCAAGCACGTCTTCTACTGTGACTTTTTGATTTGGGTCTTCTTGTCGAGCCTTTAAAATATTCACAGATTCAAATGATACAATCATCTCTTAATTAAGAAGTATTTTTAGAATGAATTATACCTCTAACAGAACACAGGCGGAAACAAATAGAGGGACTAAGTAATTCAGTAACTTGTCCTGCGTATGGTGAGAATACTGGCAAATTCGAAATGTTGACATTCTCACACTACCTTCAAGAAACACCATTGATCTAACCATCCAAGTTTAAATATTTCAGGCTGAAACATGTTTAAACACAAAAAGCAAACTTCCAAGATAAGAGGAGTGCAGACAAGACAAATGGTTTACACCAGGCAATAAATCCTGTCTGTGTTCAATATATCAGCAAAACCTTACAGGACTTCTGCTGTTGTCCTGTGTTAACATTAATAGATGATTTATGAGATTATATACAATTGCAGTAGGCAAAACATACATCTATTGGATATAATTGTCACCACAGGTCTACTTCCATAGATGATACATGTATTATTCGTGCAGAGTACTGCCAAATTCAAGGCTTTGCACATGCATATTATCCATGATAGACTTCCGGACTAAATTCATGTCTAACAACCAGAGGTGTGCTTGGGCCTCTAGTTCGCACTACAGTGGTTCACGCTACTACTGGAATCCTTTCTATCTGTCCCTTCTCATTATTCAAGCTGTGGGCTCTTCCTCCAAAAGGCAGCCTCTCTAGCTCAGCGCCTGTCTCCAGGTAGTAACCAGCATGTTTGGTACATGCACATCTTTGCACAGTGAACTTCACCCTGTTTGCTGCAATATCTGTTCCCACGTTACATTTGAAGAACACCTACCTGCTGTTGCTTCTTTACTATCATCTGTTCAGAATCACAGCTTTTCTTTATATACTGTTTGCCACTGTAAGGGAACCAAGTAACAACACCTACAAAATTAGTTCTACGCATCCTATGGAGAGTAACAAATTTTGGAGAGTTTATTATAGTATCTATAAGGATACATTGTTTTTTTTCCCCCCCTATGTTAAGRCGCATAGTCAACGTGCATCTTGCCACCACATCGCATGGTATGTATGGTAAACCACCCTTCCTTTTTCATCCTACTTCATTTACTCTGAAATTGGATCTCTAAACTCACAGAAGAGCATGAAAAGTTGCATGCTTTTTGAACAAGACTCACAAGTAATCTTCAGAATATTTTGCCTACAGTCATTTTCAATGATCAAATGGTTGGTTACTTCTTTGCAAAGAGTTAATTAAAGAAGGCTCCCAAACTGTCAGCACATAAATGTTACACTGGGACTGTGCGAAACTGCATGCCCTCTTTTTGCAAGTGTTCACATTGCTCTGAGTTATATAAGTGTTGCTGCTCCATGGAGAAATCGTTGGCTCAATTAAATATGGTTAAGAGATCACTTAAGGAATTTCAGAAAGCAAAGCCATAAACAAACAAATGTTTAAAAGTGGAAACCATTATCCAAGTCTAAACAAATTGCTCTTTCAGCAACAACAGCATCCTAGTATAATTGACCATAAACAATTGCAACATCTTAATACTCCTTAAGAGGAGAACAGAATGGTTGGTTGGACTAAATACATCTTTAGCTTGATTTCCAAAAGAAAAATGGCTTACGCAGTCGCATTTCTGCCCTCTTGGGGATTCTCATCAGGCACCCGCAATAATAACTTTTGAGTCATTTTCAACCAAACTCAAAGAGTGGGAAGAAAGATCTTAAAATACCACTGGCTTCATGAAAACAGCCAGTGGGTAGAGGAGAAAAATGATTTAAGTTCCCACAATAAACAATAAGATTTCAGCATATACTCATGCTTTATTAGATGCCAGAGAATCCACACCAAGGAGCAGATGTTACTTATGTCTCAATCACAGAAAAAAAGCATAACTGGAATTTTACTATATTAGACATGAAAGAATCCAACTGAGAGAGATATACCCATAAAACAGATTTTATTATTTCTGCTGCTTGGTGAATTACTTGTTTTTAAATAACACAAGATACTATTCATATCTCAGTAAAGCACAGAGTTCCAGGCAATGCTCAGTTACTTCATTACTTCAATTGCCACACAAGCAGAGACCAAAGCCAGTCTTTGCCCTAAGCTTACAGTCTAAACAAACTGGAGTAAAATGATTACAATAACCTTAACGCTAAAGAACGTATATCAGAAATAGAGGATATTAAACTGAAAATAAACATTCCCAAATAAAAATGAATTGCAACAAGTATGAAAATTAAAACATTGACTAGTTTCTGAAGTTTTGGGGTAGATCTAACATATACCTAACATACAGCACCCAAAGACAGAAAGAATCTGCTTTTACGGAAAGAATCAAATGCACCTGCCCTAATAACTACTTGTGGAGTTAAACCACAGTGTTAACAGGAACTGGCTCTTCTCTGAGCAGAGCAGTCAAGCCGTATAACAAGGTCCCAAAATCAGGGCTGGTCCCAAACCTGGGCTACCAGCCAGGGCACACTGCCATGCCTAGGCACAGTCTGCTCCATAGCATGACAAAAAGACTGCGAGGTGATGCTAAAGCAGTTTTCCAAAGGAGTACTAACACAGTAATTTATATCAAGCAGTCACAGCTTTTTCAAGGACGCATTTCTACAGAAAAAAGATGTTCAGTAGAATATGCTAATTGTGTTCAGATTTCTGAGAAAACTCTTTTCCACCCACCAGCCTATTTCAGTATTTTTAAGCTGTGAGCATACAGTAAGTGTACCAAATGTTGATTACACGGAGGTCTGGCATGGCAGTCTTAAAAAAAAATTTCCCAGGCTTTCAGTGTGTTTTCTCAGGGATGCTCACAAACCAAGGCTAACTGTCATGTATGACAAGTGCCAGGCTACAATTTTATCCCAAGTTCTTTAAAATTTTTGCTTATGCACTTAATCTGATGAATTGGTTAACTTAGGTCAAACCCCAAAAGGTGGGGGAGGGGGTGGGCAGAAAAGGAGGATTTCCAGCTATCATAGCTACAGGAAAAAAAATTTGGGAAGTATATCTCAAAGACTCTGGAAACAGAAATCAAAAAGCAAATGAAAATTAGAAAGCCCCTCTTCTCTTAAGCCTCAAAATGTTTTAATATTCAAGGTCCACAATGCTGCTCAGACACTCACATCAACCACAGCAGGGTTGCAGCCACTAATGTAAGCTTTCCCTCAGCCTTTCTTCCAGTTTTTTTTTGAGCTAGACCGAGCATATAAGCAGGAACTCCCCACTCACCATATCTCAACACCATTTTAAAACTCAGCACAGCATGTTGAGTCTGGAAGCAGAAAATGGTTTTCAGCACTTAAGTAGCAACATGTCCCTTGAAGACACACACAGAGTGAAGAAGAAGGGAATATAGTTCAGGAAGAGAAAAAACTGGAGAAAAGAAGCAAAGAAGGAAGGTGCTCAATGTGAAAGTTTGGAGAAAAGGCTACTGGCTAGCCAGCAGAGATTACAATGACCAGTTAAAAATGGAAGAGAAACTGTGGTCATCAGTTTTGAAGGGGTGAGAGGAAGGAGAAAATAAAGAAGATTAGGATCCTGTACTACATTTCACTACTAGTAAACTCACAGCATACCCATAGAAAGTTAAGAAATTCTTCTGTGCTTTTCTCAGACGTAGAAAATAGCAGTGACCACGCTGTCTCAGGTAGGTGACAAAACCCTGAAGATGTGGAATGGAAGCACTGTAATTCCTTTATTAAAGAGGCGGAGGAACCATCCACCAAAATGTTAAACATTTTGACAACCTGATCAACACAAATATGGTAATACCTCTGTTATTCCTTCAGTGGGGTAAACCATGCCTCTTAGAAGATTACTTGGGCTTAAGCGCYGTCAGCAATTACTTAAACAAACTGTCTTAATATGAAGAAATAAGCAAATTCTGCTGGAGTGTAGAGATGCTGAATGAATTTGGGCCTTCTTTCCAAGTAATAAACTTTGCAATCACAACAAAAAACAGAAAATAATTTTCAGCTTCTCTTCACTATGTCAGCACATTCATGTCATTTCTAGGTGAATGACTTTTCCAAGATTTAAGACTGATACGACCACAGAACTCTAATGTTGCTGTTCCTTATTATCAAAACAGCATCACATATTTCTGTAATGCCTTCTTTCTGTGCACACTTGTTCTATTTTCCTCTAAACCAGGGAATAAGAATTTTAGTTACTCTGCCCCTTGAACGTAGAGCATTAATATCCATAGTTCTGGGGACACAAGATAAAGTGACTCACAAACAGTGCTAGACTTTTTCTGAAGGACACTGTGTGTGTACACACACTTGCACAGGCCTATGTTTGCGTAAATATGTATATACATTCTTTTTATATAAATAAAATCTTATTTCTCTAGAGAAGTGATTCTAATTTAATTTCTAGTCAAATATATGAACTTCTATGAATCTTAGACAAGACAAACTAAGAAAAATATGAGAAAGATAATATATGAGAAAAATAATATAAGATACAGAGACAGAGAAGCACTATCTTACATAACATTTTAAACTGAATTTTGGAAAAGAAAAAAAAAAGAAAGAGAAAGAGAGATCATTCCCTCATCATGACAAAAAAAAGTTTAAGGAACTGAGGGCTACATAAAGAAATCTATCATTTCTGTTCCCATTGCACCGTTTAAGCATCACGTTGTGCAAATGCAGAGAATCCGAAGCCACCTATTCCTTGAGACACGGAGCAGTTCCTTGTGCAGCAAACACTGCTGAGGGAGCTGTATGCCCCCTCACACCACTGCCTGCAGCAAGCAGTCTGGAAGGTGGCAGCGAGGAGCCAGCAGATGACAACTCCTAAGGAACAGGGGAGACTGAGCAGCATTTATCCAACTCAAAAAGCCTCTGAGATAATTATGATGAAGCTGGGAAGCAAGACCTACCTGTGAGAACACAGTGTGCAGGGGACACTAGTGTACAATCCTCCATATTTTTTTACTGTCCTCATCTGTAGCCAGTCTTTATATAATACCATCATGATGTGCAGCAGATATTTATGATGTTTTCACAGCTCAACATAGAGACTAAAACAATGTATAATACAATCAAAATCCTACCTAAATATTCTATATGTTAACATTATTTAAACTTAGGGTTTTGTATTTAGCGTCTGAGGTTGTCATTTCACGTGAATTAAGCAGCAATTACCTTGTCTCACAATCATTTTATACTACAAAGCAACTGGTAATTAGATCCACAGTTTATTCACCTCGCAATCATTCTACTGTCAGCTGGTAATACTCCTGTCACAAAAACTCTATTATGTATCTGTTAAATCCCTTCCTAAACTAAATCCTGAACAGCGAAATTAGAATATATATATTTTTTAAATGTCATGCTGAGATATCAGAAAGGGTATAATTAAGTGTCAGACCCCTAATGACTAAATTGCTTATATACCGCACTTGAAGTTTATGAAGTGCAAAGTCTTTTCTGAAATCACTTGAAGAATAGATGTGCTACAGTAAGTTAGCAACAGGCAAATAAGTCCAAAGGACTTTGCTGACACATACAAAAAGATCAAAACTGCTAGAAATAGTTTATACCGTGTAAATTAGACCAGCCTAATTTCTCAATAGATGGATCAAAATATTATATAATAATAAAATATTCATGATCATATTTAGGTTATTTGGAAGGGATTATAGCAACTAAAGCAGTTGCCAGATATATAAAAGCATGGTTAAATAAAAGCATGGGTATATAAACAAATGGTTACTTACCTAGCAGTAGTTGCAGTTCTTCAAGATGCACTGTTCCTAAAGATTCCACTTACAATTTTCAAGAAATTGAAGCACAATTAGATTCCTTTTAAAAAAGCAACATGTTGGAAACAACACCCTAAAAGAGCTAGTTTCTGTAGAAAMTAAGGACGTGGAGGGCAAGGTAGCCTCAAACACCTCTCAATCGTTTCACCAATAAAACTTGACTGTCAAGACACAGGTGAAAGGTGAGTGGCTAAATAGGAAGTTAAATGTCTCAAAAAACCCAGTTATTGTAAAATTAACATTTTTTCTTCAAGAGAGTAGAATCTGTGTGAGACAGTCTTTTACAGGCACCAGAGCAGATAAAGAGAAATTCTGCTTTAATAATAACTGAAAGACTTCCCTCAAGAAGTCTAGATCCATTAGAATTTGCTTACATTGTTCAAAGAAAAGGCAGAGGCCACCTGGTTCAACTCAGATGAAACTTGATCATCCAGCAGGTTCTTCTCTTCCCCATTATATTACATTATATTTAGTAGCATGGACAATCTAAAACCTATACAGATGCTTACAAGAAGGATACTGATTGTCCTTTTAGCACTTTCACAAACATCATAGGTTTGATGAGCTTTTACTGACAAAATCCTGTTAACATAGAAGGAAGATGTTTTAATCATACCCAGTACATGCTTTTCCTTGGCCTGGGAAAATTGAGATGTGAAATAAAGTAGGCAGACTGGAAAAACCTGTGTCCAGTTTGGCAGGAACACTGGATAACCATGACTTTGTACTTGTCAAAGAGAGCATTAGAATTGCTTACCATAAGCGACTACCTCTGCCCTAATTTTTCAAGTCAAGCAATGGCCAATAGAAAGATTGGCTTTATGAGCTGATTTTATGGCCTCCTCCCATCGCTGTCCATGAGCAGAATCAGTATCACATTCTCAACCAACAGAAGGAGGATCTTTTTTGTTTTAATTTTGTCACTAAAAAGAAATCAGAAACAATTTACTGAGTTCATAGAAGGGAACAGAACTGAGAGATGATTCTGATTTTTAAGCAACACAAAGTTCCCCAAAACACTGGAAAGTATTACTTACAAAAGATCTGGCTGCTCATATCATTTGCAAGCCCATAACTGAACAGATATTCACTTGTGATGTGGTACCTTCAAAAACCTACCTGCCTCAGGTGCAGTCTCAAAGACAGGTGTTTCAAAAGTTTCATGACCTTCACCCAGTATTTGTTTTGCATTGCTAATTCTGTGACCTGTATAGAAGCCTAAATGGTTCTTATGCTCAATATCCAGAGCTATGACAGGCACAGAAGATTTTGGGCTTCTCCAGACAGGGATATACGCTAGTTATTAGTTTCTTAAGTATTTACWCCAAATTTAACAGATTTGTTTTACAGAAAAAGTCTGAGTAGATGGATGCCTCTTGAGAGACCTGGACTCCAAATTTCTTTCTTTCTCAGTCTGTTATTGCAGAGGTGGAACTGAGCTGCTTATTACTTCCACCCTTACAGAACTAATTCCATCTGTTTGCAAGGAAGAGATCTTTTTTTCCTGGATGAAAAACAAGATTCTGGTTTATAACAGAATTGTGTAAACTGCCCACAAGGCTCCTTCAGATCAGTGGGAGTGAGATATTTAACTTCCCTTCCCCACAGCTATAAGCCTTGTATGAACTTAAAGCTACTTTTATTTATAATTCTGAAACATTGACCCCAATTTTCCAGACACAAATATTTGAGGAAACAGTGTTACAGAGTCTTGAAAGGCTGTGATTTTGTGACAGCCTGTAGCAGTTCAAGTTATGGCCTGAGCTATTCTAATATAAGTTCAAAATAATTTAAGTAACATTGATTAATATTGAGAAAGTTCCACCTCTCAAACCCTTTCTGTTAGTATTCAAGTATTCAAGCTTTCTTCCAACAAATATAATAAATTTTGATAAAGAGATTCTTTTCTTAAAAGAAATCTGAGTTTACACCAGTAAAAACAGAAAAAGCTACAGCATGGATTTGTGAAGTCATTTTGGGATTCATTACTGCTACTGAAATCCAAAATATGTGGTATTTGACAACTCATACAACAAAAATAGAAGACCTTAATGCTATACTGGAAAAATCTGAATTTATGATTTAATTTATTCTAGAAAACAGCTTTGCCTCTTATTTTGATAATTCTACTTGACACATTTATATAAACAATAGCAGAGAATCAGGAAGTAAGCRTATAGATTAAATATTTAAGTATATTTCTGTAAATACAAACTAATAAGCTTTGATCACCACTTCATTCTCCTGTCCTTCATGAAGTGTTGACTTCAGCATAACTGATGTCATTCCTCTGTGAACCATTTTACTTGCACAAAAAGAGATGGAAAAGGCCCTTTATTCTGAAGAGATTAACACTACATGGTAGTCCTCCTTGCTGAGACTCTTTGCAAGCCATAGACTTTAATCACAAGGTTTTATCTGAAAAGTCCAGATACTATAAAACACATGCAACTGAGTGACCCCACCCACAAATAGACCCACAAGAGCACTAATATACAATAAAAAAGAAGGTATAAACATACCACAAATATCCACAAATAGATACATTGAACGAACTTCATTTGTCAAGCTTATATATCAGCTTTCATCTTGATGAATTTAAAATGTCTCCTAACTGGTACAAATACACAGTTAAATGAGGTTGCTTTAGTTCGCATTCTGAATACTACGTAGAACATTACTTAGCACTCTGTCATTTCATACTTCATCCCCAAGGAGAATTTCTCCTAAGGAGAAAAAATATACTGTTTTCCTAATATATTCAGCCATTTGCAACACTTATCTATATATTGTGAGAAAACCATAAATTTTAGCTGAAGTTTTGAATTGAACATGGGTAGAGAAGAGGTAAAAGGTAGTCTAAGTGTTTTTATCACAAGATTAATCAGGTAAATAAAAAAAAACCCTAGCTAAAACAAACAACTAGAAATCTTTGAAAAGTTATCAGATAAACCAATCTGACTGGGTAAGTCTGTACACACAATTCATACATACACTTCCATGCCACCATAGCCATCAGACCATTAGCAACAGGGCATAGTTTTGATATGAAGTTATTAACTGAGTTCATAAGCATACAGCTGAAAAGAAAGCATCTTTTTTTTATATATATATTAAGAAGGGCTAATTACAGCATGCTATTTGACACCTAAAACAGTAGTGCTTTGGTACAAATATAAGCCACAATGAAAAAAAGAAGAGTTAAAAATTCACAGAAACTATTACATGCAAAAAATACTTTGGTTGTGAAATTTTATTTTCTAGGCCACACTAGATATTGGTATAATGTTAACAACATGGCTAGGTTGGACAGCTTAAATATTGAAGGAACCRGACAAGGATAATCTATGATATTCGACAACATCCTCCCCCACTCCCCAACAAATTAGCATTGAAGATCACAGCTTAATTTCTTTTCTTTTTACCATCTTTTTAGGTTTCCTGGAAGATGAATATTTATGCACAAAATATTAGGAGATCCCTTTGAATTTCCTCTCTGTCATGGTGGAAAACACAAGGGAGCTATAAACAATGCATTGTAGCCACCCACTATCAGTGCAACTACAACCTAAGGCACTATCTGCCCTTGTCTATTAGCACCATAAATAACTGATCACAGCGCTCTAGGGAAGGTGGGTGGTTGTTTTCAGTTATAAGCAGGATATGTGTTCAAAGAACAGATTACAGATAATTATGTGTGCATTTATCTGTATTAATTATTCATTAATAATTATTCATTTTTATGTCCCCTGTCAGCTCAGTTGGCAAAGCAGTGCTGAAGACAGCCTCACTGCAAGTTAGCTGTCAGCCAAATAAAAGCTTACATTACATATTTTAAGAAAGAGATACATTATGCATTTGTTTTAGAACCTAAATCAAAGTCTATTCTACCCTACCAGAATTTCATCTTTACCTTATAAAATGCACAAAGCTGCAACTGAGATATGCCAAAAGTTTACATATATATTGGGGACTTAAAAATAAAATGAAACATCAACGTACATGTACACACACAGTAATAACTAGCCAACTAAAAATTCACTTACTATGAAAATATGAAAAAAAACAAGCAAAAGAACTACTGGAGTTTTTAACATTCAAGCAGTTCTTGTCTAGTATAAAACAGCAGAACAGCCCATCAACAGCAAAATCATTTGAGCAAAATCATTTGAGCAAAATTTTGACCACTACAAGCAACAGAAGATTTGACTCAGTCAAAGATCAAATCATATACATGCATGATCAAAATGAGCCAGGAAGTTACTACAAAATACAAGATACATTCCTGCTATGAACCATTTGACAAGAGATAATAACAGTCCAAAACCAGTTCACTGCAGGGAACTGGGTTTCTTTTCAGATATCATTGAAAAGGAATGAAAAGGAATGAAGGAGAAGGTACATTTAAAACATGTCTGCATTTTTTCCTCATGGAAAGGACAGGCTTTCCTGAAGCCTTTCTTACTAGAAATGAGCAAAGAGAGCAGAAGAATTCCTTCCTATCAATCCCCAGACAACTGCAGTCTGGAACCTCCCAAGCTCCAAGGCTGCCTGCCATTAGCAGTGACAAACATCAACTACAAAGTATTTCACTCATCAAGACTCAGGATAATACTGCAAAAAGGTAAGGTGATTCGGCAAATCATGAACCAGTCCACTGCTCTGCCACTGCTTGTCGAGAGAACGTGACAACATGTCACTGCAGAACACTCCCTGTGCAAGGGTAGCATGAATATAAAAAAGACCCAACTAGTCTACATCACTGAATGCCTCCCAAATATGCTTTATGCAAGTTATCTTTATCAGGAAATCACAGCTTTTGCCAAATACGCTTATGAGATAAATACAAAGTAGGTACTGACATTTGTACTTAACGCTCTACAAAAATCCCAGGGAATCCAGCATAACAGCTTTTGTTAAAATGAAGAAATAACCAAACCAAAAGGTGAAATGTTGACAGCGTGTGTGCTGCCTAGAAGCTCAGCACCACTGTATGCAGTGTCTGCACAGTAATCCTCAGTGAGGAGATGCCCAGTTATCCCCAATACCACAAAGATGGTCACGCAAGAAAATGAGGGAGTCCCAACACCTGCTGTCCTGTGATTTCGTCAGTGAGGTGGCGGTGACGACCTATCGCATAATTGTATGTTTCAACCCTTTTTTGCAGTGAAGCTGAACGAACTGGGTTTCTTTGAGATTCCCTCACCAACTAAAATGAATTAGAGCTGTCACTCTATCAAACTATCCTTACAGTAGGAGTGTAAAAGACCCTTCAGTATCTTTAACTCTGCAGTCATTTACGTTTGTGTACATCACACACGAAACACCACATTAGACTGAGCAGATCCACTGTGCATGGCCATCCATAGACCCACTAGCTAATTCTTTCTCAATTCTCACTTCTTTGCTGAAAATCAAGTCACTCCGTACTGTTGATGAAAATTCACCTAGAACATACTCTAGGTTTTTTTAAGTGATAATTTCTTCAGACATTTCTAGAGAAACATATCTTCATTTCACACAGAGCAACATAAAAACACAGAAAGCACCTAAGAAAGTCTGGGCATAAAGGATAAAGGCCTTCATTTATAAACCAGAACACCCAATTTTTGAAGAAAAGGAAAAAGAGATGACACTTGCAATGTTTCCTTCATTACTACATAGCAACAGAACTGATCTCAAGGAGAGTTTAATAAATTTGCAATTGCTTGCATTTTTTGTCTACTGTATTTAAACAGGAATTGATTTTACTTCCGTTAGTAACAAAAGATGCTTAAAAACAGCTGTACCTACAAAATTATAATTGCTTAGTGCCTTTTCTGATTTTTTTTTATCTTAATAAGGAGTTTATAGTTGCACAATAAGTTCTGTTTATCTACCCTTGTTGCCAGACTTTTTGAGTCCTTTCACATCTGGCATTTCTCTTAGTTCTCCTCCTCGTCCTTTTTCTTCCATTCCAGGAAGTTTCTTGTTTGTCTTGTTTGAAGTCAAAAATCTTTAAAATACACCCTCCACCACCAAAAAAAAGAAAAAAGGAAAAGAAAAAAGGAAACAATTCCAGAATGAATTAAGAAGGCCCTGAGTTATTTATATTTTAAACATTTGAAAACATTTTGGGGAAGGAACGGACTACCAATTCTTTTGTAGTCATCAATTTAAAAATAAGCTTTACTATTTACTGCTGTATTTCTCTCTCACTGATTCTTCTCAAAACTTCTTTGCCCATCATCACTGCAACTAATATTTATTCCTTGTTTCCCCCCAAAACATCTCCTAAGCACATTTCTTCTTCTCCATATGCTTTTTGTGTAAACGTAATCTTTACCTTGTCACATAAATTACCAGCAGCTTGTCCTTATTAACTTATTTGATGATATTATTACATTTCTAAATATAATCTTGGAGGCACAAGGCTTATCCAACCTTTGGCTCTCAGGCCTAGTCTTTACTTCTGTGGTGATGGAACACTTCAAGAGCAACGATTCCCAAATGCTGCGGCAGGGTCTGCCCGTGCTGCTCGCTTCCCCTTCACTTCGCTCCCCTCTGAAGGCTGCAGCCCAGCAGAGGACCRGTGCAAGGGGCTCCCCGCTGCTCCTTGCGTGGGCCTAGCTCCCTCTCTGGCTACTGACAGCGTTTTAAGAAATCCTGAGTACATATCCACTAACAAATACAGTTCACTTGTCAGCCAAATTTGCCTGAAATTCTCTACTTTTAACTAATTATCCCATCTTCTCCCAGCTCTTGGAAGCAACAGTGGCCATAGACAAAGGAAGCAGAGGAGAAAACACAGGTGGAAGCACAGCTGGCAACTATCAATGTGAAGGGAGACATGTATCATATGTCAGGAAGCCTCGCTAGCTCTTTGGAGAACAGCTCGACCTCAGTGAATCTCAACTAGTATGCCAGAAAGGCAGTTATAACTAGTATTTCCAGGGGATGATCAGCTTAACCGGGCTGCACCCATCAATGCTGCTGCTCCAACCCACAGGGGAGAAGCGCTGAGAAGGTAGATTCAGGGTGCATCCCACATCCGACACAACCTAGAGCTGTTTGCTTGGCTGCAGGAGGATTTGGGGAAGATTCTCAGATCAGAAATCCTCCTGCACAACCTCACCTCTTGACCAAATATGCAACAAGGGAAAAAGGGCAGCTGAAGTAGTGTGTCATGAAGTGACTATCTATACGGCAGATTCAAAAAGGAATTAACCAAGTTCCTTAGTAGTAAATAAACTCAGTGAGATTACCTACATTATTTGAAACAAGGCTTATAAGAACTGCCTCTACTCAGAATAGCTAGCCAGCAAAACGACAGAAAACCCTGATTCAACAGCAGGGTTGAGAGAAGGGAATAAAATGCAGTCCGGAGAAGACTTGCGTGGGTTGGGATCCAAGGCTCTGCTCTGCCCTAAAGGGTAGAGACGAGCCTGTATGAGAGGAAAGGAAATGAGGAGTCACAGGGGCTCACTGGGRATATTAAAAACATATGGAACTAGTATATAGCGACTACTTAGCCTGTTTGGTAATGCAGTTACAGCTAGCTTTGTGCTTACCTGAAATTTGCCAAGGGGTCAGCGTATGAGATGTTCTGCAAGGATTTTATAAAGCCATAAGGGCTCTCACTGGAGACTTTTACAGAAGAACCATTTAAATTGCTTCTTCTAAAAGAGCAAATAGTTTACCAAAATAAGTACCACTGGATAATACACTACACTTCTGAAGATCTAGCGTGACAAAACAGTGATTTTCCTATGAAATGTCAATGCATAAAACATACATAAACCATACATATGTCTGTACATAAAACAGACTGATCTAGCTGCTATTATAATCTAGAGTATAACTGCACAGAGGAATTAAAAGGTAAGAAAATTACACTTATTTTCAGTGAAGTACATGCTACCTGAAATTCCCTGAGCTCCAGAAAACACTATTGCAAACTACAGATTGTTATACCAGCTCTTTCTTACTTACTCAGAAAATTATGTCATTAAAAAGGCTATTTATATTCATGTGTCAGATCATGGACACGACCTCTCTATCATCAGCAGCACATGTTTAAGATGAAGAGCACAGTTTCAATTACAGTCAAATTAACTCAACATCAAACTTCAGATTTCTTTTCCATCAATTTTGTACACCTTATTTTCCAATAGTCTCCTACAGAGGACAATGTACATAAGAATGAGTCCTCAGGAAGCAAAGGAAGGGAAATGAAAAAATAACGAAATAATTTAAAAAAAGTTTGTCTCATTTCTCTAAGATGCAGAATTGTCACTGTTTGATACAGTGACATTATTAAACCTATTATTGTTAAACGTCCACAGGTGAAGAGCACAGCAGAAGATTGTTTTTGTCAATGTTGTTTTTCCTCAGTGACAGTCTGCAGCTTCTAAGGACACAGCTGTTGAAATACTTTCTCAATTTAGTACGCATACTAGTTTTACAGATGTAACACCATTCTCACAATGACCTTTATGGAACAGCAAGAACAAGCTCCAGAGGCCTTTTTCAAATTGTTATAAAACAGATCAGCAAAAACCTGGAGGTGGAAGTTACCATGTTCTAAAACTCTGGACAGATTTTTCTGAATTACTTAATTTACATCTGGAATTGAAAACAGCTGAACTGAAAGCAATGAATCAAAGTTCATTTTGATAACATTAGAGATCTAACTGAATCTGTTTAAAACTCCCAAGCACAAAAAGGTACGCTGAGTTACATTGCCAAAGGATGGCTGAAGCTTTAGAGCCGTGAGTATCCCATTGGAAGGGCCCAAACACGCCAGGACTGTGTGTACCAAAGGCTCAGAGCCAAACAGCTACAATTTACAAGGATTTCAGAAGCGGAAAGTCCAAAACTGCAGTCCTCAACCACCCATTCTGCTGCTGTCTAAACTCGGGAAACACTTGAGGTTTGTAACATTAGAGATCCCCATACGCATGAAGATCGAGGGGCAGTACCGGGGCTGCCTCAGCCCCGCCAGCGCTCCTGGAGCAAGGTGCTGCTCTCGCCACAGCCCAGGGCAGCTTCCTCGCGATCGGGCTCCTCACAAAATAAAGTTTCAGAACACTGCAAATGTCAAATGGGGTAACCCCCCCAACATTTATGTGTAGTTTGTTGCAAGAATGAACARCTCACTGAAGTTGACAATTAACATAGATTTATTTTAATTTAAAAAAAAGTAACGTGCTTGGATCTAGGACTGTTGCGTTGTAACGGGTTGTGACTATCACTTGCACAGGCAGGAATGGTTTACCTTTTCATTACTGCCTGCAGATATCCTAATTCCCAGCCACTCACGCCTCCCCTGCTAGGGATTCGCCCGCTCCCGCAGGGCACAGCCCAGGCATCGCTGGCCTGGCACCGCTGGGAAAGCGGGCAGGTAGGTCCAGGCAGAAGACAGCCAAGTTTCCTAGCATAGGTCAGGTGCTGACAGAGCAAACGTCAGCAGATTTGCTTCTGCACATTTCCAGCCCTCTTCCTTCTTGCAGCTGGAGGTTTTTACCTTCTCAGTCACGCAAATACTGAATCATTTGCTTATGCAGCCAGGTTTTAAGAGTGAAGGAACAATAATATTTGTTTTCTGGTTTTGTTCTCCTGAGTTGATTGCGATTGTGCTTACAAAGCAGAATTGGATCCAACACAAAGTATGACCCAACGCAAAACTGATTTGTACAACTGTGGTTATACAGTTCAACTTTTCTCCTAATACCCTTTTTTATTCTACTTTTCTGTTCTTTATTCTTATGTTAAAAATTTAGCAGCCAAACCAAATAAGTCAATAACCAATCAACAGATGTAAACAAGGTATGATCATTATCCCCTGTTTACAAAATAACTTCAAATTAGTTTTACACCACTTCGCTTATGTACTGATCTCAAATCTCACCTTCCAAAGGTGTAATAGTTTGCCACATTGTGAAACAGGGAAGATTTTTAAAGTTGCAAATATCACAAATCTGTTTAAAAATTTACAGAGAAAAAACCTGCTAGTGGCTCCAATGCTAACTGAAAACATGTTCCACCTGTATTCTGAAGCATATAAAAATCAATCTTTCTTAGATTTGTTGATGCACATTAGAATTAAACACCATCAATGAAATGGACGCTAATGTTCAAAATGCAATCCAAATGTGGTTATTTCAAATCAGAACAGTCATACTGAGAATATTTCAATTATATATACAAATATTTGGGATAGGAATCAGAATTTTTCAGTTGGTTTACTCAGCATATAATTAAAATGCAAGGCAGGAGAAACAGTCTGCAGAACATATGTACTTCTGTAACAAAAATATTGTTACATTTTTTCTTTGTGAGATGGCAAAAGAAATAAGCTAATACCTGTATGACAAATTTGTACTAGTTCTGTACAACAAATAAGCTGTCCAGCATGCTGGACAACGCTGTGGCTATAGCCTTCCAGAAGAGTGGAAGCACCCTTTCCTGTTGTGCCATTCCTGCTTCCTCTACCCATGTGCAACACTGATGACTGCAGGCTGAAGGTAAGTGCAGTGGTCCTAACCTGAAGACTATTGTACATTGAGGTGTTAGTGATCCACGTATCAGTTGACCTGAGTAGGTGCAGCTGTGCTGTACTGCACATTTTACTTGGCCTCCAGGACTGTGCTGTGCTGCACATATCCCTTGACGTAGGATGAACTTAGCCAGCTGACCATAAAGAGAGAGCCCTTGGAGGTGGCATCGGCACTGGTGATGACACCACCAGCATGTCCTTGTCTTTATCTTGAAGTGAAGCAACATGTTTACATATAAACATCCTCTTAGAAATCCTGTAAAAACTCTAAAGACCACAATACTGGCAAACCTCACCATGGACAGGAAGTCTGTGCAGCGTGCCATCCCCTGACCACAGGTCTGTCCAATGCTCCGTCATCTCAGGGTTCCCAGCATCAGAAGGGATGTAAGATTTTATACCTTGCTATCGTCTCTTCTGGGATATTAAAAAAATAGTTAATTTTGAGAGAGTTTGTGCCTTTCTTCTTTGGTTCCAAAGCAGCAAGTAGAATTTGAGCCCATATGAGGGATCAGCTGAATTCCAAAAATGGCATTTTGTTGGTTTTCTCAGTATGATTCCATACTTTTTTGAAATGATACTTTAACTTTCAAGGGAAGATACATTTTCCTCAATGAACTAGTAATTCATTAAGTACCTTGAAGTCTGAATGTTGAAAGTTGCATGAAAAGCGGAACTTGTGAAGCCCACTCTTGTGTGGCTGCAGGCATTCTCTGCCTCAAGCCAGGTATTAACAGGCTGATCTGTTGGACTGGCTTCATCTTCATCCTAACATTTTAGCACCAATCTGAAATGCACACATTCTCTTCTCAAGAAGCTGGCATTCTGAATATAGGTATTTTCTTAAAGCTGAATCTTCTTTTTTCAGATAAGATAGTTTATTTGGGCAATTTTAAATGCCCAGATTGAAGGAGGCTCCCTTCTTTTTTTCCACTGTAAAACACACCTTTTCAATAAAGTACAGGCAAGAGCAGATCTTTGCTGACTTCTTTTAAATCTCTTCAAAGAATCACTTCTGAATAGCTTGTAGTTTAATTATCATTTTTTGAGATGATCTCAGCTTGTGTTCTTGCTCAAAAATTAATTTCTGCACCAGCTTTTGAAATTATTGCATTTGTTTCAGTAGGGTGTGATCTGAATTGTGAGGCTTCAGCATAAGGTTCTGAAGAAAATTTTGAAACTAGCCTTATGTATTCAAAAGCGACTTCTGCTATTGCTTACAGTAACCATATCAAACTTTTCTTTCCCCAACTGGAAGGGAAAAAGCTTGATCCAAACAAGTTGTTTTGATAAGCTCCTTTAGTGGAACAAAACTACCACATGCAATATTTCACTGTACTTGGGAACTAGGATGATTTTTTTTTCCTTCCCAAGAAAGTCAAGGCCAATTAATCTGTTCTGGGTGTGGTTGCTAGCAGACGATTTTGCCACTAAGGATTTGTATATCTGCAGGGCTTAGAACTACTCTTAAGAAAACTTCGGTGTTCAGAGTGAAGATGTATACTGACAAAGACTCCCTCTTTTTTCCAAAGCATGCTGCCATAGACATCAGACACAAGAGAGCTAAGAGGAAAAAGACAGAGCTTTCTAAAACTTACTGCTTTCCCTTTGGCTCCACAATGAGATTCACAAGCCTATCTGAATCTACAGCAGGTTTAATAAATATGTGAGATAAAGGAAAAGTCCCATTTATAACAACTAAATGGTATAACAACGAAGGTTTATGGCACCATCGAACTATTAAATAATAGCTCTGAACTATTTAACAGTAAACAAAAAAGCAGCTATATTATATTCTACATGGAAAACCACTATAATCCAGCATTATTATATAAAGAGAAAACTATGTCCAAAATGTCTAACAGTTCCTCATAAATTGTGCATATCCAAGAATAATCCTTGCATAAAGAAACCAGAAAGTGTCTCAAGACAAAGTATAACATGAAAGTATGAAGCTATTTCCTATTATCTATAGGAACCCAAAAGCATTTTGATCTCCAGAAGACCTAAGATTGTCAAGATTTCCTTGTTAAGAATAAGAATTATACTGGCTTTTCATAGGGAAAATGTACTTTTTATACACGTCATTGTCAGTCATTACTGCTGCCCATGGCAGAATTTCTTACAATGACCAACCATGGAGTAAAATGTAGTGGCAAAGATTCTGAACTCAGTTATGCCTAACCAATCACCTTTCGACAGCCTTGAAATATGAAAACCATTCCCTAAGGGAGATGCATTAGGCCACTGACTACATCTTTCTTAAGAAAGAGAACAAAAAAATCAAGCACAATGGTATAAATAAAAAATTAAGGCTCAGAGGTGAAACTTCTTTTCAAAATCCAGTTTCATTCTAGTCTTTAAGGAGAATGATGGTAGAAGGTTTCACAGCTAAACTGGTTCAGAATGTTCTGAGCTTTACCCTGGTGAAGTTTAGCAACATGCTGCTAAATAGCCGCGAAAGTAAATCTTGTTTGTGGTCTGGAGTCAAATATTTTACCCTCTAAATCCAAGGTATTTTTAAAAAACTAAAAATTTTTCCCTACATAGCAAACATTCTTTTTACTGAAAGGGCTGATATATTATACATTACATTTTTCAGTGTAAAACTTAAATATACAAGAGATGCATCTGTTGTTTGTAGACCTAAGCTATATTAGCTGTAATGGATGTAACAACAAGCACATTAACACTGGTTTTGTTGACAATCCCAGTGTTCCAACGCTTAGAAAGGTGCTCTACACAAGAATATTGATGTGGCCTAAGCTCAGGATATTTTATGTGTCCAGTAGGTAAACACAAATATCTCCAAGTACATGCAACTTATTCTAACAGTTTATATGAAAGTATGGAACCCCAGACAGACCAGCTTGTCCAGCAGAATGAATCCACCCTTCCACATAAGTGCAACACTGTCAGCTGGCCAAGGTCTCCCTCCATCACTGCTAATAGTAATATTTCAAGTTCCTTTAGAGAGAACAATTTTGGCCTCTCAACATTCAGTGTGCTTCCAAAACAGCTGGACTAGAAACATCATTCATGCTTTAATTRTACTGTATTCCAATACAGAGACAGTATTTTATAACCTCAGCTCATGACATCCCACCTTATCTACCACTTGAAACAACGACGAGTGCAAATCACACTGCCCTTTAGTGACACTAATCATGAAATTTTATGCTCCTAGAACTGAGTCAGTAATACCACGAAAGGAGTTAAAAATACAAATTATACAGTATTATACAGCCACTTCCAATCCATGAGTTTTTCTAATAAGAATATTTCCAAACAATCCCCTCTACAGAAAATATATGCACCCTTTTTCATAATAAAATATATGTACATGTGTGCATATGTCTGTGTATACATATATATRTGTGTACAGACATATATGCATGCAYGAACTATACATGAACTAGAATTTTACTCCTTGCAGTAGATGACACTATGAATTTAAAGTATTTTCATCTGTTAATCATTTACAAAGCTTAAATTTCATGTTTAAAAACTAAAACTCAAAAGTGTGATGGATACGCCAATGGCCCTTTTAAACTTCTGAACAGCAAACCTGTTTTCTACTCTTGGTTAAGAGTATTTACAACCCTAAAGACTTGAATAAAGCCAATTCAGACAAAAGATCCATCCATGGTTTGCATTTTGGTTTGCATTTATGCTTGCAGATACACTTCTCTATGTACTGAAAAGAATCTTTTCATCAGTCACACGTTTTACGGATACATGACAAATAATTCAAGTTCAGGATTTCTTTGGAGATATTCTTTGTTTTGCTTTGTTTTTTGGCTTTTTGTGGAGTGGGAGGGGAACTTTTTAATTTTTTTTATTTAAGTTCAGATCAACCTTTCTGCCTCCTAAACAGAGAAGGAGTTGGTGTTACCTAAGAACAAGGATAGCAATATAATGAACACACTTTAACAATTTACAACTGAATTATGTTGTGGTTTTATTACACACACGCACACACAAATGAATTCAAGCATGAAAATGGCACCTACATAATAAACTAGAGATGCAGAAAACAAATCTATAGTGTGCTTATGCAACCTGTTACGTCTAGAACTGCAGTTTCCTCTCTGAATTCATTTCTGAAACCTCTTTTTTAAACTCCATAAAACCTTTAAGCATCTTCAAAAGTTTAAAGTTTTTTAAAAAATAAAAACTATTCACCAGGAGCAATTAACTTAATTTTCTACAGCATCTTGGGGTCAAACTGGTCATGACTCAGGCCTATGAACTGCATTCCAGATACTGGAATATAAATTTTTAAAGTCTGATTTTTTCCCATGGCTTCAGAGCTAAAAGCTAGTTTTGTACTATGGAAAAAAGAAGTTTTCTTTTTCCAGTTAGAATACCGTTGTTCCTAAACCACTCTTATTCATTACCACCACACACAAAGGGACCTTGAGAAATTCAGTCCCTTCCTTGGCCCTAAAGCGGAAGCAACTGAACCTCTGCATATTTCTGACAGCTGCATTTCTAGGCTTCCAGAAATGACAACTATAAAACTTTACTGAGAAGTTTAGCCCATTGCTTCATTATCTTTGCAATTAGAACATTTTTCCTAACATGTAGTCTAAACCTTCTTGGTGCACTTCAGGTCCATTACGTGTTTTACCAGACACTGCTCATATGGGGAATGGAGATCTTTCTCTTTGCAGCATCTTTTTTATGTTTGAAAATTTATCATGTTTCTAACTACTCTGAGCTTCCACTTGCTCTTTTTTTAAACTAAACAATTGCAGTTCATTTACTTTTAACTAGCAGACCAAGTTTTCTAGATCTCTGATCACATTCACTTGGAGATATCAGTGGGTTGGGGAGAAATCAGTCTACAACCTTCTTGAAGTTCAGCCACAGTAATCCAGTTAAAGCTTAACAATGCTGAGCAGTTCTGAAAACTTATGGCTACAGTCCTGTTCATTCATCCTAGAACCATATTTGTTAAATATGCCTTCTCTCACTCAGTTTATTTCTCTAACTAGGTTGTTATTAGGTGGATAAATGAGTAAATCTTTTTCTTATTTATTACTCAGATCCCTAGCACTGTCAACTGAATAATTTCTTTCACATTTTCTGGTGTTTTATTATTGCTGTTCTCAACATCATGAGCTGATTTTAAATACCTGTTCATTTGCTCCATGTTTTCCTATTTTGTTACTTCATTGACTTCTTGATTAGACTGGTCAGTCCCTAAAAAAATACCTTTCCTGATATATAAAAGTTGACCTATGTTCTGTAGGCTCCAAATGTTTTATTTCACAATACCTAGTCAGAGATTCATTTCTGGGCCTTCTGCCCTCCTTTTTTCCACAGGACAGAATGATTATTCTGGCACTATTATAATCCAGCACAGTTCTGAGTTTGTTGAAATCATCTGTAATCTCTGATGAATCTCATGGAAAAGTACAATTGATTACAACGTGCCTACTCACAGATAAGTAGCTGCAGAAGTCTACCTACCTGTTCAGCCTCAGCACTAGGAAAGCCACATCTGTAATCCCCCTCTCCTTTTCTAGGATGCCCTCCTATTCTTTTCAATATGCCTTTCTAACAAGGACCATCTGGTGTCCTTGGGTAACTGGACATCTCTTTTGTGGCTTTACCTTTCTTACTAGTTTCTTTAACACAACTTTGCCTCATATATGAGCAGAAAGGCCAGCCTGTCTCACTTGGTCTGTTCAAGCTCACAGAAAGACAACTAACAAACCAAAACCAACCAACCATTTAACTTCAGTGTGTAACAAATACCCTATCCACAAATGCAGAGACTATAATCATAGTTTGTGAGATCAGGCTGGATCTCCTGTCTAATGATTTCCATATGCATTTCATATCCTCTCTACTGAGACTCTACACAGAGGTGCCAGTCATTACAACTTCTGGTGGAAACAACRGTTTATGAGCAATTACTCTAAAGCCCCATCAGTATATTTCATCTATACAGCTAAGAAAACCACCCATCAGATGGTAACAACCTGTCACTTTATTATGGGGCTGCCTTTGAATCAGTCACTTCAGAGAGAGAAAGCTTCAGAATTCTTTTATTCCTTCTGAATCAGAAGTGTTCCAAGACAGAGCATTTCTTTTTTTCACCTTCCTCCACTTAACATATTCAGGAATCCTCATTTATCAACAGAATTACTTTTGTATAACTTGGCACATCTGGAAAAAATGATTGAAACCACATTTCATGCCGATAAAGATTTTAAATTACAATCAAACTTTGGTTAACATAATTATCCAAAGTGCAGAGAAACATAACCAGCTCCTACTTAGGAACATGCAAGATATACGCACATGAAAGCAATAAACAAAACAGGACTTGACAGGCATAATTTAAACAATACGCAGATTTCGACCTATGAAAAGTGCTGCAAAAGCTTTTTCAAATTCACTTTTGTTAATCAATGAAATTCCAAATACAAAGCCTTGAATTGTGACTCACCCACGGCACAGATGGCACAAGAAGCGTCAAAATAAGCAACTCACTATCGCATTCCTCCAGAGATTGATGACATCTAGTCACATGATTTATCCGCTGCTGGGAGGATGTGGTAAGCTCTCTCCCAGGACTTCTGTCCTGGGGCGAATACGCAGCTCAGTGTTCACCTCATGGCAAGCAGGTGTTTGAGCAACTTGTTAAGTTTTCATTCAGGAGCACTCTGTAAAAACAAAAAGGTCAGGCAAAGAAATGGTAAACATTGTGAAATAAAGGAAGTTAATTATGCTAGGTGAAAGGCCACAAGTCTTGTTTAAGCACCTGCAAGAACAGTCGCAAATATGCTGACATTTATAAAACAGCCTCCTGGGAATTTATTGAAGATGTCAAAACTTTAGGCAGGCTGTCTTTTCCTCCCCTCTAAACCATCTGTGGATAACATGTGGAGGGGGGATGATCTGACAAAGCATGAAACAACAAATTGCTAGTCTTTTAGTCTCTTACAACAAATATGAAAACAAAGATCAAAGCCATCATCTAGACTGGGCTGATTGTTTGGTTTTCTAAAGAACAGCCCAAAGCTAGCATAAGAAAATATTCAGCCTTCTAAACAATCAGTATCAACAAAGCATAAACAAGAGCATGTTTATCTCATACCTACCACAGAATCGTCTTGGGTCCTTTTCCTGTTTAAACCTTTAGCCAGCTGGACATTCAATTTATTGAAAGCATGTTTTCATTTACTAAGAACATGAGATTATTCCTAAAGATTGGAAATTTATTTTGAAGCAAACACCATGGAGAGAACACATACTGAGATGTATATGAAACAAGGCAAATGGAAGAGCAAATATGCATTCACATAACACATCGCACATTCAAGAGAGAGAGAGAGAGAGAAGCCAACTTTTGTTTTTTTTCTGACCAGAAACTACTTTTATTACAACATACAATATATGCACACTGATGTAAAGTCTTATGTACAGGTATACTTAATCCTGACATATGAGGCATCTGCATTTAAAGCTCCCACTTAAAAATTAGTCTTTCATAAAATTTAAATCCTATTACTTTTTTTGTTATAAGTGCACAACAGGTATTTCCYGTAATTCCGTACAAATTAGCCTCTCATATGATATTTCTATCCTACTCCTCCTAAGAGGACAGCTCAGACAGCTGAGGTTGGAAGGGCCGTGCCCTGGAGATTGTCTAGTCCAACCCCCTGCTCAAGCAGGGTCACCTAGAGTACGTTGTCCAGGACTCTGTCCAGACAGCTGTTGAGTATCTCCAAGGATGGAGATTCCACAACCTCTCTGGGTAACCTGTCCCAGTGCTCGGTCACCCTCACAGTAAAAAAAGTTTTTCCTTATGTTCAGATGGAGCTTCCCGAGTTTCAGTTTGTGCCTGTTGCCTCTTGTCCTATCACTGGGCACCACTGAAAATAGTCCAGCTCCATCCTCTTGACATCCTCCCTTCAGATACTCATACACACTGATAAGATCCCTCTGATCCTCCTCTTCTCCAGGCTGAACAGTCCCGGCTCTCTTAGCCTTTCCTCATATGAGAGATGTTCCAGTCCCTTAATCTTCTTTGTGGCCCTTTGCTGGACTTGATCCGGTAGCTCCATATCTCTTTTGTACTGGGGAGCCCAGAACTGGACCCAGCACTCCAGATGTGTTTCACTAGGGCTGAGCAGAGAGAAGGATCACTTCCCTTGACCTGCCGGCAACGCTCTTCCTCAGAAAGCCCAGGATACCATTGGCCTTCTTGGCCACAAGGGCACATTGCTGCCTCATGCTTAACTTGGTGTCCACCAGCACTCCCAGGTCCTTCTCCACAGAGCTGCTCTCCAGCAGGTCAGCCCCCATCCTGTACTGGTATATGGGATCATTCCTTCCTCTGTGCAGGACCCTGCACTTGCCTTTGTTGAACTTCATGAGGTTCCCTCTGCCCATCTCTYCAGCCTGYCCAGGTCTCTCTGAATGGCAGCACAGCCCTCTGGTGTATYMGCCACTCCTCCCAGTTTTGTATCATCRGCAAACTTGCTGAGGGTGCACTCTGTCCCTTCATCCAGGTCATTGATGAAGAAGTTGAACAAGACTGGACCCAGTGCTGACCCCTGGGGTACACCACTAGCTACTGGCCTCCAACTAGACTTTGAGCCACTGATCACAACCCTCTGAGCTCTGCTGTTCAATCAGTTCTCAATCCACCTCACTGTCCACTCACCTAGCCTGCACTTCTTCAGCTTGTCTATGAGGATGTTATGGGAGACAGTGTCAAAAGCCTTGCTGAAGTCAAAGTAGACAACATCCACTGCTCTCCCCTCATCCACCCAGGCAGTCATTCCATCACAGAAGGCTATCAGGTTGGTTAAGCATGATTTCCCTTTTGTGAATCCATGCTGACTACTCCTGATCACTTTCTTGTCCTTCATGTGCTTGAAGATGGTAACCAGGATTAGCTGCTCCATTATCTTTCCAGGGATCAAGGTGAGGCTGACTGGGTCCTCCTTCTTTCCCTTTCTAAAGGTTGGAGTGACATTTGCTTTCTTCCAGTCCTCAGGCACCTCTCCTGATCACCATGACCTTTCAAAGATGATTAAGAGTGGCCTTGCAAGGACATCAGCCAGCTTCAGCAGCACTCATGGGTGTATCCCATCAGGGCCCAGAGACTTGTGTATGTCCAGTTTGCTTAAGTGATCCCTCATCTGATTCTCCTCCTCCTCCTCCAAGAGAGTCTTCCTTTCTCCAGATCTTCTCCCCTGCCTTCAGGTCTGGGATTCCTGATAGCTGGTCTTACCAGTAAAAAAGACAGAAAAAGATAAGACAGCAGCATTCACAAACAAAAAGTAATTTCTTTACTGGATTCCTTCCACATGCAAAGTCTACAGGAAAGAATAATAACCCATGCACAGACCTAATGTTTTAATCTTTCCAGATCCTGCTTCCATGCAAATCTTCCAGTGTTTTTGCTAGATACAGCCTGATTTTGTACATCAATAAACCAACCCCCCCCCCCGATCTCTTGCAGCAGACACTGAGGTTTAACTGCTAATTAGTGCTTCACCAACCCAGGAGCTCAGAACATAAGAGAGAACTTACAGCCCTTTCCATCYTGGTCCCTTAGCTGTGCTACATGTTCTTGGCATCAGGAAATGAATGGCTCTTTACACAGTTGGAGTAACCTTTCAACTGGTGCAAGCCAGCAGCACAGCAAGAAAGCCCCTGTCCTGCACCAGCTGAAATTCTAGCCCACTATTTATCACAGGTAATATTTTTAAAGCAAGTGTTCTGCGAGCTTTCTGGTAACGCTCCAAAATGGTTTATATTCTTACTCCAAAAGATGTTTGTCATCTGTTACACAGCTGACTCTAGTTCTTCCTTTTTCCCCACAGGGCTTTCAAAAAAATTAGTATAAGAATTGGTTTATAACCATAGGACAATGCTTTTTTGCAGCTCAAAACCCACTTCATAAAATCAAAACAAAGTGAAAAATGATAATTTCACTTCTGGAGCAATGAAATAACGAGCACTGTACCTCACGTGTGTTAAAAGATTGGTTTCATTTCCTCAGCGAATAGGTTCCTCAGATTTGCTATCTCACACTAAACACATGTAAACCAGTTAAAAAATCAGCAGTGACACAGTAGGCCTGTTGTATTTTCTTAATCTACAACACTGACTTATTTAAAGTTCCACACAAAAGAGATCAAGGAAGCCTGGGCAAAAAAGTCCAGCAATGGGGAAAAATTATCTCAAAAGTTCTGAAATTTTTCAGAAAGAGGAAGCTTATTTTCTAATTCTACAGAAAAAATAATATTACATGCCACAAGAGCACAAGAAATTTTCTTCATTATGCTAATAACAGCATAGCAACCAAACTAAGATCATAGCTTATATTGCCAATGTTAAAGAATATAAGCTTCAACAATAGTGAATTTTCCTGGTAAATAACATTTTGATGAGTTTACCATAGCAATGTACATTTTGGCACAATGGAGAACAGCCATTGCATTCTTGAAGTCTCACTTGGAAACTGTGCTTGGAAAATCTGCCAAACAACTTAATCAAGTTTGTCTCAGCACTTGCTGAGTCATATATTTTAAACACTAGGATTTTTGAAAACAAATATTTTTCTTTCAAAACTCTTCTGTTTTGGGTAGTTATGGTTAACAGGTTCCTAGAGTCCTTTTCAAACATGTTTTTGTTCAAGGACTGGGAATGGGGGGAAGGTGAGATTGTATTAGGAGCTTGAGTTTCCTCCTTGCTAGTGAGTCTGTGCAAAAGAGAATGCAAGTTTATAAACCAACTATGTGGCATATTGAAAGCACCAGGAGTAACAAAGGTTCTATGCTGCTACATGCTAAATACTAAAAGCATCCTCTCCACAAAATAATCACTTCCTATTACCCAACAGGCAGGAAAAGATTAGGCAAATCAAGCTTACTTTTATTAATACCATAGCAGAATCTGCAAGATGCTTCCCAACTAATATCAATTCCTGTTAGTTCAATTATTTCTGGTTTTTTTCCCTAACCTAGTTGAGGCCATCTACTGTAGTTTGAAACAAAACAAAACAAAAAAAGTAAAAGACAAATGAAGTATACTCAAATGAACTATCCACTACACTTGAAGACAAGTAACTCTTGTAGCTAGGGTTTATTCTTAATCTTATCAAACCAACAAGAAACTATTTTGTTGCATGACTGAAGTTAAAGTTGCATCACTGTCAAGTTAAATAAATAAGATTTTTTAATTGATTTTTAATGCATAATTATATCTATATCACTACTTGTGACTGTGATAACTGTAACCTTTTAGCCGKTTTTTAATTTTTAGATTTGACTTAATTTGACATTCTATGTTTACCTGCAGTCTAAACACAATGCAACACATAAACAAATCATGCTTTGCCATTAAGTAAACTGCATTTATAATTTACATATTAATAATTACATGCTTAAAATAAAAAAGCATTACTTAACACAATTCATTAACAAAAGACTGTTTCCATATCACCAGAGTTATGCCCTGTACCAAGGTATGAAGATCCAGGCCCTGTCTAATAACCCTAAGAAGGCTAGACTTGAATGATGACATTGGTTCGCAGTGCATTTTCTTCAGTAGTGAAGGTGGCTTTAGACATCCATTAGCCATCCCCACTTCTAAACCAGTTCACTGCTTCCCCAGGTTGCTCCAATACCACTGGTTTACAACACAACCCCCAGTCAATCACGGAAGTGATCCAGAGCACTAAAATAAATTAAGGAGTACCTTTGTAGGGGAAGGGATTTTTTGGTTTTAGTTTTTTAATCCAGGTCATTCCAGTGGTACACTTTACTGCAGAGCATCACAAATGCTGACTTGGCACATCTGACCGGCCACCAAACCATGCCACAGAGCCACGAAGGGACTGCCAGGGAGGGGCAGCTTCTTTCCCCTCCCCCCTTTTTTTTTCTCCTTTTCCTTCTCCTTCTCCTTCTCCTTCTCCTTCTCCTTCTCCTTCTCTTTGACTGGAAGCCAAAGAAAAGCACATGTTGTAAGACACTGTGTAAGAACAGAAAGGTTTTACAAACCGTTTTGGCCTGAAAAATGTGTCTTATAAACATATTAGAGGAGAAAGGATACTAATGTTAGTTAGTATTCTCTACAGAAATTGCTGGTTATACGCCTTTTAGAAAAGTGAGTGTAAAACAACATCTTGCTAGAGAAGAGAACTGAGGCAGGTATCTTGMCAAATACTTGACAAGGACAGAGCTGGGGCTCCAGGTATCAGCACCACCCAAAGAAGGAATAACAAAAGAAGCAGAAGAAAGATGATAGGATTTTTCCAAATAATATTTTTTTTTAAATGAAAATTATTCAGTTAATAATTATAAAAAGGATGGTGATACAACTTCTGGATGAAAGGTATGTTGGAAATTGACTACAACTGTGAGAAACAGAACAAAAAAATATCAAAAAAATCTATATAAAATCTTTGTCTTTATTTTCATAGTATTAGAGAATTTTATCTGCATTCCACTTGCATGAAAGAACTACCAGGACCAAACTGGTACATCAGAGTAACAGGGTATAAGCAGCCTCAACATCAGACAAAGTACTGTCAGCCACATTCACTCTTTTATACATATAGCTTTCTGAGAAGAAACAAAGTGATGTCTATAAAATAACGAGATATAAGTTAAAGCCCTACATGTACTGACCAAGATAAAGGGCAAAGTTCATTAATAGTTAGATCTCAGCAAATCATCCACCACAATTCTCCATGATTTCAGGATATGACCTTTTCCAGTTTTAATTAAAATTTTAAAATACCCCCAAAATACAAATACATGTTTGTCATTACCTTTAATGTGGTGCATTATAAGAGATTATCTAAGAAAATGAATTTTGATATTGATGGTTCAATTGCAAGGCTTGTTGCCTATATGTTAATATGCAAAGCAAAACCTTCTCAGCAGGTGCTCTATCTGATGAAGTGATTTTCATGAATAATTCACTGTGAAAAGCACTTTGGCTGAGACGCAATTTGCAATAATGTTTTTCAAGTGACATCAGTGAAAATCAGAAGCTGTCACTGGCAATTTGTTTCAGTTTACATTCAAGAGGTCACACCCTTGACACACAAAGGAAGTTAGAAATGCCCTTTTCTGCTTTTACATATCAGCACCACATATTCGGCACTCTTTTTACACTGCCTATTCTGACCCCTAGAGAATATTTATTTCAGGAGTTAATGAAAGCAGAGCCTTTTAAATTAGTTTTGTGGGTTTTGTTTGTTTGCTTTTGTTTACTTAAGATCCCAATAAATGTATTTTCTACATCCATCAATCACCTCCACTTTCTATAAGAGGCAAGATAACAGAGTATCATAATTATACAGACACATGCATTTCCATATTATACTTCAAATAACTAAACAGGCAAGCTGTATTATTTGAGGCCACAAAGAAACTAATGATATCAGAAAATATATTTATGCTAGATGTTAAAGCACACACAAAATGGGAGAYAGCCAAAATAATTCAGTGCTTATACTTTGTTAATTACTTGAACACTACTAATTAAGTACCTATATGCTTTTATGATTTAGAGTGCTAACATTTTATGATTCACAGGTCTAAGAACTTTCATTTTTTAATATGTTTTTAAGTTAAATAGCTGCTGATATTTTGAAATACCAAAAGAAATAGCATRAAGTACATATTCCAGTTATGTATATAGGACCAAAAGGCTCATCAAATCCAGTTCCATATCCTCACACTGTATAAACTAATAAACTCATTAAGCATTACCCTAAGACTAGGTGTGTTTTCAGCTGCTTCTGTTGAAAGGCTGTTCTAACTTGCAGCTTTTTTAATCTATGGCCATGTGATTGATTGCCAATGATTCTGCTGCAGTTATTACAAGCAATGAAATACTATGCCAAGTTCTCAAGGCACATAGCCTTATTAAGGATGATGGCAACACTGCAGTTTTAACACTCGAATACTTGCACCTGACCCCTCAATTAACCTACTGCCCATAGCCTACATTTAAAAAAAATCTGACATATGAACACCATATGCATCTGTACGTTTCTTAATATACAGCAAATTAGTTCTGAATGGGCAGTTTTAAAGTTGGACACATGGCACATTTGTGTCTCTTGGTGAGAAATCAACTTTTCTCATAGGCACAGTTGAGCTACAAAATTAACAATTAACAAACATATTACCTGCTTTATGTCCACACAGATAAAGAAAACAGGCTGAACTGCTTGCAATTTTTATCTTTGTCTAGAAACCTTAAAAGAATACTTTCAGAATAAAGCAGGTTTAATTCCTGCATTTTGCCAGATAAAATAGCAATCTCCACTTTAACAGAATTTATACATAATTTATGTTGTTTTTAAGACTCTGCTTTAGATAAGTGTGTTAGGACAACTGAAAAGACCAATACATGTTCAATAGTAAARACTGGTCATCTTAGTCTAGGCAAAGCTTTTCTCAAAATTACTGAATACCCTCATCTGCAGAAGCTCTGAGTGCAAAAAGATACTGTACTGCTTTGTATATTCTAGTACCCTACAATAACTTTACCTCTACTGCAACAGCCAGAACTTCAAATGTAATTCCCTATGTTAGGAAGAGCTTTTCTGAAATCAATTCTAATGGCTTTGAACATAATTGTAATTAGATTTTGTTTAAAACTTTTGATATGTACTGTGCGCACTATGGTTATGGGGCATGTGTAATTGAACATTATATAATAAAGCAAAACGGATCTTTGTGCTAGGCACTAGCCTCCATGCCCTACTTTGATGAAAGCAGCTCCAAAGAGGAGCAAGGTCTTTGTTGTAGACATTTTTTTAAAAAGTCCACCTACAATATTAATGCCTTAGCAGTTCAAAATGAATAATAGGGGCCTGCCCCCTTCCCTCTCCCCTCCCCCACAAAAAGGTAATAAGGCCACAAAGTAATTTCTTTTTCTGTTTTCTGCCTCCCTTGAAAGATATCTACATCTCTGGAACAGGTTGCCCAGAGAGGTGGTGGAGTCTCCTTCTCTGGAGATATTCAAAACGCGCCTGGATGCAATCCTGTGCAATGTGCTCTAGGTGACGCTGCTTGAGCAGGGGGGTTGGACTAGATGATCTCCAGAGGTCYCTTCCAACCTCAGCGATTCTGTGATTCTGTGATATGTTTTGCCTATACCTGAACAGGCAACAAGTCATCCAACCTCAGGGAGGATTGGGTATAGGCCAAGAACCGCCAAAGTTATGTTTACCAAGCCTATGCTCAATTTTCCACCTGACTTACCACATCCAATCCATAATGAAGCTCATGAGAATGAAGTACATATCACATGAAATATGATTGAATAATACAACCAAATACCATCTCCATTATGAAACAGACAATTGTACAAATTAGCAAAGTAACAGAGCCAGCAAGAAGCAGTGAAACAGCCTTAAGGAGGGAAGCATACTTGTGCCTGTACTATTCAACATCTGTAGAAACGTGTGACCCATTCATTTCACACAGGCACTTTTATCTGTATGGACGATTTCTGCATCACTGTCCAAACCAACAAATTTCATGCAAACAATTCATCACAGCACTCATCAAGTTCTCATTTCACATTAACTGAACTAAACATCAGTTAATCGCATTCATCTCCAGAATCACAAAGCTAAAAACAACGCAGTATAATTTTGAATGGAAGTTCCACCTATTCCACCAATTGCTGGAACCGCTTATACCAGTGACACTTGATCCCTCACACTTTCCTTTAGAGAACAGCAGGAGACAAAGCATAAAGCTAGTGCAAGGAAGCGCACAAATTTAAAATTAGCAGCTGAATATACACATCTCAAGTAAGAAAGATAAGTACATACAAAGAAGCAATACACTGTGTTGAATGAAACTTCTTGACGCATTACTAAATGACTGTAGGTAAATTAACGTTTACCTAACATAAACCTGTACTGGCTTGTCAGAATTCCCCTACCAGACAGACATCAGCAGAGCAACTGCAATCAAAAGAGGATGTGCCCATCCACTATAAGGGTGCATCATAGCCATTCAAGACATAGCCAACCTGAAGATATTTTAATTATTTCTGAACAAAAGTTGACAAGATAAAATCTTATGCATAAACAAGACTATTCTCATGATATAGACACACATGGAAGTGAGGAAACAGATGAAAAATAACTGGTTTGTGTGCTCTTGAACAGGCTTATGAACACAGAAGATTTAGGGCTGCAGATCAGGCTATAAGCTGGGCTAAGTTTTGGAAATCAGTGTATCTATGGTGGAAGGCTACAAGAAGATGGTCTCATGTTTATTATTTCAGTCCCTAAAGCCATGCCATTCCTGTATGCAGCCTTAGCCCAGTACACCTCCTAATTTTATATCAAGATTTATAAAAAAGTTTTCTCTCATTTTGTGCCAAAGTCATTAATGAAAATGCAATCAGCCCAAGACCAGCCTCTTAATAACAGAGGGTACTTGATATTTCTGCTTCATTTGTCCTTTGTTGTCTTCCCCTTTGCTATTTCTTTACTCACCTAGTAATTATTCTTCTAAAAGATTTTTTCCTGTTAAAGGATTAATGTCCCCTGTGGCACTGTATGCCCTGCATTTCTCTCAAACTGAAGCATCAGTTCTAAACACACCTTCTCTGTCTAGAAATATAGATTTTAAATAAAGAAGGTTAAATATTGTTTGTTTGTTTTAAGGTCGGTAATGTGTATTTTTTCAAATTCTACTTAAAAATTGGAGATAGAGATTTCTTTTCAAAATTTTTTTCAGGAAAAAAGAAAAAAAGCTTCCACACTACTGAATTCAGATTAATAAACCTCCAAATAATCATCCCTCCTACTCCTGTATCTATAATAAGGTACGAGCATTTACGATTCTGTAGTCATAAAATACTACTTCTCACTTCAACGCAAGGATCCATTAGGTTTTTACTAAATCTCTCAAGTGCCAATTTCTTGAGAACACTGGAACAACTGAATGCCAGTTACAGCACATTAGTGTTTGGAGTTTTAGTGCTTTAGTTATTTCCATTTCTAAACTCTCACTATCCCCCTTCCTGGAAGCTGAGGCAGAATATTTAATTGCCAAACCAGTCTAGATTATCTTCAATCTCCACTTCATCCTCACTGCATGCAGTCCATTTTTTTCCTTACTCTTTTAAATTAAATGGCTGAAAAATATTATTTTTGCTATTTGCTTTCATTCCTAACACACTACAGTTGGCAATTAGCACTTCACCCTTAAATCTGAATTCTTTGATTGTTGATTGATCTCATCCTTCCCACACCCACATTCCTAATAGTCTTTTGGATGTCAGTATTCTTCTGGCTTATTTGGAGTCATTTCAAATTACCTTGCTTCAAAAAAATTTCCATCTGGAATTTTAAGTCTCCTTTCCATTTGATTATCTGGGCTCCACAGCGTAGCTGTCTTCCTAAATTCTTAATTTCTCAGTGTTCTCCCTTTTGAAGTCAAGAACATTAAAGATGTAGTACTGCTTATCAATCTAAGTCAAATCAAATCAACGTAGAACTATAGGTCCTAAAAGTATTCTGCTTTTCCATTATAGTCTCCCTACTCCCTAAAATCAAGTTAGTCATYGACAAAACATTAATTAATGAAGATATTGATTAAATATTAATCAGTATCTAAGTTCTAACATGATTACTAGCAATTTTCCCCCATATCTGGAAAGCTAAAATTTCCCATAATATTAGAGGGAACAGTACTATTCTCTCTAATGCTGTGAGATCTGGCAAATCTGAGCCAGAAGTTTACAGCTTCCAAGAACTACTCCATCAGAACCTCCTTACTATCTCTTCCCAGACTCTGCTGAATCCAGTGTACCACACATGGCCATACATTTTAGCTTTATTTCTACTTTCCTCAAAAATCATCCTACATGGCTGTCATTATTTCTGTTTGTTAACCTGTAACATTTGGGTTGAAGCAGTTCAGGTTCCTCTGTCTTGATATTAGACCTCCTGTAATACCACACAAATACTTCAGTAGTGCCCTGCTGACCACAACTGATTAAAAATACAATCCATTCTTTAATGAAATTACTTATCTATCACTATTATAAATATTTGTAATTTCCCTTTCCCTTGCTGTTTCTCCTATTATCCCTTTTTACTGCATCACTTGCTGTTTGCTCGTTTCTCATATTGTTGTATTCTTATGTGCTCTACTTTGGTTAAAAGATGTCATGACTTCTTCCAAAGCTTCATTTCTGACTTCTTAGTTTACTGTCCTCAGCCCAGGCGACAGGGAATCTAACTACTGAAAAGAATTTTTTCTGTAAATGCCTCTCACTAGTCAAACATCTTAAAATCATTCTCCTAACATGTATTCCTGTGCCCTTTGCCTGTCTTATTTTGCCATGCTTTCCCCACCTTTTTTTTTTAAAAGGGGATTGAAACAATTCCACCCATATATCCCCTGAACCCTTACTACCATAAGCATCTTTCCTAATTTTATGCAATTAACCATTAAAGTAGAAAATTGTCATTTATCCCAAGCGCCAGTGTCCGTGAAAAATATATGTATGGGTATGCTTACAGGGCGGTACTGAAATAACCTGTTTTTCCGTAACTACCTCACCAGCTTAGCACCTCTGCAGCCTGTCCCCCCAGCACACACACACGCTTTTCTTTTTAACTGGAGTTGTGCCAAGATAAAGATAATTTCCTTCTAAAGAAAAGAAGTGTTGACTTGGAGGTCTTTCAAAACACTGGTGCATCATGTCTTTCAGTTAAAAATATTTATAATAACATCAACAACAATAACAGCAATAATTTATTCAAATATTATATACTATAATTTTTGRTCCCTAAGCAAATGTCTCAGTTAATGCAAGGAAGGCCAACATATGATAGAAGACAGATGTGACCTCCACACTTTTCAGGTTTTACCTCTTTCTAATTAAGAAATGTCTGTATCAACCTGGATGGTCTGAGTGCTACATTTAGTACAATTCCCCTCCCAAATTTTCTTTTTTTTCTAGTCCAGCTTTCAAGTTGCTTTCAGCAAAGCATTAAGGATAACACAGTTCCATGAATTTAAAATTAGTCAAGGTGATCCTCACGACATTCTGTATTGTTCTTACATACAAATTGAAAAACGTGAATTTTTTGAGTCTCATATTGAAGTACTTAATTACAGGATGAAATCATACCGAAACCTGTCTAAAGCACTTAGCGTTGCTTGAGGGTAGAGGAGAATCACTTCATCTCTTTAAGTGGGTTATCAGAGTTCGAATAAGTTTTTAAAAGATTTTTTTATGTAATATAAAATGCATTGTTTTATTAAACTATATTACAGTTCATAGTAGGAAAAAAAATCATGATCTTCATCCACTTCAGCACTGTTTACTGGCAAACAGAATGTCACACTATGGCCATTATATGAAATTTCATTATTTTATCAGGCAGAGTAGCCACGCAGTGGCTACTCAGTACTCAGACTTTCACTGATGCCCCCTTGAGTTAAATACTTCATTATGGAAAATGAGGAACTAAAGACATCCGTATTTCTTCTTTTCCAGTAGGCTTAAACATTTTGAAAAAAGACCAAAAAGTAGATATACTTATAGATAGTAGATAAATATAGATACTTTTTTTTTTTATTTGGTCATTATTGGAATTTTTTTAGGTTTTGGTCTGGGTTGTTGCATTCTATTTTTTTTCTTTTTTTCCTTCAAAAAAGAAAAATAGACAGAGACCAGCCCTGAGCTTGAGTCTCTGTAACATTTTTTTGTGAAACATGCAATAGGAGATTGTTAATATAAATATAAAAGCAGTTATAAACAAATCACCTTTTAAAAATAACCTTTTATAAAGCATACGGGGCAACAGGTATTTTTTTAGGAAACTGGGATTACATACTGTATAAAAAGGTCTGTACTTAAATATAGGAATAACAGCAAGCACATGAATAACAGGAAAAAGGACTGTATTACCTATTGAACCATGTATTTTCAGAGCAAAGAAAAACTGTTAACTCTTTGCATAACAGTAGTAGTTACCAACACTCACTTCTGTACATATTCACTGAATTTACCCAAACCCCAGGTAACACTGAATCTAAAATAACTCAGTAATTTTTCTTTTTTTCCCTAAACTATCTTCAATATTTTAAGTTTGAAGTCATGACAGTATCTCTTCCAAATCCTCTGACTGATTTGGAGAGCTTACGGTGCATGCTGACAACAGGATATGCTAACATCTTATTGCAGTTTGGGGAAATACCAAAATGTTTTATATTCCATTTATATTCCATTTTAAAAACTATGTTTTTAAGAGAGTTTGTTTTTATTCTAACTTATTTTGCTTTCAGCTACCTAGCAAATCAAAACAAGTGTGCTTTCCAATGATAAATCAGTTGTTTGGACAGCTTATATGTTCTTTTCAACATGTGGGAACAGGAAATCATCAGACCAAGGTAAGCAACACAGATAACGCACATTTACCATGCGGTAGATGCAAGCACCTGAGTAGTTAAGTTAGATTTTCATCATCTCATTGCCCACATGCATACATTTTCCCCCCTGTAAATAMAAAGGAGTTTATTCATCTTTTTATGAGAGGCAAAAACATCCATAATTATCTTGCACTGCTATAAATTAGAAAAAAATGAATCAAATAATTTACTTGTCAGCTTACTGTGTGAACTGAATCTAAATCCAAACAGATGAGGAAGGAATGAGATTACTTTGGATTTGGGTAATACGGTACAATTATAAATCCCACTGAGCTCCTGATCTAGCCCTCGGATTTATTTTTATTATCAATCTACAAGTGAGAGAGAATCTAGCCCAACTCACCAAACTCAGATCTAACTGGCAGTGTTGGCAAAAACTAGTTTCTCATAAATCACTTCTAAGAAAACAGTGACTATAACTGCCTAAAAATTACAAGAGCACATTATACATGTACATACACTTAGAAATTATTTTAAGATACAAATTTTTTGTCCTATTTGTTCAGTGTGTTGGGTACTAGTCTCCTTTTTTAAAAAATCTAGAGAGCCTCCCACACCCCAAATAAACTATTAATGGATGTTAAAATTATCAGTGGGTTTAGACAAACAGCACTGTTTGACGTTTGCGATCTTTATTATAATAAATTACAGAAGTTGCGCAACAGTTTTCAAATCTTGCAGTAACGGAAGGGAAATTTCTCCCATGGCCTGTTTGGGTATCCCTGTGTGTAGGTGCCAAGGAAGGGCTGCATGCCTGAAAGCTTCTCTGTCTTTGCAACTATATCAATTTAGCTAGAACAGTTTCTCTATCCCCTTAAAAGTTTTGCTTTGGAGATATCCTTAAACATTCATAGCCTCAACAATATTAGTACTTTTTAGACACCTTGATATTTAAAAAGAGAATATATACACCCACAGAGAAATATAAATAATAAAATTCAGTTAGGATAGCCAGAAGCATGAACTTCTTCATCCAGTTTCTTCCCCCTCTTGATCTTCTAAATATCCTACTGAAAGTGCCTCTCTGCATTTTAAAGTTTATACTTTAATAAGGTCTACACATATAATGAAAGTTTCAATAATGAGGAAAATCTTTGCAAAATTCATGAAGTATATTAAATATAAATGCCTTTCTCTGAAAAATGAAGCTGTTTATCAGCAGAGAAGTGACAGATCGCAACAGGTAGCAAGGAAGCAATATGCCTCTGTTACAAATGGACTAAACCAGCTTCTGCTGTGTGTACATACATACTCATGTTGGAAGAGGTGCCCTTTTGTTACAGGAGTTCCCTCCAACTTTTGCTATATTTTGGGACCATAAGATCTGGAAACCACTACAGTGCACTCCCATTTCAATTTAAATGCCACACATTGATATTCCTGTGCATCCAATAGCTTTAGGAATGATTCCTTGAAATGTAGGTTTTTGTAATTATTTTCTGTATTTTCACATTATTACCTGCCTCTCCAACTGCTTTACTTGTGCTTTCAGAAGACTGACACATCTTTCATCAAAACTTTCACTCTTTATTTCTTCTGTAAGTTGTTTACAATGATTTCTAGGAAACAAAATACAGTGTTAAATATTAATTTAAAAAAATCATAAGCTGACCATTAATGTAATTATTTTACATCTTTGACCAAAGTTTAGAATTTCTGTTTGAACTGAGGCTTGTTCTGTGCTAAAGATAGGTGCATACAGTCAAGGAGAAGGCTGCAGCTTCATTGATTACCTTACACAGTCAAGTATTACCACTTCCATACTACCACGTCCACTTTTTGCAAGGGCCAAGCCGAAGAAGTGACCCAGGTGAAGCCTTTAGCAGCACCCATTCATTCTCTGCTTTCTTTCTAGAAAGCGAGGGTGTTACCAAAAGGCCCAGACAAGAAAGAGTCTCAAAGGGGGGGGGGGAATGGGGGAACTGTTACCAGCTCAGACAAGAAGGAGTCTCAACAGGAGCCTCAGACAAACATACCCAAGGACACCAGTGCAGCTGGGAATGATACATCCTGAGAAAGTACAGATAAACCAGCAGAAGCCAGTGGGAACCAAGGTTAAAAACAAGACAGCTTTTCTCAAACAAGGAAGCAGGCCAAGTTGAGACCATGTATGGAAAAGTAGAGCAAAGTTCATGGCAAGACGCTGACTGACACCTCTTCTGACACCACTAGGGACCACCAGAGACCCCCACAGAAGACTCTCAGAGACTCAGACCGCATGCGTAATGATTATGTAAATGTAGTAATTAGTTCTAGGAAATAGAAYGAATACGTATAATCATTCCTGGAAATTTAATGCATATGTATACGATAGAGCAATATAAACTTTAGATGATGCGACATACAGTGTGCACGTTGGGTGGAGCTATCCCCCGTGTACCCGGTGCCGTAATAAAGAGAATGTCTGCTTCTTAATGCTACATTGGTGTTAAGGAGTTTTTCTCCCAATTTCGGTGACGAGGGGAAAGCCAGTCATTATCTGCTTGTTCTCCTTTTCATCACGCTTCCTGCTTGCTTGGTTTCTTCCCCCCTCTCCCCTCAATTATTTGCCCCAACTTTAAACCGACCCTTGTATTTATGCCCCTTCCTCTGTTGAAGGTGTAGCCACTTTTACTGGTTCCTGAAGTAAAACGAGACCATAAGAGTGCTACAACCAACCTGTTTATAAACTTTCTGGGTTCCTAAAGTAGTATTGCCCTTTCTTTTGTGCAAATAGATCATTAGTAGTAGCCGGAACCATCAGAATCTATTTGATAATATTGCTGCTATTAAATTAAAAACACAAAATAAAAAACAAACAATAAAAAACACACATTCATTTTTGTAGATTAGCAATTTTACATTATATCTTAAAAAACAAGTTATTTTCTTCTAAGCTAAACATTTTTACGTTAAATCTAACAGCCCATGTCTTCAGAACTAATATTGAAGTGTTTGACTACATAGCTGAAGCTGGAAAGACCAGTGACACATTTGCCCCCTTAACTTCAGAGATGCGGTTTCTCTATCCCCTTCACCCAGCAGCTGTTTGGCTGTAACACAGCTATGTTAATCAGCACTATACTCAATGTCCTGTTATTTCAGGGAGCCTGGTAGTTAAAAAAGACTGGTATTTTTTTCAGTCAAACAGACATTAAACTGTTAATGAATACAGTTTAATCAACTCCATGAATGAAGTATTTTGTATCAAATTAAGTGATCTAATTAATTTAACACACGCTTTCTGCTCAGATACTTCATAAATGAGTGAAGTGTATGCAGAGCTGGAAACTAGTCTGAATCCACTTCCAGTGCCCAGGTTCTAGACCTGAGGAACCACAAAACGAATTGAGGCAACTCTGCAATCTCTAGTAACAGTCCACAAAACTGTCTGTATAATCTTCTCATGGGACGTACCCAAACAGCAACAGCTGATTTTTGAAAAAGCATTGCTAGGTATACAGATTATTTTTTAAAAAAGCAACACAAGTTCCAGAATGTTTGCAGCCTATAATTCACCATATAAAGTTACATTCAGGTTGACAAGCTGATATACTGAATAACTTCTCCATAGCAGCCTACAGACCACACACAAAGAGTAAACAAAAACATTTTAATTTCTTCACACCTTCTCACTTCTGGGTGGAGTAAGGCAGTTACTAACATGTCTATCTTTGTGCAGTCTCTTAAGCTGAAACTATTTACTTTCAGTGATTTACATCTCATCTTAATCAATATTTTGAGTTCTACCTTCTATTGAATTCAGWTATGCCATCATATTGTTGATAACATGTGCATAATGTCTTCATCCATTTTAACTGTCTCTCAGTATGTATCAGTTTCTGTAACATTTAACTTAGGACCAGCACCCCTACATATTAGCTAACAGCAGACTTAGTTCAAATTCATCTTTGTTTTCATTTTTGTCTTCATGTCAGTAGTAGTAGTAGTAGTAGTGTCTAATACAAGATGTCACATAGTAGAACAGCTGTGCAAGGAATGACATGTAATTATTCACTGCTTTAACCGATATTGTGATACAATTACCACAAATATTTCAAGCCTATGTTAGAAAAAAGCCTGAAATCCTCCCATGATTAAATTTCCAAAATAAATTACTATGTCAGCAATATTTGTTTCACAGGAGCTTCATCAAAGCTAAATAATTTTTTTTTAAGTGAGCTATTTAAACAACTATGTTCTGTTAAATATTTTCTGACAAGTTCTAAAATAAGCCTTCCCTACCGTGCCATTCCCTTAAATCCCTGCACCAGCACTAGCTAGAATTTGTAATTCTTCAGATCTATGCTCAGTTTCATCTGCAACACTACCAGCGGTTTTGAAGCTCTAACTTTGGCTTTTCCACTGCAACATGCTTGCAACAGTGAGGATAGGCTGTCACTCTGTACTGGGCTGGGTAGATAATGTCCTTTCCAGAATTTTTAACCACGTATAATGAGATTCAATTTATATTGGATATCGGAATCAATAATAAAACCAATTCTGAACTTAATTTAAAGAAAGCCTGAATTTAATTGATCAAGTAACATGCAAACAGCATTGATCCCTTTGGGAACACAAGTTTTTTCTGGATCAAAAATTTCTGTTCTTCCCACCAGTAGCTCTAAAGACTAACTCACTACCAGTAAATCATAAGCAATTCATAATCTACACTTCAATTCTTCCAATTCTTGCTTTAATTTCATATCTTCCTCTTGGAGATTCTGAAACAAAAGCAGAAGCTTATTTATAAAATCGTGCAACTGAAGCGCTGTACCAAATATAAGCAGTTGATCAGTATCAATGAAACGCCATACGAACATCCAAGGCATGTTACACAGAAGTGTTCAACATGCATCACATTAGAACAAACTGTTGTCATGCTGTATGCCATTCAAAATAAACGTAAAAGAGAATGAGAAATTTGGAAGAAGTGACACCTTTTATTAGAACATGCGATACAGCTGGAAGACAGATGCCATCAGATGCTAATCCAGTGTTCTGGACTTTTCCTTAGAAATAAGGTGAGGATGAGAGTACAACAAAAATGCATGTAAAATTATTCCATCCATATGTGGTTCATTTACATTTTCCTTTCAAATCAGTTCTTGCAAACTACAGTTATCAGTCTAACAATAAATAATGAAAGTTTTCAAAGTCATATTCTTCACAGAAACATAAGCAATACTCATGCAAATAATCAAAGAAATATTGACTTGCAAACCTAGTAAAAGAAGTCACCTAATTTGCATCTGACTGCTTTTAGAACTGGATCTATTGACAAAAGGCCATTCATTGAATGAAGATATATTGTTTAAAGTAACACTTAGTATTTAGACATAAAAATCTTAATGATAAACAAGTATCATTTGTTTTATTATTCACTTCTATAGAACCTGTTTCAATGCCACTAAGATATTTGAAATATTTCAAATACAAAAATTAAAACTTACCACAAAAATACAACAGGAGAAAAAACACATTAATGTATTTTGAATTATGGCCTGAAGCTTACTATGTTCTAAACTCTGAAGAGATTCCTGGGAGAACAAATGCAAAAATGGAAGCTGTCATCTGATGAAGACAATTTATTACTAGTTTAAAAGTATGTATAACAACATCAACTTCCATCACATTTTGCAAACAGAGAAAACATTTTATATTTACTCTGCAAGACAGAGATCAGCCATTTTGGAAAGAAAAGCTACGAGTATGTATAATGGCAAGAATATTTGTTTAAATAACACCAGTCACTAGGACTGTGTATGCATTACACAGTAGAAAAGCCTTGCCAAGAATTTGCAGACATTGTTATAGAAGTCTAGATTTCTTTTCTTCCTGTATACGAGATACAATGTAAAAACACTTTTCTAACACTACAGCAGAATAAAGATTCAAGACCTTTCAAACTTTGGTTTTAAGATAAAGACATTATCTAAAATGCATGATATCTGCTGACACTCGAGCAAGCCACTGGAATCTGGCAAACTAGTATGAATACAAGCATGCACCACACGGGTGTGAGTGTCTGTGTCTTTTAGTTCTTCTTGCAAATGCCCCTTGAGGTAGGGCAGAGAGCGCAACATCCCATCACATTTTGGAACTGACTGTGGCAGAGCAAGCTGTCACCAACAGCCTCCAAAGCCACGTCAGGTAAAGAGCCACACAGCCCACTGCACAGGTTACTGCTAGGTCACTCGCATGTGACACTTTAAAGACTAACAAACCACATATCTTGAACCCTTTCATTCTTCCTGCACTTTCTCAAAAAATATACCTTTTGTCAATCTCTTCGAAAATCCCAAGTAATTTCCATTTTTCTGTCAACTAAAGGAAAGAAATAGGTAAAGAGAAGGCCAGGAACATACAAGCTTCAACTCGGAGGATGCCATCCAAAAGTCCAGAATGCTCTTTGTTCATTCATCATGAACTATTTAGTAGCTGAAAAATTATAAATCATCATTATAAATTTGTATTTTAGAAATAGGTAGTCAGAAAGGCTAAATAATGATTGGTTAAAATACTATGAGCTTCAAACTGTATTATCTAAAGAGTTAAAAATGCACTTGTGGTTATTACAAGTAGGCAACTGACTGATCTGTTCCACAACTTCTATATATTTGGCCTTAGCCCCAAGTAAATAAAGTTTTCCCCCATCTTTTCACAGAAAAACAAACAGACATCTCAACTTAAAAAGTAGAACAGATGGAAATATCCCAATTTAGAGAGTTTGCTTAGATTTTACAGATGTGTTGGGGTTTTCTTTTGTTTTCTAACTTTTCATTACCTGTTTAGATAGAAATCAATTTTTAATAACTTTTATACCAAGTAAGCTGTTCCAGGACTGAAGAAATTCCAGATATCTGGAAAAAAAACCCAAAGCCAGTGCTCATAGAAGCCTGGTAGTCAAAGCCTGAAGAGAAGAGACCAGGAACAGGAGACTTTCTTTGAGGATCCCAGGACAGGGAAGCGCAAGGGTAGGAGCGCTGTGTTAACACCTAGTAAAGAACAAAGTGAGCAAACAAGGGGCCAGTAAGCCAGGTCTCAACAGAATTAATATATATGCATGCACGCAAGAATATTTTTATTCATGTGCGTGTGCACACACACACACACATATATATATAAAATATAAATAGCTTTTAACTTTTATATTTGGATACATAAAATATCTTAAAAAACAAAGAAATACAAAGTACCATTTGTGGTATAGCTTTTAAGAATTAATATGTTATTCAGATATATATATACACTCATGGTAGGAAAATTCAGAATATRTATGTCCAAAAGTGCCCAAGCACACCCCTCAATTATTGCAGCTTCACACTGCATTGATATGAAATGAAAAAATGATCACAGCAGAAACGTCCAGTAGCAACAGCACAGCCTTCAAAAGCAACAATCTACCACACCAACAATACAGCACTCTTAGCTAGCAAAGGATATTTAGGATCGTAAAAACAGAGCAAATACATAATTCCCTGATCATCTACTAGACTCTAAAATGGAAAACAAAATTTGGAGGAAGGTAACAGCTGTCTCTTTCACCAATTATTCGCCATTGCCAAAGGGGAACTCAGTCAGGATATTTGGGGCAAATAGGACAAGTAGTTTGGTGGAAAACATTCAGGTTTCATAAATGTACGTGTTGTGTCTTCCCTTTCTCTTCTCTCCACTGTCCATCTCTTCTGATCTGACCTATTCACCTTTGCTTGAGAGTGGAAAGAAGTGCCCACTGAGTCGCACAGATTTCACAGTAGTTTCCATAATTTTAGATAAAGGACTGAGATGATGCTGTTAAAAGAATTTAGTAAGGAACACCTGGCAGAAGAGTAACACTTAAAGAATAAGCAGAATAACGCAAAGGGATATATTACCATTATCTCAGCCTCAGGTAGAACAACGGAATAAGAAACAATCCAAAAAAAGTTAAAAGCCAATAGCATAATGCTATTCAACATTTTTTTTCCCTAGGGCTCATTGAAAAATAAATTTGGCTTTGGGTGGAAATTTTATTTTGTCCATTGTTACTTCCAAGAGGATTAAAACTTAGACAAAGATATTGGTGACTGAAAATAGTTTAATTCACATAAGGCATATGTTTTACAGTATTTTTCATTCAAATGCTCTACAGGTTTTAAAAAATTTTACTTGGCAAACAGAGCCTTTTAACAATGGAGTCATAGCTAGCAAAGTCCATAGGTAAACTGTTCTACATATGGCAATTAATGTAGTAAAAATGATCTAAAAAAACAAGTATAAAACCAATACCAGTAAGAGTTGCAGGTAATAAAAAGTAGAATAAAATTAAAAATGACAGGGAAGTGTCACTTATGCATCACAACAAGGAGCAATGTGTTACACCTTACATCAGGCAAGTTACAATTATGCAAATAGTGCACCCATTTGCTCCACAATAAAAGTAATGTATCCCTTTTCCTTGAAGCTACCATGAAATACTTAAGTTACAAAGCAGTAATAATACACATAGACCATTACCATCCAGTACTTGATGTTCAATAACTTGGTTTCCAAATCCTTGAGTGACTGTTGTTTTACCAATACAAAGACTACAGCCAAGTTCCAGATTATTCACATAGGAGAAAAAAACAGTCAGAATGCAGGAAAAGAGAGACATCTGGTTACAGCAAAAATCTGGTTAAACACAAATCCCAATATAACATATCTAAGGAAGTGAAAAAGCTTCAGATGCCAAAGCAATATCAAGGAAAGTTCTGGTGCTACATGTGTGATGGTTGGGATGTTAGGTATAAGAAGAATTCTTATAATGAGAATTAGAATGAAATGGGCCTCCAGCAGTAGTGAACTAACACCAGCTGACAAAGATCTTGTCTCATTATAAAGCTTTTATCTATGYTTTACAGCAAAGAAAGGTTCCTGTAATTGTTCTCAGTCTCTCTCTAGTCATACAAATATATATACACACAGAGGGCACATATTATATATAAATAATAAAACCCCCTTTCTTTTCTGTGCCGTTCTGTATCCACTCTTTCCCTTGGCATAAAACCACAGACTTATTGGAGAAGCAACCCTATCTATGCAAAAGCTATGTCAGTGGTGCATCAGAGAGCTGAAGGTGCAAAATATCCATGCACAAATAAGTTTCATCCTGTTTGTGAAAAGTTTATGATATTTCTTTACAGATATATGCGCTCATCAATAGCCAAAAGTTTTTTAAAAGGAAATGATATAGGACCTTTTCTGGATCCACTTCTTTTTTCTCTAGAAAGTACATGTAAGAAGTGATCCACCAGACACATGCAATGACAGAATACGCATATTTAAACTACACATTTAAAGAAATGGCAAACATTCACATGTAACTTTTGGTTATAGCCTGAGAAATTACTATTCTAAAAGGAGTAGGAAGTCCACTGATGTGTTTTTCCTCTTTTCTTAGAGGATTATGCTGGCATCCTGGACTTGTAGAGAGATGGCTGCCTGCACAAAGTTTCAGTAAGCACCTTTCAAACAGAACATAGCCACAACTGTAACAATAAGAATTTAAAACATACACAAGAAAAATCTGCCAGCTTACTAAATCTTTGCTGACAGCTGCTATGCTGACAAAAGCAAACTTCTGATTGCTATTTAATACAGTCAATATATGCAATAGGTGACCAATGGTTAAAACAGCTGATGTGAATGTATCCTGTACCACAAATCCATGCTAATGAACTGAGAACAATACTTGAGCATATTTAAAAGAATAGGTGGATTTCAAAAAAAAAAAAAAAATCAAATCACTTGCGTGATATTTAAAAGTATATGTTTACTTTTTCCATAACACAGTCATATTTAAAAAGAGACTGAAGGGTAAAGATGCTTTTGGCAAAATATTATTTTGTAATGCAAATGAATGAAGTAGCAAGAATTGTATTTAACTTTTTAGAATAAAACGGTCTCCTAAAGAAAAAAGAAAGGCATATGCTATTGTGTGTAAATTCATTTTCTAACCATCAGCAAACACCAAACTATATTTAATTCACCTCCCATTCCCCTTATTTCAGTGGAAATTAAATGAAGTACTAGTATAAAACAGTCCAGTTAGTATCACTCAACACACCCTTTTCCAGACAGTAACATTTTAAATTATCCCAGTGCCATAACTGAAAAGGGTGGGGAAAAAATTGCTATGAGTTACCTACAAAACTACAGAACATTATTTCCGCTTATGTTTCAGTTATGAGACATAACTGCTCATACTGCCCACTTACGCTGTTACATTTCTTCCATAAAGCTTTGTGGAATTACAAAAGTTATACTGAAATAAATAAATAAATCAAAATTCTGCCTCTAATCTTCATTTTCATTAAATGAGATACCTCAGCTTCTTGGGCTGGATTTTTTCCCCCATGAATGTTTACTTCTGCAAAATAACTACTTAAAGAAAGCTGAGTATTAAACAGAGGACCATACAGCTATCTTGAAAGTTTTGAAAAGTATTATAAAGCATTCACATTTTAATGTGTTTTGTGGAATCTTTGCCAGTAGAAGTTAACAGAGGGCAGTAAGAAATTTTTTGCAGTACGGTTTGAAGTACCCAGCATTTAAGAGTGTTTAGGATCGCAGAAAGGTGATATCAGTGACCTGATTGTACATGCAGGTTGATGGACATGCACCGTACACATTTCAATACACTGTACACATGACTAATAAGCATATACAGAAATGAAATCTCAGTTACACAGCTGGGAATTATACAGACCTGTTTATCAAGGGTTACCAAGAGAAGATTTCAAAGAGCCTGTTACAGCCCTTTGTATTTGCACTGTAGCAGCGCATACTGAGCAAGCTCTCACTGAACCATCAAACCTGTATGGCAGAGACGCAGGCACTCAAAACTGAGGATTCATCTACACCACCAGATGCAGTCTACTGGCAAGACATACACATTTGGCCCAGATCTAAAATTAAAAAAAAGTAGAGGTTTCATTAATAACAGCATTTTTTTGGTTGAAAAAAAAAATACTGTGTGCCAATTAATTAGTAGTAGGCTTCATTATTAGCTTGATTATAGCTGCATGCTAAGAGGTTTAACCGCCTTTGGGATCCAAGATAGCATCCTGTAGAGCACTGTTTGGCTACATCAGTTTGACTGTCAACAGTCATCAGGTCTCAAAAACAAACAAAAACAAAAACAAAAAAAACCCTCACCAAATATATACAAACACTCCTACTTTAGAGATTCCCATCAGCTTACAACCAAGATCAATGAATTCAAAATCAATTGACAAGTCATATTTTTGTTGCTCTTTCAAGTCTCCAGCCAAACTTCCTACTTTTGCTACAGTAGACAAGTCACTGGTCAGTTGTACTAACTGGTTCAAAGCTGGTATAGATCATTTAAAGTAACTTCAGACAGACAACTTCACAACCTTTTTTTATCATTTCTATAACCCCACTAAAAAGAAGTGACAATAGTGCACCTGCATCTCTGCAACATAGTGCCCTGGCGATGGGAGACGCAATGGAGACCTTGCTCAAAATTTTGACTCTACTTTGGAGTCATAGACACAAATTGCACCAGTCAACAACTTCACTAGAGTTTAAGAATTATCTTCCTGCTTTTCAGAAGCCCTCTTACCATTTATCATATACATGATGAAAATCCATGAGTGCACATGTCTCCTATTCCCATTTTCTCAAATATCTGCCAAAGTGAAAATCTTTTACTTCACAAAGTGAAACTGTTCTCACCACAACCCACAGATGCTTTCCTTGTATCTTCTTCCCAAGAGTTGCAAATGTTTTAAAATACCTAAAATAAGATTTAGCATATAACAATTAGGGAAGTAACCACAATGTTTCTTTCGTCCCACTGTCCTTCCCTCCCCACCTCAAAATTAGACATGTGATGCCGTCCTTTTATATCCAAAGTTTTTTCCTAACTTCCAAACCAATAACATTGGTATAGAATGTTTTCCAGTTAGCTTTTCCGCACCTGGCTTTAAGAATTCAGCAGGAGCATTACCAGTGCCCCATAACAATTATTTTTGAATGTTCTGACTGAACCCTGACTCTCTTCAAAACTCCGTGTTTTTCAAAAGTGTCTCAGCTGACCGGGAAAGTCACCTGTTATTCACCTTTTTCTATGTCACCACTGAGAAGCTCAATAAAGTATTCCTCCAATTTTTCTGTAATTGCAATCTTGAAGACTTTTAAAAGATTTCCATAACTAGCCTGATACAGGCTAGATTACAATTGCTACTCTTTCCTGCAAACACCACCAACCTTACAACATGCTCTCACATTACTACTACCATCATAACCATYTTTATTAAGACAGATAAGCACCGCCTTTTGGCCTCACAAAGACAGATGTACATATTTCCAGGAGAATTATATGGTGGTAGTTTTGCTGCCAATATGACTTTTGAGTTAAAGAATACCCTTGCAAGGAAAATAATTTGTTAGTACTCTAAGGCAGCCCCCTAAGGTTAATATTCTGATGTCACTAAAGAAAAACATATATATAACAAAAAAGCTACAACTATTATGAAAAATTTTAATTAATCTTGGGAAATACATAGAACTAAAACAGCAAAACCCTCTTTGTATCATAAAGAGAGAGTTCTTAACTCCCTTGAAGTAAATGAAAGAAAAAGATTCACATATCTGAGTACATAGAAATTTTGTGCAAAAAATATTGTAATAACCAAACCAAAATATAATGGTCTGAAGCAGTCCCATAGACAATGTTCAGAATTTACCACAGTGCATTTGAATTTAAAACAAAGATTGCATTGTGTTCTCTTTTAAATTTATCTTCAGAGCTACTCGCATGTTGTCTTATTTAGGTGGTTTGTTGGTTTTTTTTCACAGAAATGGAAACAAGTTTTACAGAAAATGGTGACCAAAAAAATGTAATGCCCAGCTACCATAAAGATTTTAAGACTACATCCAACTTGGCAGATTTTAAATCATTTAGACAAATCGGAGAATTGTTCCCCTCACCCCCTCGCCCCCAAAATATTTAACGTCAAATATGTCAGTTATAAATGAGTAATTGTCAATATTGCTACAATTTTACTCTCCCAAATGAGCATGACAGGATCCTGTCTGCTTCACGAAAGAACATTTTGATGAAGTTCTCCAGCACGTGAAAATAAAAGTTCATCCACTACAAACTTTCAGTCATCAGATAACAGGAACAACTGCTCTTACTATCATGATTTAATAACTCCTTAAAAGAAATGTACTTTGAAGCTATTATCCGAATCATTTTGTTTGTCATACAATGTGGAAGATCTGCATAGGAAATGCAACAACTAGGGAAACAATAAGGAGTCCTAAAAAAAGTTACAAATACTTATCCAATTTAATCATATTATGTTTTTGTAAAAGTGGTATATATTAACCAGATTTTAAATGAGGAAATTGAAGAACAGTTCTAGAACTGAATACACACAATACAACGCGACAGTAAATGCTACTGCATTAACAGTAGTCAGCCACCACACAATTCAGAGAGCGTCTACTGAAGACCCAGAACAGAGGCTGGATCTACTCCTGTTTTATGGTCCAAATTCTAACATTGCCTTACATAACCCCTTTATCCTAATAACAAAAAAACTCCTCTCCTTATGAAACTCAAACATTCCCCCAAGAGTATCATTTTATTTCTAGTACACATTAAGTTTAAGATGATGTTACACGCTGTTTTTTAAGAAACAGAAATTTAGCAGAACTAGCAATATTAGAAATAGTTTATTCACATATTAAGTTCACCCTACCTCCCTTTTTATAGCACAAAACAAAGTCATCATTGTCCTTCAAAAGCTGATAGTTTACTACTTCATGCAAAATGAAGCAGCAGCAACTTTACCCTTTTCTATATAACAGCCTGTCTTTTGCTCTCCTTAATGTTTAGATTAATAAGAACCCATTCCCAGGCATGAAGATATGATTAATGCAGTGGGGATTAGCTTTGTTTTTAACTAGATGTTTAAAAACCATCCTCTCCACTGTGAAATCAGAGAAATAAATACAACTGGAGAACATCTCATGTATTCAGTTTTACATTTACAAAATGTACAATTTTATATTCTAATCTTCACATCAAAAAATTCAATGTTTCTAATGATAAAAGAACATAAAAGTACAAGGGAAAGAGCCAAAATCTATTTCMCTCAGCTTCCAACTGCCCAGTGGAAGAAATATATTCTGACTTGCAACAGAGCAGAGAGGGCAAAAAGAAAGATTAAAAAAGTGTAATTCTTTTAACTCTTTTACTAGGAAAGAATATTCAGAGTGCATTTGGGTGATCCCTGAAGGGCCACTCCAGGACAGAAAGCCAAGTCTGTATTTCCATGAAAATCACACACCAAAGCAAGCTCATTTTAATAATCCTACCCAGCRTATAGAAATATACCTGTCTCTAACAGGAAGGAGAAAACAAAAGATCAAGTGAAGTGAAGTATTCACCCTGCCAATAGCCATTATCTATTAACAGCAACACCTCATACATACCCTGAATTAATCATATTGCTCACAGAACTTTTATTTACTATGAAGTTAAATTCTTATAAATGTTTAAAAACACAATGGATCCCAAACTCTGTACATATGGAGAAAAGTTACCACCAGAGAACACTAATGAGTCTAAATTTCTTTCCAAGCATTTCCAAGGTTGCAAATACACGATGGGTATTGAGCAGCAGACTGAACTCTGGTTAAAGCGAACGTGGTTTTTCCCCTCTTTCTATTTTGAGTGGATTAATCAGTGCCTCTTCCAATAGCTTCATTTCTGCCTATTACAGTAATTTTCCCTTTTGTAAACGCTCAAGCTTGTTTCTTAGCCCGAGCCAAGGAGGCAGCTCTCTGCCGAGGTCGGCGCCGAGCGTATGCTTACGCGAGCGACCGCGAATGCCATTGATCCCAGTAGGAAGGCTGGCAGGCCCGACACGTCGGGTGCCAAAGCCAGGCCTCTAATGAGCRAGCAGTTCTGGTCGGGCCGCAAAGGCCTTAACCTCCCTCGGGAACAACGAGCCAGGCAATGTTTGCAGCCCCCAAACGCGCTTTGGGGGGAGGGAGGGCGCTGGGAACCGCGCYCAGCGCGCTACGCTGTCAGACACAGGTGACCGAACAGTGAACTGTGCACTTGGCATGGAGCGGCCCAGCAGCGGGTACGACCCAGCACCATCGGGCCTTTGTTGCCTCTTCACTTCTCGAATTACCAAGCACAGTTCAATGGATCATATTGTTTGGTACCATCGTTTAAAACAAAGCAAGAGATTTGCTGAAATAGAGATATGGTTTGAAAACTGTACCTTCAAACCTCAGTGATTATTTTTATTCAGAGGAAACACTGACATAACTGAATACCATAAAACTAATCTAAACAGAATAATGATAAAAAACATCACTAGCAAAAACAGGCTTTGAAAAACAGAATTGTTCAGCATCATGTTTTAGATATTTCAAAATTGTTATTAAATAAAAATAAAGTCACTTTTTTATGTGTACTAGTTTCTAAATAAAGAATAAACCTAAAYACCAAGCTCTCTACTAATAAGGATTATTAGTACTAGAGTTTTGTACTAGTACAAAAACTCAAAGAAGAGCTTTTATACATATGTGTGTGTGATCTGTATCTAGATATCTTTATAAGATACATACATAGCTTTATTTTTTTTAAATCACATTGCCACTTTAGAGTTCTGACAAGCACACAAATCTTGGAAAGCAGAGTTCAGCTGGCCAGAGGGGCTCATGTAAAAGCTTATTTATAATTAGTTGAAATAAAGTAGCTTAAATGTCTTAAAAGCTTATAGCATCAAAACTGATAACTGAACGTAAATCAAGCAGTGATACATTATTAACTGCAAATGTTATCAGATGTGCAAAGCTACTGTAGAAAAAAAACAGGACATTGCATGTGCATTCTACACAATAATGTCAAATAATTTAACAAATTGCTAATGTACACAAATGCTTTCTCTCCTGCTAAAAGCTTTCAAAAGTTAGAACATTAAAAATAAACTAGAATCTACAAGGTTACATCCTTCTGACATGACTTCTTGCGCATGACATTATTGGCATCATTACTAATAATGTTACTGTATTCAGTAATGTCCAATTCTCAAACACTTTTTCAAAAGCAACTCAATCTAAATTCTAGAAATGAAATATTAGAAGTAAAAAAAAAAAAAAAAAACTAAAAAGAGAGTCATGTAAATTATCCTGATTCCAAAGTAGCAGTAATCTTTTCAACAGGAAAACACATTTGGTCCTTATGATGTTTGTTTTATTTTCAGTGCCAAGCTAATGTGAATTTTAACTACTTGCTTTTCCTAAGTATCTCTCGGTTTTGAAGAGGTATGAGAGAATTATTTGTTTATGAAAAAACAAATATCATTCCAAACTGGCTTCTTACAGCCAATAGTTTTCAATCTTTTGTTTAAAAGTAATTATTTTTATTAGCTTAGAAGTATATTATATTTCTCTTATCAGCAATATTATTAAAAATGTTAAACAATATTAAAAAACAAACAAACAAAAAAGAAACTGTATCAGGAGAGAGTGATACTTATTTTTACGTTTAAAAACCTCTACCCTAGTTGGAATAGCACATGGAGTCTCTGTGAAAATAACACCACATAAACCACAGCAGCATGACTGCATTTGATGACAAAAACATGCTTATAATACACTCTCCTTTCCTCCAAATCCAGAGAATGAAACTAAGAATATAACTTAAAATAGATAAACAAACCCTAGAAATACCTTTCCCAGAAACCTTATTACACTGAGGAAATGTCATTTTGTAATTCTATTTAAAAAAAAAAAAAAACAAGGAAAGTAATCAGTTCAAATACTAGCATCCACACCAATTTCAATTCATCTGCTTTACCAACCCAACTGGAAGAAATTCACTCGCACACATTCAAACATCACCTTTCCAAAAGAAAGGCATGAAAAGCATAGCCCTAAGCCCAGCAAAGCTTGGTATTTATAGTAAAGGAGGGCTTCTGGCAGGAGAAGCCACAAAGCCCTGCAAGGGGCAAGGAGCTGGAGATGTGTGACAGGGAACGGAGCCGCACAGCAGGTTTAGGGTAATATTTCATGCAACCCCTCTTGCTCTGGTGGAGAGGAAAGGCTGCCCTCCTCCATGCCATGCTCAGCCACGTGCCCTGGGCTCTCCCTTGTGGCTGCTCTCATTCCCTGGCTGAGCAGCTGCTGAACAGGCCGAAGACGACCCCTTTCCCTCCTGCCCTGCGGACCCCATTTTCCTCCAGCACAGTGAGCTGAACTGGCTTGCCACGGGGCTGGAGGTACCTGGCAAAAGCGTGTAGCCAAGGGAAGCTGTGCTATCAGCAGCAGCAGCCATCTGATCAGTATCGCTGCCTTTGAAACTTCACTCCCATCAAAACAGTATTAAATAACAGGAGAAAATAAAAACCACAGCATTTCTAGAACAAACAGTCTGCATCAGAATTTGGACTCTCAAACTACAGCAAGCAAGGACATAACAGCTCTCAAGTCCAAAAGGCTTCAAAGAACTTCTATTCCATAACACTCATACACATGCAGCTCACAAAACACCCTGCAAGTCTTCAAAGGAAGGAGGGGGGGGGAAAAAACAAAATACACACACACACACACACACACACACACACACACACACACTTAAAGCTCAAAAAGCTACTGTACTACAAAAGAAAGAAGTAGCCTGCAAACACGAGGATCACCTTCAACATGCGAGAATGGTCTTTTGGGTTCTGAACAGGGAGCCCCAGCCTCAGGCTGCTAGTGCCACCCAAAAATCCCAGTGAAGTTAAAGAGAATTTTGCCTAAACAAAACCTACAAGATATACTACGACTATGCCAGCTTCTAGACAACAGCCAACACTGGGAAAACAAAAAAGAAAATTCAGCTGAGCTTTCAGGTTGTCCTCTCTTTTCCACTCTACTCAAATACAACACTAACCTGTACTTTCCTAGCATCATTTGTAAGAATCTGTACTTTGACAAGAATAAGAATTTTAGCAGAAAGAAAGTTACAGTACACAGAAAGCATTTCATCTATTAGCGAACAGAAGTAATTGCACTAGTAATGAATGTAAACATTGGATATGCATGACTGCAATTTGTTGTCCAAAATCCCATTTCATTGCTTCCCCATTTTCTTCTATCCTGTTGCCACTCATTCTCTTTTGTCAATAAATATTTTGGAAGCTCTAGAGATTTGAAGGAAAGGGAAGAAAATTAGAGTTCTAAAATGCAGTAGTGATCTGCAACAGCAATGCTTTAGATAACCTGCAACTCCAGCAGCAGAGCCTTAAAAAAAAAAAAAGCTGAATTATCTAAAAGTAAGTTCTATTCTAATTGATACCTTAGCTTGCATTACTATTAAAAGGAATTTTATATTATTATTAATTTTAATATTGCTCCCAGTGAGGAAAGTCTGAAGAACCATTCAAATTAAAGTTGGGTTTGCTCGTATTGAGGAATACAGGTGTCTTCCTTGTCAAGCGGAGAAACACATTTACTGCAGAAAACAGCAAAAAGTCTGTGAAGTAGTTGCTGTGTCTGACCTATTTGACCCACATAAAAATTAACTCAGCAGTCCCTAAATGAAGCACATTACACGTCTTTAGAAACACTGTTATATTTTTGGCCAGGGCACCAAATGCTATGAACTGGACTGTTCTAGGCCACATTCAACCACAAGGCGAACTGAGAGGTAACAACACATTCCTAAGGCACCACAAAATGGGCACCAGAGTCCCACGCACCAGCCCTCTACAGATGTTTATCCAATCCACACTGTGGAAAACTTGGGCTGCTGACTTCAGAAGAAAAAAAATCGGGAGAAAAGCACCCTAGCTGCCCTAACCCCAAGCAAGCACAAGCATAGAGACTTCTACGTGCACTCAGTGCTTCGAGGCCAAGGGAAAGGGGCTAGGAGGAGGGATCAGAGGAAGACCATGACCAGTGTATCTGAGTTACAGTGCCTTCCTGAACTATTTACTTACAGCTGTGAGAAGGAGGCATCTAAAAACCATAATTTATCCCTGGTTGCCCAGATAGATTTATACTTACAGTAGTCTTTAGAATTACTATGAACTCTGGCTTTCAAAGGTTTTGGGGTACTTGGCTTTTAAAAAGCTCTCTCCTAAGTCCATAAGCCATAAAAGCAATACTCAAGAGAAACACAGCATTGAAAGCATTTCTTTATCCCCTTCAAAAATCATATTTTCCTATTATGCTCCTATCCTCTTTCAGAAGAAAGTGAAGCATTGCCCTCTAGAGGAAATACATTATTCACTGGAACAGTGTTACAGCAAAATTAGTTTTAGGAGTTATTCCCCAAATCTTCTTTCATCTTCAGTTGATTACTATGCAAAATACAAGAGTCACCATTCAAGATCCTACCCAATTTCCACCCCCGCCCGCAAAAAAACATGTAAAAACATACTAATGAATTTTCTTGCTACCAAAAAATGCTATTGTTTTCAAGTATGACGTACTGTTTTATTCAGATTGGTTTTACAGAAGGGCTTTAACATACTTATCATATTAGTCACATACAATGAAATTTGGGGGTCCCTGTTCAGAAGCATGGGGGGGAGGAGGGAACCATGCTTGAGAACTCCACAGAGCCAGATGTTTCTTTCCAGGCTAGGAAGGCATTCAGGCAAAGGAGAAATACCCAATACAGCAATGCTTCATTGCAGTAATGCTCTCAAAGAATTAACACAGGTCTTGAACTAAGATTAACAATCATCTGTCTAAACAAAGGACTGTCAGAAATGGAAGAAAGCAACAAATTATTTCCTAAAAAGCAATATTAAAAAAAAAAAAGACTAAGGGTAGCCCTTTTTTTGTTTTTTAAAGAGAAATCATCACTTACTCTAGATAGTTTCCACGATTACATTCAGTGACTGCAATTGCTGCTGTAACTGATCTATTGCTCCTGTCTGCTTAGGTGCCTACTTGTCTCCAGCAGTGCTCTTCTGCACAGAATATGGGACATACTTTTTCCCCTTTTATCTTTTTCAGCCTATGGGCCTCAAGTCCCTGTGCTACTAAGACACAAGATTATAAATGTTCTTGTAACACACTACAAGATCGTATAAGGAAAAGAAAGCATTCTTCAGGCTCTATATTACATACTCATTWGTAAAAACTACCTTGACCTCCTATACAGGTACAGAAAGAACAAAAATACCTATGTGACTGTATGCACATGACCATGCCAGGGAGAAGATGGGTGAGAAAATGGCCACATCAACAAGGCTAGTTAAGCTACTCTAATATAAACATATTAAAAAACTCTCCCATGTAAAGGAAGGAAAACAAATCTGTTCCAAAACCAGTTGTGTTTCAACTTCAGAACTATATAAAAGAGTAAAAGTCAGAACAATCAAGTAACACTAAAGTCTACAACTTTTCTCAGTTTGGTGGCAGGTATCACTACAGACCAGTCCCAGCACTGCCTCCCATAAGCCTATTCCCCTTGCCAGTAAGCCCTCTGACAGACAGGTGCAACAGACATTATATCGGGGGGGGGGGGGG
>NW_020447305.1:76101-155703 GCF_003343035.1 Apteryx rowi | reverse complement strand
TCTGTTCTATGTCTTCTGTTTTCTGATTATGTAGCATGGATCGTGGAACACCTAATGCCAGGGCATGTCGCCACAATCTATTTCGTTTCTCCCTGTCTTYYTGTTTAGTTCCCATTTCCTTGTTGTGCCGCCTGGGGGGGGAATGTCCTCTCCTTGGGGCATATGAGGCAGTAGCCTGTCTAATGCGCTTTTCCCRTGGTTTGGTATCCATCCCCATCTCTTGAGCTGTTCGATGCACTTCTAACAAGGTATCCGCCCATGTCGGTATTGGCTTGGGGGGGGCATTGAGGTTATTATGACTGTGTGCCTCTGCAGCTACAATGCGATCTCGTATTGCTTGTAGCTTCAGYTTTAACACTGTAGGCGATCCCCGTATTAAAGGTGTTAGGCTGTTTGGGCTTACCGGGGCTTGCATGGGGAYRTCRYAGGCTCCCCTTTCATACATCTGCTGTACACAAGCCGCCTTTTGTATGGCTTCTGTAAGCTCTCGATGGGCATTTATACCTATTCTCAAAGGTTCTCCTCTGTTCCTYGGGTCTTGTCCCCCTGCCCAATAGGCTACTCGGGAGGTGAGGGAGCGATTCCCAACTCTACCCRTCAGGAAAACTCCTGGTCCCCAATATCCTGATGCCTCCTCTTCACTTAGTATTATGCGATCGCCTCCTGTTAAGGATACCCGCCTCAAATACTCAGTTTCTGTTTCTGTAGGTTGCCTGCAGTATTTCTCTTGCAGTTTTCCCATCTCGTCTCCCGAGTAAGGGGTAGTYCTAAYTGTGGTTCTAGCGTCACCCCCATTGGATCCTGTCACGGTTTCGGTTTTTACAACCAGCCGCACATCCAGAGGTGAGGCTTCTGGAGGGTACAAATCACCATTGTCCTCCGAACTACTGCTGTTTCCCCATATATCTCCGTCCCAATCGTCCGGGTCCTCCACCAACATTTTTCTAATCTGAGCTGCTGTGGGGGGCTTSCTTGCTGTYGAAAGGACRAGTTCTAACTTGTTTTGTAATTTCTGATTTCGCTCTTTCTCTAATTTCAATTTTCTTTCAAGATCTACACACTCCTGCACCTTTTCTTGTAACTGTTCCTTAGTTTTTTGATGGGTCCGATTGGCTTGTTGGGCCGCCAGTAAACAGGCCCCTAAGATGGCACATATACGACCTTTTCCTTTCCCATCTCTTTGGTTACCTCTGACTTCCTCTATCCTACACACGACAGAGGCTTCATTTTCCCAATTRTCATTTKCCCAGTCAATCCCAGGGCTTGAGGGTCYRCTTCCRTGCCTTCTCAATAACTCRCGCARCGACATAGTTCAAAAATATTTCTATCCGGTTACCCCAGCTTATGYATCCACTAAGTCTGTATCCTATCCTATCCTTATCCTATCCTGCCGACTACGCCAAAAACTGTCACGCTGTCATGCTATGAAGGTTCGATAGCAACGACTGAGACAGTAATATAATAATAATAAAAAAGATGTTTATTTCCTCACACAAGTTCTTGGATTAGTAACATCCATTAAAATAATGCGATTACTAATTTAGGAAGGATAACACAAAACCATCAGTTACTAATTTAGAAAGGATAACCTGAAACCGTCGATTACTGCGTTATTAATGGGAAGGACTGCTTATCCCTACTTGAAAGCTTTCTTGTTCACTCTCCTAGTGAGAGGGCTCTCAACCTCGAGGAGTTACCTTAACCCAGCGTCCCAGGAAAAGGGGAGGGGGGGGATACTCACGGTCCAGCCGGAGAGGATGATCAGGTCACGTTCCCGTCCCTGCTCAAACTCTCCTAGCTCCCAAGTCTCTCTTTATACGGCTGGGGCTCTGGGCAAACACTGCTTTTGCTGACTTTTAGCAAGTTTCACAATCACAGGACTGTTTGTTTGTCTGCTTGGGGGGACCCTGCTAGCGAGGCTAGACCCCAACACCTCCGTATTGCTTCTTCCCTCCCCGGGGGTCCGTGCAGATTCCAGGTGGCAGACCTCTTCAGTCTTGTTAATGCTGCCATTCCACAGCCTTGCACATGTCAATCCTTGCGCATATCGGTTGGTAGACGACTTTAGTCCTGTTAAGTCCTCTGTTCAGCAGCTTTGTGCACCTCAGCTCTTGTGCTATCAGTTCTTCTGCATATCAATTGACAAACTTCAGTCCTGTTAACTCTTCACTCGCCCGTCAGAATGCTTGCAAAGCTGTGCTTGAGCCAAGTTAATCAAAGTCCATTTAGAAAGAAATAGTGGCTTTAGGCCTACTTATCAAAAAATGCTTATCCACATCCTTCTAAAAATGTTGATTGTTTCCTATTAATTCATAAGACAAAGGAGCAAAAAGAAAACTTTGAGTATACTGAATATATTCATATAAGAGCAGAAATTCCCACAAAGAAAAGGGACTAATAGCTTTAGAAACATTGTAGATCAATGAGTATATTTAAACTTGTCTGAATATGACTCCAAAGTATCATGAGTCTTCATGCCTTTCTTTGCTGGCTAGTACTGCTTTATCTCACCATTAATTTTATTACATACCACAGAAACCCCGATAGTATATCATTGTTCATCATTTTCTCATATTTAGAGGCATTTTTATACTCTGAAAGTGTGTATGTGTGTGTATAAATACACACACACACACACACGCACGCACATATATAAGCTCAACATATAGAGAGACAGATATACACAAATGTGTATTCTCTCACATATACTGAGCCTATTCTTTTTTTCCCCAGATGACTTTTATATGATGCATGAATGAATTCCTTCACAGATGGACCATTCTTGTTTTTCAAGTATCTGAGAATAATTATCATAGCAATTAGATAAAGAGATTGGGTTAAGTTTCCCATGAGATACTGTATAGATTGATTAAGTAAGACCCAGCAGGATTTGGAGTCTGGGTTTGGGTGTTTTTGTGTTTGTTTTACTTTGTTTTGGTGTTGGGTTTTTTTCTGTTTTGCATAATTATATTTTTGAGTACTTGTGAAACTTTTGCCAAAATATTCGTATTGTTTAGTGCTCTCAGAACATATGCTTGTAGTCCCTAATGCTTTCCAAATAACTCCAACGTTGTTGTTTGTCTTAAGCCCCGTCTGTTCATTTTGACAAATGTCCAGTAAAGGTTATAGGTATTTTAAACTAACAGTCTTGTAGTGGCAGCTCTTTTAACACTTATTCCAAAGTAACTTGAGATCTTTTGTCCAGATAAAAGTTCCAATTGCTTTCATACAGATTTGAATTAAGGCTGGAAGGAGAATCTTTTCAGTTAATCTAATAGAAATGATTGTATTTTTTGGAATCATGCATTTACTGTATGTCTTCTATATTTTGATTAAAATTTCACATATGTTTACCTTGGAGGATTAAGTTCCTTCCCAAAAATTCTTTTTAAGCAGTCCCACAATGTGAGGTAGAGCCAGTATGTGTTGTACACAAATCTGATTTAGGCTGAAAGCACAAGACTCAACAATGTTTTGTAGAACTAAAGAGCCAGCAGCTGGAAAATACTGTTTCCCATTCCAGCTTTACTGTACAATCCTTGACCTTTTGTTTGAAATAATGAATTTTTCCAGATATAAGTTGCACACTTTCAGGGATCTGATTTTGATTTGTAGTGTGTGTCTATCTGCATTTAACAAGATCGTCTTGTTATTGGTTTAGTAGATTTTAGGTCTCAGTGAGAGAGTTTCTCTTAGAATGCTAGATTCTGCAGCGGAGTTTCCTTCATTGACTTAAGGCATTACTTTTTCATCTCGCCTCTGTACAGCAGTGATCTGTGCTGCAGTGGAAGTCATTCGATGTATTCTGAGGCTGGGTGTTTCCTGGGTGCTTTATCTGCGTCTCACTGAAATCAAAGGAAGTCTTTTCACTCCCATCAGTAGTAGTGATAGAGGGTTCTAAAAAGGCATACATGGAGTCATTTTTTTTTACTGAGGATTTCTATACGCTCTCCTTAGTTTTTCTTAGGATGATCTGTAATGACAGAAACGTGATCACTTGAGGGGACAGTGGTGAACCATGTAAGAGAGTTTGTATGGCACTACTTACCCTGAGTGTAGCTGTAACTGGGGCCATTGAATGTAGACTGTCCTGGTCACCAGCACTTACTATATAAATCTATGTGTGCAAGTGTGTAAATACATATGTATATACACACACACACACACACGTATATAGATATACACATACACACACACACATAACTGATGGCAAAAATGTGAAGAAAACACTTCAGTTTTAAAAAGATCAGTGTGTGAAGGCAGTGATAACTGTCACTATACATAACTCTAAGCTGTAGAGATAAGAACTGTCTTAGCATTTTATACTGTTAGCTGTCATCTAGTATCTTAGCACCTTCCATTTTTAAATTAGTACTAATAGAGACATTTCTGATGATCTTCACAGAAATGGAATAAASTTGTTTAATTCAGAAAGTGTTAATTTTATGCATGATCCTCTTGAAAATTACATGGTGCCAGCACAGGAGTGAAGGGGAGAGCACATCACACAGTCTCCCCCTTAGCCTTAGGAGAATACTTGTTAAATTGCAATCTTTGGGCCTCCTCAGCTCAAGAACTTAGCTAAACTAGTGCTGTTAGTAGTCCTAGCTCAAAAGACTCAGAGCATAAATACTGACACCAAGCTACTGGCACTTTCTCCATTTTTTCGGTGGCTACTGAAGCTAATCCAGTGCATCATCCGAGAGAAGTATTTTTCAGTATCCCAAAGGAAGACACAGCTGCTGCTCCACTTTGCATTTCTTTAGTACAGCCAGAAAAAGGCTGAGTCTGCTAGACTTTTATATTGGTTCATGCAGCAGCAAACGCATCTTCAGTCATTTTCCCTCCTCTTGGGTCCATCCATGGAGTCCCTAATACAGCTGTAAATATATATGCTCCCAAGGCAGTATCCAGGAAAATTTTGTTCTCTATTCTTTTTTTTTTCTTTCTTTCTTTTTAAATTCTCCCTCCTCTATTTAGCCTGGTCAGGGCTTCAAAGCTAATCAGGCCTTCCCCTCCCCTCCCGCTCTCAGTCAGGACAGGAGGCAGGCCAGGCCTCGAAGCTTGCTGATACCAGCCTCTCGCCTCCCACACAAGACTGGTTTCAGCTGGTCCTTGACTCCTGTTCCTTTGCAAGTATGTGTGTCTCCTGAGCTCTGGCAGGTGGGGTTTGCAAAACAGTTGCAGAATTTTCTTTATTGGTGCTATGAAAAATCAGAAGCTAGTGGCAGCAGCATGATCAGAAGGTAAGGTACCTAGAGCAGCTCTGCACTCTGTATTCAGGTAGAGCTAGCTGTAGGGCATAGGTGGATCCAGATTCATTTTTTAGTCGTGTCACAAGTAGGATGTTCAGATGTCTCAAAGTAGAGACTGTGATTCTTTCAAATAATCTCACTGTCCTCCAGCTTTTCCATAACTTGGAGATTTGTCTTTTGCATTCTGGGCAATAAAGGCAGTGGGGCTGCTGCCTCTTTCCTTGACCTTGGGAGTGAAATCACTAAGCCTCTAACTCTGTATTTTAGTATCTAGCTTCTATTTTGGTCCTTATAGTCCCTCTGAAATTATTAATCAAAGAAAAGTATATGGTTAGCATCTAATGAGCTCTGCTGGTGAGGAGTCCTAGCTTCTGTGCATATAAAATAAGTAGGATTCATCTTGGATTTATCATTGGATTATCATAAATCCAAGTACTCTTGGATTTGTCATTGAACTACCTCACATGGTTTGATTGTTAAGCTTGCCTGACTGGTGTGTTTACATGATATAGAAACATATTTGGAGTTTGTACAAACTTACATATTTACCAAACACACTGATATATTCAACAGTATAAATTAGAATAAGTGTATCTTAAAATATCTACCACTACTGAGCATGAGAAAATGGATTGTCTTCCTTTAATCTTGCACATCTAAATGTTTTCACATAATGCATGTTCTTGTGAGTTTTTTTCTTCTGCAAGACCCTTTTATTTATTTCAATTTAATAATAAATTTAGTTGTCTTACCTTGTTAGGTCTTTTTCATGTTGTCCCCTTGTAAACAAGTGCTTGAATTAAAACAACAACAAAACCCCCTAAAACGGTAACATCTGTAAGTTAGTGTTGTGAAATAAATTATTCAAAGGACACTCAGTGTCCCAAAACCCACCAGAACCATGAGAAGTGTACATTCAGATCTTCAGTGAAGAGGCTCCCAAAATGCTGGATACCATGAAGTCCTTTTAACACTTGGGAGATTTAAGTGACATGTTCTGGAGAATTCACTTAAAATGTTACAGAAACACTGAGGTCACTGTTACCAAAGGTTATGTTTATAGGCCTAGGCTGAAGTGAAGGAGGGAAAGGAGGAGTTACAACCTCAATCTAACTGTTCCCAAAGTTGAGAATGTTTGAGTGTTGCTCTTTGTAGGTATTTTAAAACACAGATGACCTGAAAGGGATTAGGGATGACGAGGAAGGGTGGCGAGAGGGGAGAGGAAGGGGACTCTGGGATGACAGACTTCCTCTGCAGAAGGGTAGTGTTACTTGGATTGCTCCCTGGACTCATGGGGAAGGAATTTGCGTTTGGAGGCGTCATATTTCTGTGTTCCCCATGTGATAATCTGACTCTGAGCTGCCCTCAATACGGAATAGGATGGTAGGGGTTCCTCTGGGTCTGGCTCCCAAAACAGTCAAGTGTCTGGTGAGTGGAGCTTACTGCAAAGTACCAGCTGGACTGGGACTAATTTTTCAAGCTGAACACAAAATCTATAACTAATATGAAACTTAATTTGAGCAACACTTTTGAAAAATATTAATCTAAGTATGCATTAATTGAGGCATCGCATGCAACATCCTGGCTAGTACATAATTTGACATATATCAAGCGATATAGTGAAATCAACGCATGAACTAATGAGATACTTGGATCTTTTCACTTATGTGAGTTCTTAGGATCAGTAGGGCTGGACAGAATATTCTTGGTATTGGAACCTTGTACATTCTGCAGTTTTTTCCTTTAATTTTGAAAATTGTATAATTATTGATCAATTCTAATTGATTTTAATCTTTGTAGTGATGCAAGTAGATAGTTTTCTCTGCTGAGCTGTCACTGAAGTGTGAATTATTTAATCCTAATTGTTTGTCAGATCCTCCAGTGACAATATCATACTTTTTCACCTAAYACTAAAGAATGATGTAATTGTTTACCATGAAGAACAAGAAAGAACAATTGAATTAAACGCTGCTGAACATATTGCTTGCCTTTTTTTTTTTCTAGTGTTACAGTTTCCAGCATTCCTATTCCTATCTGTATTCCATTAGCCTAAATGTGAGGTGATTAGGCTTAAAATGGGGGGAACAACAATTAAAACTTCTGCTAACCAGACAGATACACTCAGATTTGAAATTTGCCCACCTCTTATGATTCTGTTTTGCCTCTACTTTATGTAGAGTTGAGAAGATGCATTTATATCATTTTGCTGTGATGGCCTCACCTTGCCTATATGCCTCCCAACTTTTTACTGTTGAGCTATTCAAGTACATTGTACTAAGATTTTCATTCATTCAGCGATTTCACTTGTTTGTTTTTATCAGCCACTGTGGGTTTGATTTCTAAACAGCCAGTTTAATATGAAGAAGCTGTACATAAAATGCAAGATCTAGCAGTATGTGTCCTTGGCAGCTCTGACTGATTTGATAATGCCCTTTTCTTACATGCTACACTGGTGCTAGATTACTTTTACGGTCATTTGTTCTTTATCATAGACTTTTCCAGTGTAAAATATCAGGACAATGGACTGTTAAATAAAGTATAGAGGTAAAATCGATTCAGATCTTACAAACAAGCTATTTTTGGTAGAAATAAACTGCATTTTAGCTAAAATAGTAATGAATATCATGTTTAATAGTTTACATTACAATGGCTTCAAAGGATATTCTTGTAACAGAAGGTCGATACGATATCACTTCTAATTCAGCCCATGGCCACTCATTCTCTACAGTAAATTTGGATACAGCCATTGGTTTAAAGCAGACACACATGTCAAGTTTTCAATCAGTGGATTGCTTTCATTATTCTTTAATGATGAATTGATGTCTGTTGTCTAGACAGATGCCTGTTGTCTTTGAGCATCTGTTTCTACAAGGGTCCTCAAGGCAGTCTTACCAGCAGTATTGTTATGGGACTGAGGTATCAGCAAAAAGGGATATTGAGGTGCAAGAATGAAGCTCTGTCCTCCTGCTTTCCACCTCTCCTCCTACTCCAAAATGGTTAAATGATACAGACCAATTAGATGTTTATAAATTAAGTACCCCATTATATCAATGTACTTCTGTTGCTTAGCATCCTTCTGATGATGGAGAGCAGCTGTGAACCCAGCTTGCTAAGCTAGAGTTCCCTGGCTACCTTTTACGGGTACTGAAGATGCCTTTAAATTCTTTTCTAATTTTTTTAATTAATATTCATACACAGCTTTTTGTAGTATTCCTATGTAAATTAATTGGTTTCTAAAAAGTGATAAGAAAATGTGAACTATAAAAACTACATTAAAATGAAAGTTTAAAGTACAGACTAGTAATTTAATGGAGGAATGCAAAAATATTATTAAAAAGCATAACAGCTTAGAGAATATTTAGAGTTAAGGTGACTGTAACTAAGAAAATGTAAATGGCATTAAAATAAGAATTTTACATTTACAATGTCTTTTATTGATTCCCAAGAGGGAGGAACTACTCCAATAACTACAGGAAAATTTTAGTGTTGTACTTACCATTTCCTTTCTCGTGTAAGTCTTACAGAATGGAATTCATAACAACCATGGCATTGCATTTTTAGAACTACAGAAATCACCTTTAATCATGAACTTTAAAGACATTGTACTAAGAATATGCATACTGTAATACATAATATGTTAAAGATTTCATTAGTGCTTATTTAATTATGATAGTTTCATTACTCATTAATATGGGTGCTGTAAGTATGGGTGAAAAGCGTCTTTACAATTTAGAACACCAGTATGTATTTAAACATGTGTGTATGTATATTTATGTGTATCAGCATGCACTTTCTTATGTTTACTCACACATACCTTGATCCCATCTTCATGGGAAGAAATACTTAATCGGAGAGCAATTTAAGACTTGTATTTTGTGAGATAATCATTAGCTCTGTCCTATGTTTGAAGTACTTTTATGATGCTATAACCAGAAACTTTGCATCAGTGGGGTTCTATCAGATATATTCCTGAAGTTTTATCCATCTCAAACTTTATGATTAATATATATTAATACTTTTCATTGATGTACTGATAAATACTTTCAGTAAATTTTTTTTTTTATTATTCTTTTGCATTTCTTCTGTTAACATTTGCATCTTTAAAACAAGGGAAACATGCTTCTGATAGTTACTTATCATTTACTTTATTCTTGTGAGCTTTGTCCATTAAAAGACTTGATTTTATTGTAATACATACATCTCTTTCTGTAAAATTAGGAGAATATTACTGTTTATTACATAGGATAGACTGGCATTGGTCTTCCAGGATTATGATAAAATGTCAAAACATACATTTCTCATTTTTCTTCACTTTTGATACCTCCTAAATACAGACATACTGCTTCTCGTTTCAAATCTGTATTTCATTAAACAGTTGTAATTAAAAAATATAAAAATATTAAGCATTTAGAATGCTGCTTTTGCTTGCTAAATAGCAAAAAGTTTCATCTCTAAAAGCAAGGAATTTTTAATTTAAAAAACAAACCCAACAAAGTAAATGAAACCCTGATTTCATTTTGCTGTTTCACAGTGCTTCCTCCTCGAAGTGCAGAATGCGTATCCCCTGATCTTTATATGACTTGATCTCCCATTGTGTTATGGAAAAGAGCTGTTATGMAGTGGTTTAATAGGTTAGCTTAAAATTGTGAGAGAATGACTCCAGGAAATGCTTCATATTTATATTTCATATTTTTTCAGAAATCTAAATGCCAGTAATTTTTCTTGAGCAAGTGTGGGCTTCTTTCAGGCACATTGTCTGAGTCTTTCATCTCATGGTAGATCCATCCATCCATCCATCCATCCATCCAACATTCCAGCCTAAACTAAGGAACGGGGCCAGTGAGGGCAGAACAAGGATGAGCAGGAGTGTTTGCAGGAGCGTGTGACCCTTCTGTAGTGTCTAGCAGAGGTACTTACTGCTCACTACCCCAGCAAGTCCTGCTTCTGGGGTTATAAGGAGGACTACATAAGCTAGTGTGTCCTGGGCATAGCAATGCACAGGTGAACAGGTTGAGAGCAAGTGTGGCAGCTGGAAGGACTCCAGCAAATCTTCCTTGTCTGGTGTGATATGGCAAGACTCTCCAGAGCGCTCACACCTCGCGGTGGAGGTGGCTGTTTGATTTGGCTGATGAGAAGAGAAGCAGCCACAGCTGTGAGTAGCCAACCTCCTCTGTCCCTTGCTGCAAAAGCATCTATCTGCAAAGTTTGACCAGCCAACAGCATCCATGATCAGCTTTTCAGCTGATTGTAGTGTGGCTTTCATAGTCTATGTTCCCCTTGGTTGTGCAGCACCTAAACCAGTCTGGTTGCCATATTCCTCTTAGCCCTCTTTATGCAGATATTTTCAACGTCTTATGGTTACTGAGAACATATTTAGGAATAACACATGCTTTTGTCACTATTTTATATAGCTGAGGGCTTATCAGTTAGTGCATACAATCTTAGTCTCCCACAGAATTTATAAGGTATTTGTTCAACATCCAAATGACATTAAATCCCAATGGCTCTGTGTGTGTGTGTGTGTGTGTGTGTGTGTGTGTTGGTTCAATAGAACAGGGTCAGGGAGCTAGCTTGCATGCTGAACTCCTGATTGTCCACATTACTTAACCATCAGCTCGTTTCTTGACTCTGCTCTGGAACTCACCAAGCTCTCTCCAAAACCAGCTCTTGTATAGTATTGCTAGTACCCAGTATCGTGATGAAGCCAGTAAGTACCATTTGGCCTCACAGACAGGTAACAATCCCTTTATTTAGCAGTGCATTGCTAAGAAGACTAGAGAAGGAGGCTGCTTTCAGTTTGGATGCTGTTTCTGAAGTGTCTAGTTCCACTTCTTGTGCCCTGGAGAAATGAGGTAAAGGTGCACACAGGAAAAATAGCAGGTCCCATTTAAAGATATAAAGGAGCCTACCAAGAGTGGGTATATGGAAGCAGAAATTATAGCATCTTCATTAAGAACACATGTTAACATTAGTCTTACAAAATATAGAAGAAATGTCGGTAACTGTTAGAGTGTCTTCCTAATAAAGATGCTAAGAAAAGATATCTGAAATAAGGCAGATTCTGAATTTTCAGATTACAAGAAATAATGGAGAAGATATTAAAAAGCAAAGAAACCCTCCACCTCAGACATAAACTCACGAAAATTTTGTGTAGTTTCCCTCTCAAAAAATGTGAAGATGTCTGTCTGAAACTTAAATGCTCTAAAATCTTTAATTCTCAAGCCTATTCTTTGAGATAGAGTGCAAAAATGAGTACACCTTTTTTATCAAAATCTTGTTAGAAAAATGCTTAACTGAATATTTTAGTACAAATCCGCTTCCTTAGATATTGAAAAATTACCATTAAGATTGCATTGCTTATCAGCCACTTCAGTTTCAAAGTTCTATTTTAGGTTTAAACTGAAGCAGGAGAGAGCATAGCTTTTAGTTTCTCTTCTCATTTTTGTTTAATTTTTATATTGCCTAAGGCTAACAGTATTATAATCTTGTGGAAGAAATTTTAAAATCTTACTATTTTACAACTTCACGAAAATTATGCTAGTCTCTAGTGACTTTGAGAGTTGTATTTATTTTCTATTAGATGCTTATACCTATTATTTCATAGGAAAAGTTTTTATTTCCCTTCCCTTAGCAATATAGTAAATAAAGGAATCTTTAAAAAATAAAAATAAAATGCCAATTAAGCTGGCAGCCAGTTACTGTTATAAAGAGGCTCTTTTCATAACTTTGCAAAACTTGAGCTGTTTTGTGTGAGGTATACCCATACAAATTCAGCCCTGCCTTAAAACAGGGAAGGGAAGGAAGACAGACATGGGTGTTTCCTAAATCTCCCCTCTATCACTTTCTGCATCATATTAAAATGTCTATTCTTCTGGCATTTCTTATTAAATTGCACTCAACATGATTAGTTCTCCTGCATCAGTGCCTGCTTGCTATCTTCTTTCTTTGTATTGTGTATTTTTATTATTATTCTCCTTTTCATTTAGGCCTATATTCTGATCAGTGTCTTCATCATGGATTTTTCTCATCCTCATGCCACAGCTAAATCTTGCATATTCTTTTGGCATGAGCTGTCTACAATGCAGTCATTCCTGTCCACAGCAGTAAGTAAAAGCTGTATCCAAATGCCCTTCAGCTCGATTACTGCGCAGCTCTTGAGGGAGCAAAAGCAGCACTCCCTGCTCAGAGACGTAACCAATGGGCCAGTTAACCTGTGGCGTTTGGCCATATTGTCTTTTCAGTCTTGTTGAACCTTGTATATACTACCAAAAATAAACTGTTTTCACTGATAAAATACTTTGCAGCCTAGCTGCACTATACCTGGGCTCACTCGGGCAGTGTAGGAAGAGTTGGCCCATAATGGCAGCCCTCCTCATCCGCTTAGATTTTCAAATAAATACTTTCACAGTTTGTCTTTCGTTGCCTTATGCAACTGGAAGCAGCTCTCAATAAATATCTGAAGATCCTCATCGTTAGCCTTCTTCAAATCCCTCTCTCAAACTCTGCAGGCAGTCGTGACACCCCAGTTTGCCCTTACACGTATGTGTGAATCACATATTTTGATTCTAAGACCTCGGTGTGTGAATGCAAAGGTTGTGCCTTTGGGCTCTCTCGTTGGACACTGCCTCGTGCTGTGCGCCTCAGCCCGTGCCTGGGACGCTTGGGACGTTTAGGCACTGGTGCAATGTAGCTACTACTACTAATAGAAGTGTTAGACTGGATAAAGAGACTGCCTAAACAAAATAAGCATCTATAGGAGAAGAACTGAACAGAAAAAATAAAAATCCTTTTAGACAGTATCTGCTGTGGGGTCAGTGAATTTAGGGTCAGAGCAGTGTTAGCGCTCTCCTTAGGTTATACAGGTTATATTAGGTTATCTGAATGTCAAAGATTACAAGCTTTTCTTGTTTGTTTATTTCCTTTAAATTTATCAGTATTTTGCCAGTGCTCATTAAGTTATAATCACAAAGACCACAATTGGCAAGCAGTGCTCGTAGTTCACAAAAATGCTGTTCCAGCCATACAGTAACTCAAAGACTCTGCTAGAGCTCGTTCATAATCTGAAGTTAAGCAAGAGAATGGGCTGGACTGTTTTCTTACATCCTTGTAAAATTAATGTCTTGCAACTTACTTTAAAAGAGTTACTGCTGTGAAAGTCACAGAAGTAAAAGTGAAAAAAGAATTAATACTGTTATATAAACATATAAACCTACTGCCTTAATTTGAATGCATGCCTTTTTTTTTTTTTTCCTCTTTCCAACTTTCAAATAATGAACATCAGCTATTGTATCTATTTCAACAAAATGTAGCTAGGCTGAAAAGCTTTTCTATCCCATTTTTGCTAGAAATCCCTGCTACAGCTGATGAGGGAGACCTTACAGACACATCAACAATTACTATTTTTGCAGATAGGTACACAGATGATGCATTTAGAAACAGCTAATGCATTTGAATTTGATAGTCTGCACCAATTAATATCCATAAGCTCAAGTACCTTGTTTATAGAAAGATTTTTTTGCTTGGGTCATTAGGCTTTAGAAAGATCTGTAATCTTCCAGGAATTTGATTCCACTGTTAAATCACCAGGAGGGCTCCTCACTTTTACCTGAATATACTTGAATACGATAGAAGGAAATGAAAATAAGATGAGTGTATTGTTGGCTCAAGAACCATATTGAGGCAATTACCTTGGGGTTTCTATTCTCAATGACTGAAACGTCAGTATGAAAACAGTCACGCTAGCCGATTCTGGTCTCATGCCCGTTTTCATGCATTTTTTTCTCTATTATTTCAGTGTAAGAATCACACATACTAACCTGCCCCCCAAATTTTTGAGAATAAATTAATGGTTTTGAAGTGATTTTTCTCTTTTGGGAACGTGAAAGTAATCCTTTAGTAACTCTCATTTATATTTAACCCTAAATTTGATGCTGCTAATGAGGAATTAAAAACTCATAATATGATAAGATATTGTATGAGTAAGAGCTTTCTTTTGTTTTTGAAAATATGCCGTAGTAGAAAATGATTCCAAATATTATTATTATAATTTTACGTATTATAAACATTTCTTATGAGAATAAATTGAAAAAAAAATCCTAAAATTAAATGGCACAGAAGTTTTTAGGAATTATAGGGATTTAGAAATTTCTTTGGTTAGCCTCTGCTCATTTTATGACACAGGCTGTGTAAGCACCAGGAGATACGCTAAGATACACTTGCTGTGTTCTCTTTTTTGTGACACAGCGCTTCACCAAAGTAAAACAACCCTTTGGAGGCTGATTCTTTTTAAAAAGAACATTTAATCTTGACAATTCAACATTTTAGGTAACTCAATTAAAAAGTTCAGAGAATAATAACCTTTGAATTAAATTAAATAAACCTACACCTAGTTCTTTTGCCTTCTGTGCTTTGAAGAATTAAATAATAATACTGTTGTAATGTGTTGAGAAATTTTCTCATTAAAGTAGCAAAGACGTAAAATGTGATGTCCATTTAATCTTCTGTAATTTGGATTGTCTTTATAAAGAATTGTAATATTGGCATCCTGCTAGTGTTGAACCAATTTCAAAGTGAAAATGTTAATATCAATTGAACACTTTTAAACAGTTTCTTTTTGGACTGGTACATTTCATGCATTTGGATTTAAAAGTAGGGAGATACTTTAATTTGAAATTTCACAGTAATTTTTTTCAGAACATATGCTTATGAAAAAATATTTGATATTTTGAAATCATATTCCTTTGGGATTAACCAAAACAACAAATTCTGATTCACATCATCTGTGGTTTTTGGATTTTAATAGCCTAGTTTATAAGACTGTGGTGGGCTCCAGAACCCTGCAAAAAATAGTATGGGTCTGCTTCTTTCTAAAACAGCTAAAAGAGACCAGACTCCCTCTGCCAAACGGATTTCAGAGGTAAGCTGTTGGGTAAGCAAGAGCAGCTAATTTAGAGATTGGTGCATCAGACAAAGAAAAGTAGTAAAATGTATCATTTATGTCAGTGAATATTAGTGGTTTGGAGTATGTCATATATTGACTGTAATCACAGAGTAGAAAATTTCTAAAATTGGTATACCAAGCATCACTGTGCTGTCTGAAGCATAGAGGATGACAAAATGTAAGGTTTTCTTTGTATTTTTACTTTTATGGAGGAAACGCATTTCTTCTGCTGTGAATAGAATATGTTCTTTAATAAGTAGATAATTCATATTTTTAAGATATTAGTGCACACAGAACCAGGTAGAAAAAAAAACGTTAAAAAGTTTGATATCCATAATGTTTTTAGTTTGAATGGATTTGTAGGTGGTACTGTTTTTACTACTTGCTGTTTCTCTGATACTAATACTGGTGCTGTGAATGACAAAAGGCCATATAAGAAAATTTTATTACACTGCAGTAAATGTCTATAATGCCTCAGGAACTGAACCTGTGACAGGAATTCAAGCAGAAGATAGTGAATAAACCTTCTGTTCAACAAAAATCGGCATTTTAAAGGTGTAGGCTGAATTAAACGGACGAACTTTTACAGGCTTCGGAATCAATTCTGTATATTTTTCTTTTGACTGATAAAAGAGGAACAGGCTTGCCACCAGTTCTGCACTCTGGTAGGTAAATATGTTTCAGTAATTACAGTAGCTTTCATAGTTACTGTATAATTAAATCTAATCAAAATGCCGTTTTAATATTGAAATAATTGGAGGTCACCTGAAGATGTCACTCAGATAATGGTCAGCTCTTCTCAAAGAACATGTCAGATTTGTGCCTCGGGCACAGATGAAGTAGAACGTATTGGTGTAATGTTGTGAATTGAAATGGTTTATTTTAGAAGAAAAACATGATAGCTTCATGGACCTTTTTTACAGTCTTCAACTCTCAGGAAAAGTTTACATTGTTAGAGTAGCACGTGATTTGGCTGATCAGTTTTTCAAGTTTTACATCCTTTTAGTCAAACACATCCTAAATGAGAGAACCACTGTAATGATTTCTTAGTTTTGTTTAAGAGATGATCATAGTGGAAATAATGTTTGTCATATATAATAATGTTTGTGAGAGGGCAAATAACTGTTTTCTTTTTTCTCGTTAATTCTTTTATGACAGTATGTCTTGAGAAACGGGATGAGTGGAAAATTGATACATAGAGTGGTTAAGGGAAACAGAGCAGGAAAAGAGAGGGACAGAGTTTCTGTAGAGAAAATTAACATTTTCTAGACTTTTAGAGAAAGCAATGACTAGCCTTTATCTAGACTTTGGAGGAAAAATATGAGCGCAAGAAAGTAAAGAATTTTATGAATTGCTAAAAGTAAAAGTAAAAGCAGGCATAACAAAGTCTGCAATTGGAAGGGAAATGAGGAAAAAGCACACACCCCAAAAAAGATGTAATATTTCTGTCTGTTCACGCTAGTGGTAAAACTGCTGCTGCCATCACAGGCAAGGCAGGATCAGGTCCCGAATGCATCGAAGCAGAACCATAGCAAAAAAATGTTTCAAAATAGTGGTGAAACGGGTGTGGAGACCCTTGTTACTGGTTGGGAGGGCAGTGCTCTGTCACAAGAACATTCTCAGGCTGTTGTAAATAGTCGAGGTAGTAGAAAATTGAAGTAATAAATGGGAATATATTTATTTCTATGCAGTAGAGAATAAGTGTTGTCACAGAGTCAAGCGGTAAGATAATGTCCAAGCAGCTAATCGGAGTTAGATTTCTAACAGTATCATAGCAGCCGGACCATGCTCCAAGCTCCTGCAGGCTCGCTGTAAAGCCTGGGGCCATAATCAGAACCTGCACTAGAATCTCTCTGGGATTTTGGTTCAGTGGCTTCGATTTAAATTATCTGTAGCAATTCATCTCACCGTTTCACCTGAAGTGCTGCCACCTTATTGAAATGTTTTGTAGCTTTTTCTTACTCTAAGGCTATAGGTTTGCACAATCAGAGAGAACCAAAGCATAAATAAATACTGGGGTCACTTTCAGCCCTAAATCGGAGCTGGCGGTGTCACTGAAACCGGCTTTGGAGGTACATGTTTAAGCTATAGAGAGACTTCAATTAAAAATTTGAATCATTTGGAGAATTCCTTGTACAGGCATCAAGGGATGAAACATAACAGTGGAAATGCTGAAATTTTACAGTTTTACACCTGCGTTATCTCCATTACGATATTTACTTGTAAGGTTTCCACTTAGCTGCAAACTGGAATGGGAAAGATAGTTTGTTAACATAAATTCCAGCTACTACGAGAATCTATGAGTTAATCCCATCAGGAATATTCTTTTGCTGCTGTACATGAATTACTCTGCACTAAACATAAAACGTGCCACAGTTCATTATCCTGCATAGTCAGTGCTTGCCAAATTAAGTAACGCCAGATATTCTAAAAAGCTTGAATTGCCTGAAGATTTTGCTAGTTACATATTGACTATAAGTATCTCTGCTGACAATATGCCAATTTGTTCTTTTGTCAGTGTTAATGGACTCACATGGGATATTCTTGTGGCTTAGCGATACTTAGATCTGGAGTACTGGATGCAATTCTTTTAACAAATAATACAGATTATTTTAAAGCTATAGTCAAATAAAAAATAATATATTTCTAACATTTTTCAATCACTATGTTAGTCAGTAGGTTACAAAAATCGTATGGAGCAATTCCAAAGAAATGCTATAAATAAATAGACATGGTTAAATGCTGCATATAAGAAAAAAGTATGAGGCAAATGTTCTATTTTGGATTGTATTTGGGTATCTTTTACCCATGAATTTGCCGGCAGCTGCACAGATTTTTGTCTTTTCTCTTATACTTCTTTCTCACCTATCATATATTCTTAAGTACTAAAAACCAGGAGAGGTTAAAAGCTAAAACTACAAGCATATTCAATACCAAAAAATTCAAATTACCCCAAATTAGGACTGCCCGATAGTAACGTAACACTGCTGGAAACTTCAGCAAATGCAGGCTCATTCTTGAATATTGTCATATGATGAATGGAGCGATGTGCCTGTGCAGCCCTAGTGCTTATCCCTGGGGTTGGCGGTCGGGGTCCTCCGCAAGCAGGTTGAGTGCATTCATCGGCTTACGTGAAGCTTCATTTTATAGCAGAGTAATTGGTAGAAGCAGATTGGCCGAGCTGTGACTGAGTGAGGAAATGATCCTGGGAGCTGAGGAGTCATAAAGTTTAGCAGATGTTTAGAAGGTGTTTAGAAGATGTTAGCAGATGTCTAGCAGTTTAGCAGACTTTTGCGGAATAGGCTGTTGACTGTAAGAAAACAGTAGCTAAATCTGGTTCAGGAGTTAGAAGTGTTAGGAGGCAACCCTACCAGTCAGAAAGGTGATTTTATGTCAACAATTACGTTGTTTTCATTTCTCCATTTTCAGAAGTGTTTTACTAAACAGTCCTCTAAGGATGTGAGCTACTTCTGCGGAACCCTGCCTTGGTATTGGCAATGTCTTTAGTTACCAAATTTCAAAGCTTTTTCAGTAGCAGCAAAAGTGGGTTTGGCTGGTTGGGTTTGTTCCCCTCCCCCGCAAGTGCTGGTGATAATTTACACAGTGGTAGCTGCAACCGGAGTAGGCCAGTGCCTGGGTGAATCATGCTCCGCCTATGTAATTCTTACCTCCTCTTTTGCCCTTAAACATAAGAACAGGAAGGAAACTGGACCCTTGACATTTCCGAGGAATATAGGTGTCAATGTGACGGTGTCTTTGATGAGCATAGTCTTTGTTCTGAATTCTTGCAGGTTTCCGATGGAAAGTATGAGCAACTTTAAGCCCTTATAGAAGACCACTTTTTTTAATCCTTTTCCCTTCCTCCATCCCTGCAATATGTAGTACCTCATCCCCCAGTGCTTGCTACCATTTCCAGTGCAGTACCTATCCCCTTGAGTCAGTACCATTTTAGAAGTTCCTAAGATGTTGCTGGCTGTGCTGGAGCCAAGCACATTTCTAAAGCATCTTCAGGTGCTCAGATGTATCACTAATCCTGCTCTGCAGCTACGGAAAATGCAGCGCTTCTCAGAGTTTAGTTAAGCTGTGCAACCTGACTTTTAAAGAGGAAGGGGATTTCAACCTCAAGCACTGTAGAGATAACTGCATTGCTATATTCTTACCTCACCAACTTACAAGGAATTAAATATATAAAGTAGTAAGAACAGAAACTAGTTTAAAATATTCCAAGGCACTCTATCACAACAAAAATCTAACAAAAGGTTAAGGCATACAAAGCTCTGAGCAGTAATTTTTCTCATTCTAATGACTTTTTTTTTGCATGTCCTTCCATCATCCTTGAAGGAAAGAAGTGGTAAAGGGAGCCTGAGCTCATGTGGATTTGTCAGGGATCTTTTTTTTTTTTTAATGCCAGTGTTGCATCAGAACTAGCAGTGATTATACAAACTGTGTACAACACATTATGTTAGTCCTTCCAGGAATATCAGACTGTGTGTTTAGCATTCTCTTGTCTGAAAGGAAGTCCCCAGCACCAACTATAGGCTGTTTCATGTGTTTTCCCCTGTACTGGTCCCCTATACTGCTGTCTTTGAATTTCCTCTTCCTGGTTATTCATCAATGACCTGTTACAATAATCTATGACACTGAAAGAGTAGCAAAGTTATTGTACTAAAAATGTTTTGCTAAACTGAGAGGTTCCATGCCGGCCTTGCATAGTGCTGAATGTACAAAACAGATCACTGGAAAAATAGCTTGTATTACAGCTCCGTAATGAACTGTGAGTCTTGTTAATCATTCAGAATTGTGCTCAGAAAGGAAAAGGGCAGTGGTTAATACTGATACAACAAATGGCAGAATCCTGATTAAATATGAATATGCACTGAAATGAATCTGCTGAGTAGTATCAGGTGAAAGATGTTCCGAGTCTGCTGCTACTCTTGCTCCTGAAGTGAGAGGGCAATAGCTCAGTGAGGACAGGCGTCGCTGATGAAGAGGAGAGAACAGTAAATGGGATGGCAGAACAGGATTTTGCAAACTTGCTTATGTATAGCTGCGTTTCTCTTTGAAAGTAGTGTGTCCATAGTATGGAGAAGTCTATGTATGTCATGGAAATAAACTCAGTGTAGCAGGTGTGATTCCGTGATATTAATGCTGCTCTAACAAGGGAAGTTAACTTGAACCTCCCCCAAACTTGTGGCCACTCAGTCAAGGATGAAGGAGTTTTTAGTTTTTCTGGGGGGTTTGTGTTGTTTAAAAATAACTTCAGTTAAGTATCTGTGGATTTGTGGGTGTGTCCAGAGTTTTAATGGATACATGGGAATCAAATACTTCTCCTATGATTATTTAATAAAATGGAGTTTGTCATCTTTAGTATTCTTGGTCAATGCTTCTCTTGTGGCGAGGCATACGCTTTGAAGTGTATTGTTGGCAAGGTGTGTCTGCGTACATGCAAGTTTTCTTTCAAGTAAGTTACCTTTGTAAAACAACGTACGTTTATATTTTTGCTCGGTTTTGTTTTATCTGGTCTCGAAATGTTTAGAATGGCTGATGGCTTGCCCAGAACCTGTGAAACTTGCTTCACAAGAAGAACCTGTCTTATTTAATGGAATTTATTGTTGCATCAGTACTTCATTTATTGCTTTTTACTTTGCTTCATAATTTCTGTCTTTTCTAGCTATTAATTTTATTTAAAATCAGTTAGTCAGATTTAAGGACACAAGTGGTCATGCATGCAGTGTCTGTAAAATAAAACCCTTTCCCTAGAAATACTGTCTTCTATCTCTGTTCTCTGATGTTTAGTACCATCATCAGTACTATTTGATTTTTTTTTCATGCCATGTCAAAAGCTCTAGCACATACTATTAATTTTATTTAGCATCCACTAGCAAGCTCTTCGGGGTAGTTGGTCACGCGATCCTGAAAATATATCAAAAGTTCATCCAGAAAGAAAAGACATGTGACTGTGCTTCAAGTACTTCAAGCTCTTCTTGGCCTTACAAATGTCTAGAGTTTTTCATGGTTTAGCAGATAGTTTATATCAAAATGATAAACTTTCTATTTTTCATTGCTGTGTTATAGACTAATAGCTCACTTTTCCAACTGCAGTTGTTTATGTTAGTGCAAGCAGGCCTGGGGCTAACAGAAATGTGATTCCATGACTGCCACCTAAATAGCCTTCGGCCTCAGTGACTTACAAACCTGTGAATGGTCAGGAATTAATATGTAATCATCAAAAGGTGGAAACATGAGATGAGGCAAAAGATGCATGCAAATGCTTTCATAATAGTCTAATGTTCTTTTTCATCAGTTGCTTGTTACAAGCCGTAGGATAATTTTTCTTTCCAAGTCAGTGTTGAATTTATCTTGTCATCTGCCTATTTGCCAGTTTTGGCACTAATACACTAGGCAAAAACTGCCTGAGTATGTTTGTATGTATATACTTATTCTCCTCTTTCCTTTGGAGGGGAGTATGGGAAAGGCAGTGCTCCTGGCTTTGTCCCAGTGCAACAGAAATGCTTCATGTTTCTCCAACAGCTCACATGTGAAATGATGTGGCAGAAAGGACACGCAGATGTCATTTAACAGTATTTTAGAGTACGGATACTACAACGTGGTGCTTTTCAAATGTGGTTTAACCTTGAGACATGATTTCTAAAAGAAGGGCATTGAGTGCCCCATATGCACAGCGTCAGTGATGGTTTATCTAAACCCACTGGATCGCTTTATTCTTTGGGGCCAAACCAAACCAAACCAACAGCAGAGACCCTGCAGTCTTCCTCTGCTACATGCCAGCATTGCTTTCTTCTGTCAAAAACTAGCTTGATTGATATGGCTGAAGATATTTGACAGAGTGCCTAAATGATATAACCTTCTGGGTCATAAAATTTACATCAAACTTGGAGTAATGCTGCTATAAACATAAAGTGACACACCACATAGCTAACATGTTCATGCAGAATGACTCTGTAATATACTGGCTGAATATGACCTTGCTTTAGGCAAGCTGCTTGGTGAGTGCTCAAAAGTACTCAGTGGTTCTTATGATAAATATCTTGCATCAGAGGAACATGACATTAGCTTGTCAGCAGCTTAACTTGTAAAAAGCCAGAGGTTTAGGTTTTGCTTTTTGTGTGTAAGATGGTAACAAGTAAAAACAGCGAAAGCAAGTGTTTTGAGGTGTTTTCAGAAAAAAAAAAAAAAAAAAAGCAATGCTAATATAATAATATGTTCTAAATATAATATATATAAATATATTACTATAAATTTGAAAAATATAAACAATGACTACAGTAGAAATATGATATAATATAAATTTTCATAACTAATAATAGTATTGATAATAGTGCTGACAGCACTAGGATAATATGAATGCAGTGGTGTATAGGTCAAAATGCGTATGGTTCATCTGCATCTGTGTATTTCTTCAATTAACTTCTTAAGAGCATTTTTTATTTTGAAACATGTAGATTTATTTTCCAGTGTTGACTATGCTTGGTCCCAATCAGAAACAAGCCTGGGAAACAAAGCACTTGAGAAACAGAAAATAATAATAATTGCTTTTAAAGATAGTTATATTTATTTTGTCTGGCATATACTTGGTTTTGTATTAGGTTTACGTATTTGTGCAAAACTTTAAAATTTGTATAAACTCATAAAAATCATTTGGATATCTGCTGTGTGGGCATGTGCATGTTGCGATGTACACACAATGCTTATATCCAGAAAGGTGGCAGTTCTACTTATCTTCTCATCCACTCACAAAGGCACAATTTGAAGAGGGCAAAGTGTTTTATCTGAGTCAAAAGATGCTGCTGTACTCGTGATAATGTTAATTCATATTTACATGTAGTAGTGATATGCTTGTCTGTGTTTTGGTTAGTTTAAAGATTGGCTGTTAATCTATGCTATTTAAATAAATGATCTATTTAGAAGTAAACAAGCATGTGGATTCATTTGCCTGATTAAAAAATAGACAGATCTTTAAAATTCAGGTCACTTCCTGCTCGTCTGACAGTAGGCATTGTTTTTAAGTGAATGGAAATTTCACACACCAAGAAGTTCCAAAATTTGTGCTTTGTAATGTACAGTTAGTTTTATTGATTCAAAGGAACCATCACCAAAATGACTTTAAATTTAGAAATGACACAGAAAGAAAAAGGATGTACTTCCAATTTTTTTTTTATCAAATTATCTGCTACCCCATGCATTTCTTGCCTGCCACTCAAGAATTTTGTTTCATGTAAAATTACTGCAAAAGCAGTGCTCATTACTGCTTTGCAATGAGCAATTTAACTTAATACTATAATATAAATTTGGTATTGTGACTAAGTAATGGATTTTAAATTAATATATAAGGCAGTGCATATATTGCCCTAGAATCCATAAATCAATGTATAGTCATGTATTTATTCTTAAGCTTTTAACTTGAAAAAGGGTAAGAAATGTTAGTCCCAAATATTTCATAACTTCCATTTTTCCTTGTTACATTCAGTTAGACCCAAAAAGGTTTGGATAATATGTACAGATACCTGAATGTTATGAGGTGAATCTTAATTTGCTGGACTAGAATATTTGTGACAATAAAGAGCAAAAGCATGCAAAATGAACACAAAAGATTTTAAATTAAGTTTTTCAATTCAGTTCAGTTCAATTACAGAACAATAAATCTTTAATATGAGAGAAAAGCAAAGGTTAGTTCTTATTTTATCAAGTCCATTCATTCCAGTTGAGTTGATTCAAGCTTTAAAGACAACTTAAAATCATCTAGTGAATTTTAGTTTCCCTTGACAACTTTCCCCCCCGCTTAATGTTTTTCTGGAATACTGCTATACCAATAACTGACCTACATTTCCAGTGATGCAGCTTCAGCCCACTTCTTTTTCTGTCCTAAATGACTAATCAGAATAATTGGCCCACTCCTCGGTACAGAATGCCTATTACATATTTGTAGATATTTAATTTGTTGTTCTCATTTTTTTTTCCTCAGCTCAGCATATCTCACTTGCTTAACTTTTCTTCAAAGGTCTTATTTCCCAAAGGTACCAAAGATGATGCAGCCCTCAGATGCCATGTTAGGACTTGGTATCGTTCTCAGCCGTTACAGTCTTAGGAGAAAGCTGATCTAATAACAGAATATCATAATTTCAAGAGGATGGTTGCAATTCATTCATTTTTCTCTAACATGGAATGAATCTTTCACTATAGTTCCCATAACTCAACTTGGAAGTTTCTTAACTAGAAGGAAGCATAGTGATCTGTTTGCCAAAAAAATCTAAAAAACAAACAAAGTATAATACAAGCAAATATCTTTTTTTATGTTTATGCTTGTTCAGTTTGCTTAGTTTTACATAAAGGAAGCATCTCATTTTCATTATTTTGTAACTTTCATGATTGTTAGACTTCTCAAGCCTATATTCTGAGGTAGGCAAAGCTGCTCTTGGTTTTAGTAATTTTACCAGGAAACAGATTTCAGAATTATACTCTAAAACATAAAGTCTTAACTTGTATTATTATCTTATGTAAAACTATGTGAGAAGAGTGAAAATATATTTTAACTTTTCCAAATTCAATTTTTTTCTTTTTTTAGCTTACTGTGTGGGTTTTTTATTTTCACACAGCTCTATTAATGTGATTGCTCAGACTGAGAGACACAAGGTGAAGCATATTTAGAGAACAGACTAGTTCCTTATATAAACCTCTTCGGAGATACAAATGTGCTTGGCAGTATGTAGAAGAAAACAACCATAGATTTATAGGATTTCAGATGAGCTCTGGAAGTTAGTTAGACTATGTCGCTGACACAAGTAGATTAATAATATCTGTGGCATTTCCAGTAGATATTTATCTAGATGATTCAGTGATAAATACAGAAATTAGGTCCTCATGCTTCACTCTCCTTACTCTTAAATGTTCTTCTAACCTAAATGTCTTACTTGCTCTATCTACCATAGATGTGATTGTCCCATAGTCTTTAAAGTGGCCTTCTAACATAGCTGAAAACTGTTACCATGCCCTCAGTCTTCATTTCATGCAGTTAAACAAGTCCAGGATACTTAACCTTTCCTTAAAATCCTGTCTTCTAAATATTGAAAAAATCTCTTTACTCTTTTCTTGACTTCAAAGGACTGGTGTGTATCGTTCTTGAAATGTGTCACATTAAAGTGAACAAATTCTTACTGTAGCTGAATGAAAGGACAGTGKTTTTTTTGCCTTTTGAAACAGCATATTTTTTGTGGTGGTCCACTAACAATCCCAGCTTGCCTGATTGTTTTTTGCAGGCTTTCTGCCTGGCCATTTACCAATTTTGTATTTAGGCAGTTGTTGTTCTGCACTAGTGTTGGACCTTGCTCTTTCTCGTGCTGAAAGATATATATCTTTTATTTGCACTTTTGAATTTTTTAAAAATCCATTGAATTTTAATCCTTTCCTCTCACATTCATGAAGTCTTTCCCCTTTTGCTGTCATTTGGGAATTTAAAATCATAGTTTATCCAAATTCACATATTTTTGGTTAAAAGAATTTATAAACTGGTGTTGGCACTGACCTACCTGCTTGCAAATATCAGTATGTACTTTATGGGTTTTCTTCATAGATATATAGTCACTTTAGTTCAAATTTCATATTTAAGTATGCTCACTTGCACATTCAGGTTGCCAATAATAAACATTTGGTTAGTATGAAATAGATATCTGGTTAGTGTTTTCTATTAAGAAGACAATGTTTGAAAAGCAGACCTGGTAAAATTCTTCTTTCTGGTTTACATATCAGATTATTAATAATACTGTGCTTGAGAAGCTTTCTGTTACGTAGTTTTTAATGCAATGAGAACACGTAGTACTCTTGGAGTGACACTTGCATTTTTCTTTCAAGTCAATGTAAGTGGTATGATTTCATTTTTATTTTAGCAAGCATGTGTAAAGCTGAATGAATAGTGTCATGGACTGTCTGCAGTAGGTTGAGAGTTTCAGAAATGTATTATTTGCTCTTATTTATTCTGTACCTTTTTTATGTTTTAGAAGCAAATGAGTTTGTGTTCAGTTATCTTCCCCCACATAAACACTCCAGCTATATGGGATGAAACCTCACGGGCCCTCCCTTCCCTTTGTGGAGCTATTTCTTAAAGGTTCGTTCTGACCTCAACTATTACCGTAACCTTTTCAGTCTCCTTTTTCTGCAGCAAGTAGGCCTTTTACATAGATTTTTTTTTTTCTGATTGAAAAATGGGCATTATAATCACTCCTTTTAACAAATGCTTGGCACAGCTATTGATTTCTGCAGCAGAAGCTGCTACTGTTTGGACATGAAGAGAACTTGGTAAATGTATGCAGCTGCGTGTGAAACTGGCCTGCTCGCCCAGCGGCAGAGCCTGGTAACTGCCTCCTTTACTGGGTGCTGGAGCCGGTGGGCCCGCGGGGAAGGCTGCTAGGCTGCAAGGAGTCTGAAGGAAGCTCACTTGTATTTCTCTGTATTTGGAGGACAGCCCCCACAAAATAAAGGTAAATTATTCCACAAATGTGGTATCAGATACTAGCACCAACCATGCTGAGCCATCCCTTAAGTTTGTGTTACTTTGATCTAAGTGTAGGCGACATACTTAGCACCTCTGTGGCTATTTTTTCACCTTTGAACTCTCTACAAGTATATTAGCGGTGTTTGCCATTAAATCTAGGATTTACTTTTCTCCTGCCCTGCAGGAAGTGCTGTAACTGGAACATGAAGTGGGATTAATAGCCTATTCTAATGCGTCACCTGCAGAGATCATAGGCCTCATTGAAATGTCAGGCTAGAAGGGGCCCCAAGAGCCAAGTTAATGCAGCTCTTGGCCCTGATGCCCCATACGCTCTACCCAGGCCGACCCTGGGAGAGGCTTGTCTGGGGTGTTTAAAACTTCCAGGGAAGGAGGTGCTGCAAGCTTCCTGTTGCTGCCTTTCAACACCGTAACAGCAGAGCAGCTTTCCCTCTTATTTACCTTGAATCTCGTTGTTACAGCTTAAGCTGATTTTCTTTTTGTACATCACTGCCTGCTGGATACTGTCATCTTTATTGCAATGGTGGAGGATGGTTATTTTATCCCTCTTCTGTCTCCTCTTTCTTGCATCAAACAAAACCAGTTTCCTCAGTCCTTGCATTTTTCCAATCTCTTCTCATTCTTTTTACCTCCTTTCAGGTTTTTTGGATCCTTTTGGAGGTGGGGATTTATATATTTTGAATTCGTTGTAGTCCAATTAAGTCACCTTATGTTTGCTCCAGTCACTTCACTGGCGAGTGAAGAAAGTAAATGACAACTGCACAGAATCACAGAATCGCTGAGGTTGGAAGGGACCTCTGGAGATCATCTAGTCCAACCCCCCTGCTCAAGCAGGGTCACCTAGAGCACATTGCACAGGATTGCATCCAGGTGGGTTTTGAATATCTCCAGAGAAGGAGACTCCACCACCTCTCGGGGCAAGCTGTTCCAGTGCTCTGTCACCCTCACAGTGAAGAAGTTTTTCCTCATGTTCAGATGGAACTTCCTGTTTTTCAGTTTGTGCCCGTTGCCTCGCGTCCTGTCGCTCGGCACCACTGAAAAGAGTCTGGTCCCATCCTCTCAACACCCTCCCTTCAGATACTTGTACACATTGATAAGATCTCCTCTCAGCCTTCTCTTCTCCAGGCTAAACAGGCCCAGCTCTCTCAGTCTTTCCTCATAAGAGAGATGCTCCAGTCCCCTAATCATCTTTGTAGCCCTTCACTGGACTTGCTCCAGTAGCGCCACATCCCTCTTGTACTGGGGAGCCCAGAACTGGACGCAGTACTCTAGATGTGGCCTCACCAGGGCTGAGTAGAGGGGGAGAATCACCTCTCTCGACCTGCTGGCAACACTCTTCCTGATGCACCCCAGGATACCACTGGCCTTCTTGGCCACAAGGGCACATTGCTGCCTCATGGTCAATTTGGTGTCCACCAGCACTCCCAGGTCCTTCTCCGCAGAGCTGCTTTCCAGCAGATCCACACCCAACCTGTACTGGTGACTGGGGTTATTCCTCCCCAGGTGCAGGACCCTGCACTTGCCTTTGTTGAACTTCATGAGGTTCCTCTCTGCCCACCTCTCCAGCCTGTCCAAGTCTCTCTGAATGGCAGCACAGCCCTCTGGTGTATCAGCCACTCCTCCCAGTTTTGTATCATCAGCAAACTTGCTGAGGGTGCACTCTGTGCCTTCATCCAGGTCATTGATGAAGAAGTTGAACAAGACTGGAGCCAGCACTGACCCCTGGGGGACACCGCTAGCTACAGGCCTCCAACTAGACTCTATGCCACTGATCACAACCCTCTGAGCTCTGCCATTCAGCCAGTTCTCAGTCCACCTCACTGTCCACTCATCTAACCCACACTTCCTGAGCTTACCTATGAGGATGTTATGGGAGACAGTGTCAAAAGCCTTGCTGAAGTCTAGGTAGACAACATCCACTGCTCTCCCCTCATCTACCCAGCCAGTCATTCCATCAGAGAAGGCTATCAGATTGGTTAAGCATGATTTCCCCTTGGTGAAGCCATGCTGACTACTCCCGATCACCTTCTTTTCCTCCACATGCTTGCAGATGGCTTCCAGGATGAGCTGCTCCATCACCTTTCCAGGGATGCAGGTGAGGCTGACTGGCCTGTAGTTCCCTGGGTCCTCCTTCTTGCCCTTTTTGAAGACTGGGGTGACATTGGCTTTCTTCCAGTCTTCAGGCACCTCTCCTGTCCTCCATGACCTTTCAAAGATGATGGAGAGTGGCTGTGCAATAACGTCCGCCAGCTCCCTCAGCACTCGTGGGTGCATCCCATCAGGGCCCATGGATTTGTGGGTATCAAGTTTGCTTAAATGATCTCTAACCCACTCCTCCTCCACCAAGGGAAAGTCTTCCTTTCTCCAGACTTTCTCTCTTGCCTGCAGAGACTGGGATTCCTGAGGGCTGGCCTGAGCAGTAAAGACTGAAGCAAAGGCGGCATTCAGTAACTCTGCCTTCTCTGCATCCTTCGTCACCAGGGCACCCACCCCATTCAGCAAAGGGCCCACATTTTCCCTAGTCTTCCTCTTGCTACTGATGTATTTGAAGAAGCCCTTCCTGCTGTCCTTGACATCTCTTGCCAGATTTAATTCCAAACGGGCCTTAGCCTTCCTCGTCGCATCCCTGCATACTCTGACAACGTTCCTATATTCCTCCCAAGTGGCCTGTCCCCCTTTCCACTTTCTGTATACTTCCTTCTTCTGGCTGAGTTTTGCCAGGAGCTCCTTGCTCATCCATGCAGGTCTCCTGCCTCCTTTGCTTGACTTCYTACTCATAGGGATGCACCGCTCTTGAGCCTGGAGGAAGTGATGTTTGAATATTAGCAGCTCTCTTGAACGCCCCTTCCTTCTAGGGCCCTGACCTATGGGATTCCTCCAAGTAGGTCCCTGAAGAGGCCAAAGTTTGCTCTCCTGACATCCAGGGTTGTGATCCTACTTGGTGCCCTGCTGCCTCCTCGCAGGATCCTGAACTCCACCATCTCATGGTCACTGCAGCCAAGGCTGCCCCAACCTTCACATCTTCCACCAGTCCTTCTTTGTTTGTTAGTACGAGGTCCAGCAGCACACCTCTCCTTGTTGGCTCCTCCACCACCTGTGTCAAGAAGTTAAACACAATGAACCTTGTCAACAAAAAGTATTACCTAATGATAGCATTCCAGAGATATGCTCTTTTTTTTTAATGAGCTTGGATTTGAAAGGTATCTACATACATAAAATATTAACAGTTTAATTTATTTTGGAGAGAAGTATAAAGAATTGTTTAACAGCACAGCCTGCAAGTATGTGATTCATAAATAATTTTAGACATGGACCAAGTAAAAATATGAGTTGGGAAACTAATTAAATCTAATCCACATTATTGTTTATTCTAAACATTTCTGCATTTAGATACTGTAGATGTGTGTGTGGATGTGCATATAAAGTTATTTAAGTCCTATCTGCCAATTATAGTTTAGAATGAGATTTGCATCCTCTTAACAGATGTTGTATAGATTGACTTCAGTTACAGAACTAAACCTGTTTAAAAAATAAAAATAAAAATAAGTTTAAACATACTTTTTTTCTCCTAAAAGTGCAGTTCAGTGTGACCTTCATGTTTCACGAACTCATGCTGAATTTTTAAAATTGTTCCAACTGAACAAGAGGGGAAAAAAAGAAAAGTAAACATGTATAAGATTTCATTTTGAATTGATATATTTGAAAGTGTGCTCTAATGAAAAAAAATAAAGAAATTTCAAAAACAATAGTAAAAACTCAAAAATTAAAAACTGTTGAAACCAGCCCCAATCAAACATGTTTTTACTGAGCCAGTTAGCCAAAAAGGTATTCTCACAGCTCACTTCAGATTACAAGGCGCAGGATTACATTTTGCAAGGCTGAGACTTGAACAAACTCAGGTGATACTCTCCCGTGCTTGCTTTTTCCCTCCCTCAGCCTCTCGCTCTCCCCCTCCCACTTTCCCCCTCCCTGATATCCTCACAGGATCCCAGCTCCCTGTGAGSTTTATTCCCCTGACCCATTCCCTCTGGTGTTTTTTGGAGAGGAAGGCCAGTGCTGTTCTCCCAGCTGTGTGCCTTAGTTATGCCAGTCAGCCAGGATTCCCTCAGAGCCCTCTGAGGGCTGTGGCAGTGGAGGGCAGAAGTTGAGGTGATGCATAGAAGAATGACAGAGAGAAGTTTAATATTCCTTAAAAAGTCTTTAAGTGCTGCAGCCCCTAAAAGCCGAGGTCTGTAAGCACTCCATTAGAAATGGAATACATGCTGTAACTCAGCTTGAAACAGCCCTGCACTGCCTGCTGTTGTAGTCTGTAAAGGAGACGCAGAGTGTGAGCAGCTAGTGCTGTGGGCTCAAGAGGTCTTTCTAAAGTGGAGAGTAAAGTGAGTGGTTACGTCTGGGAGGAGCTGTTTTTATGCTACAAGCTTATGAATAACACAGGTGTTTAGACAGTATTTAAATAATGGATTTTCTTAACCCAGGTATACATTGGACTCCTAGTTGCCTCACTAGTATATTAGGCCAGCAATTATTTACTCTATTAATGATTAATGAATACAGTTTGAATCACCTGTAGAATTCGTGATGCTGATAGGAAATATCTCATGAACTGCCCACAAATATCTTCCTGTAGTTGGTATTAATCAAGTTTATTACAGTGGCACCTATTCTCAAACCAAGAAGGGGGCTGTGTTGTGCTGGGTACTGCACAAGTGCATAGAAATAAATATGCTCATGCTCCCCAAATGCTTATAATCTAAATATAGACACAGGATGGGAGAAAGGGATAGAATACATAGCAGAGAGACTAATGCAATAATAAAAAATAGAGTGCTCACTGTCACATTTTTGGGAGGTTTGTCAGGTGTGCAGTGACATGGAAGCTGAGGGACTGTGCAGGAGCTGGGGAGGGGAGACAGCAGAAATAATCCTTTCTCTACTTTGTACTCTTTAAGAGGAGAATCCATCTTTTTGCTTGATTTGCCCATGGTTGAAGGTGCCTTTCTCTGTGGTGACTGTGGAGAGACACTAGATGGTTCTTTTTGATGGAGCACCAAATGGTTGATAAGGGAAAGTCACAGGGGTGGTTGGGCACCCGTATCTGAAACCTCTGTTTCAGAAGGGCCTTCTGCAGCTGAATCTGCTGCCTGGGTTCAGCAACAGGCCTTCATCTTTCCTATGGCCAGATGGAGGAGGAGGGAGGTACTCTTGTGCCCAAGTCTTCTCACAGTGTACCTCTTGCCCAGCTTGTAACTGTCTGAGAGGTGTTATTTAGGCAATGACATGGTCTGTCTTAAAGTACCTTGAGAACAGTAAATATTGGTCATTTTCTTCAGCATAGTTTATTCCTTGGTTCCTTTGGATATAATTTTGTTTAGCTATATGTGTTCATATCRGTTTATATTGCCATGCCAATTCTGCAATTTCATGCAATTTATCCTGTGCATGCTACCTGTTTATACAGAGGATGTACACTGGATGTTAGCAGAATGACTTCCCTTTTTATTTCTGTATTTCTATTGACATAGTCATTTTAAGAGTGACAGCTGAAATATTTTTACAGATTCTTTTTAATTTATTTTTTCCAATCCAGTTGTATCTAAATCAGTAATGGTAATATATTCTTTTTCTTGTGTTATGTTTCCTATATTCACCAAATCAAATCAGTCCAATATCACCTTGGGGACCCCATTTAACCCTGCAGAATCGCTGTCATTTTTTATGACATCACCTAAGAAAGGACTCATTTTGAATTTTGAGTATAGTATTAGTTAAATTTTGAGGACTGATTACTGACAAATAGTTTGTTTTGTCTACTGTCCAGATTTTGATCATTTAAGTGATTAGCAGCAGATAGTAGGGAAAACCTCCAAACTAAGGTTAGTCTCTTTTCAGAGTTGAATCACTTCCAGTAGTCTAAGCTTTTACATTAAAAAAAAGAAAAAAAAAAGACATGTACTCAAAGATGGAGGGAGGAGAGATGGCCTTTCCATGGGCAAGTCTGGGGAAACTGTCACTTGCTGAGGCTACCTCGAAGTACGTTTCCATTCAGCATGTAACAGGTCTTGTCATTAAGTTCTGAGCACTTCAGACAAAGCTCCTTTGCACATAAAGATAGTCTATTCTGAAGACTTCATGTTCTGTATCATTTGATAATACAATGTAATAGGTCCAGAAAGACATGTTTTCTTTCAGTTTTGTGCCAAAGGGCTAGATTCTGTAAATGCTAAAGTATATTTTGGTATTTTACGTATACAACAGTCCAGCTGAATTCTCAAAACATCCTGGCATGCTAAAGTGTTTTTAATGCTTTAGACAACCAGTAAAGTCTATTCAAAAGTTTGTTTACCCAAATTGATCCTATTATCCATTTTAACTGTTTTTAAATATCTTTAATGAGGAGAGATCTATTAAACCGTAAAGTTAGATGGCAGGCATCTTTTGTTCATGGTCTCATAAGTATACGTGTTAAAGTAAGTTACTTGGGTCTAATAAGGAAAAGTCCAAATTGTAATGTTTTGACAATTATGTCACCTCTGGTAGTACTTATTCTACTCAGATGACGATAGTGCCCATTAAAATGAGAGCACAGCACACATGAAAAGAAAATATTCTGTGCCATTTACTGTTTTGAATGAAGAACGGGGTAATAAAAATTATATTGAAATTTGGTCTGTTTTTAATTGCTGTGCACTGCACAGCAATTGATAGCTAAAGTGCTAATTATTTTTAATGTAATTACATTTAATTATCATAATTGCTACTCATATCTCCTATCCTAATAGAGAGATGTTAAGGGCCGTATTATGTTCCCATCATGCAAGGCAAAATGAATAGGGAATCCACCACTATTTTTGAAACAGACTGTTCTAGTAGCTGCGTCTTCTGGGGGCTCAGTGTGACATGGCTGTCTGTCACAGTGCGAGACTGAGAGTTGGCTTTTCATAACTGCCCACAGCTTTTCACTTTGACTTACGTAAATGGAAATCCAGGAGCTGGGAGTAGGCACTGGATAGTCCCATTTCTAGTCTTAAATTTTATCCAGAACAGTATCCATCCAGCACTTAACAAGGAATTAGCAGTTACACCTGCAGTGATTAAATGAACTGTGGTCATTGATTTATAGCATTAACAAAGATTATTGTTAACTCAGTGTCACAAAGCATGCAGCTAACACTATAACATCAGAAATCCTGAACAGTATGGCAGCCATTTCATGTTTTACCATGAAATCTATCCGAGTGTGGTGTGCATCAATGATACTCATCTTCCACATTGCAAATAATATGCAAAGGAAAATAGATTTCTTTTTAAAAAGTGCTAGCAATTAAATATTCAGAAATAGTCACTGACTTTCTGCTTGTCTTGCTTGAGACATAAGTGAATGATCTCCTCCTGTACAGTTAAAACTGGTAGAAGGTCATGCTTGATGGTCCTGAAATTTAGCCCTGGATCATCATTTGCAGTCTGTAGGATGGAACTGCTTTGATCTTCGTGACAGCTAAGTAGTAGGTACAGTATTCTTTTAGATGGGATCAAGATCTGTTAGAGGAAGGCTGTAAACTGTAAAATCAAGTGGATATTAACATAGACAGACTTATCTGAAAGTATTATTAAATCTTCAAAAACTTTAAAATCAATTAAAAATGACGTGCATAGCTGAATAATAGGAGGAAATAAGCTATGATAAAGCAAGACAGCACATACACAGCTCCTTTTTTGGTTTGGGCAGAACGAATGCTTGTACTTGACTATGCTTCTGATGTATCTGAAATGTAAGAAAGCGTTGCATGGCTAGTTGGCTTCTGTTCAGTCAGCAACACTGTGACTGATAATGTCTGCAAAATGTTTCTGTGTTTTCTGATCTATTTTCATTTATTGTAGGTTGCGGTAAATATTGTAACTTCTTTCATGCAGAAATGTATCTGTTAGTCTATTCCCTGCATCTCTCTCAAACTTTCTTCCTAACCTGCTCTTCAAAATCATACTTGGAATATCTGCTTGGCCAGACATGGATGCTGAGAATACCTCAACTATGGTTGGGAACCTAAGGATTTTTTTTTCTTCAACAACTAGTTCTGAGGTAGAAAGAAGATGGACTCATATATTTCACTTTTGAAAAGTACACTGACCATTRGGAGAGACAGCAAGATGAAAAGGGGTGGCAACACTGAATTCTGCCAGCCTGTTCAGTATATGCATTAGTCTGCATTTGTCAGGCTGCTTTCCAAAGTTATTTGGTATTATGAAACGTGTTTAAAAATCCCTACATAGTCAGTACTGGCAAAAAAACTGCTGATATTTACATTTCTGTTGATCTGTACTTATTGATTTTTCAGATATACAATGCAAAATGTCCATTATATTAAAGCTAAAAGCAAAACATTTATGAATGTAGCCATTCTAATTGCTTTTGAATCAGAGAAGATGCTAGTTCTCCACATAGTCACAGATATATTTAAAAAAGCATGACTAGAGGATGTTTTCCTATATATATTTCTTGTTCATCCTACTTGCCCTGCGTCAACTTTTCTCTTGCAACCCTGAGTCACTCTTGGGAAAACGCTAACAGTGATACTGAATTCTGATGTGAAGAAATGTTCTGTAGTGAATTTGCTTGATTTTTGAATAAAAATCATTGCTTTTTTCTTTTATGCTTTTGTTGGTAATTTACTCATGAACGTTTTTGCTCCCTTAAAAGGGGGGATGAAAAYGTTTGTGTGATGTTTGTAACTTCTTCAGTTCTGAACTTCAACCTAGTGTGAGAAATGACTGAAACATGGTTGAGTCTAGGACCAGGATCTTCTTTTACTACGAAGTCAGTATGTGTATTTCAAACGGATGTTCATTTGAATGTAAGGGTTTAAATAAGGAACAAGACTTTCCACAGAGTCCCATAAAGCAAAAGCAAGGTACTTTTATCTTGAAGCTCCTGGTTTTGCAGAAAGTTCCTCAAAACTATATCCAGAATCTCAGCACTTTCAGGTTGCTATTTCTGGAAACACTGCTATTGCAGAAGAAAATAATAGCAAATTCAGCCTGGCTGGAAATGACATATTTTTTTACCCATCGGCATTTGATTATTCTTATTTAGAATTCAGAATGAAGTGAAATCAGTCTTATTTATTTACTTCAAATAGAGATGACTATCGAGTGTGGAATTTCTGAGCTCTTCATGATTCTTCAGATTCCTTTTTGTGGACAGGAATGGTGCTAAGTTGGCTTGCCAAATGTGCAGAATTGGAGTTTGGAAAACATTCAGTAGGCAAGACTGAATTCTATGGATGTCTTCTACCAGATAAACTGTGCTTGGCTAATAAAAATACTGTCTTTATGGGGTTGGGTTTTTTTTAGTTCTCTGAAGTGGTAGTAGATGTCAGTGTGCTTTACTTTCAGCTAGTCGAAGATAGCCTAATTAAAGTCTTGTATAGTAAGCTTTATAATTTGTGTATGTGTTTTCTTTTGCAAGTCTTTATTTTCAGTCTTCAAATATAGATACTTTTGAAAATATTTATGTTATACTTGATCAATGTATATTTACAATAGCTGATGTATTATTTCTGTAATTTTTTTTGTAATTTTGATACCTGTTTGATGAAGTGATTGCAACAGTCTCCAACAAAACTGCAGTAAAATTTCTGACTTGTTTGTACTTTTCAGTATCTAATTTATTCACCATATGAAATCCTGCTGCTATATTTAAAGTGTTATCATATTTGCTAGGCTTCTCTGGTTCACGACCATATAATTTTATCCTTTTTTTCCTTTACTCTTTACTTGTATGCCCATTTTGTACTGTACTTATCATTTCTGTTCCAGAGCTTTTTTTTATATATTGTATCACAGTACCTTGTCCTTTGTCTCATATTCATTACTACTTCTTTCATGTTGCCTCTCTCAAGAGGAAAATTTATCTTTTCCAAAGCACTGTTAGCCATACCAGTTGCACTATGAATAGTAACCCATTCCCATTTCCCAAAATAATGTTTACTTCCATACAGTCAAAAACTCAGCTCCCCAGGTCTTGGTCCCCTGAGCACCCACTATGTACATATATGAATTTTCTTCTCGGCCCTTTCCTGGAGTGAACCAACTAATTCCCTATGAGACACAACTTGATTGCAGTTCTGGAGATAGTTTGCTGTTAGGACTCTGTCAATAGCTAGAATGGGTGAGATTTGGTTTTGTTTGCTCATCCTTTAGGTATTACGAACTGAAAAAACAGCAAAAAAGAACAGTCATGTCTTAAAACCACATCACCAAATGCTGTGCAGTATGGACACGGCCAATTTGCATTGAGGAACTAGCCTTGAGCAATGTGACAAGTGCTATTCTGTATTGCTTGACTTGGAGAAGATATGCTCAGCAGTGCGGGTGTAGTTACCATTTCTGAATTTATAAATGTGTTTATAATATTTTTAGTGGCCTTCAAAACTGTTCAAACTGAGTTGGGTGCACTATTTCTTTGTCTATGAATTTGAGAGGGGAAATGTTTACCTAAGTCCAAGTAGAGATTAAAAAAAAAAAAAGAGTAGAATTGTCAAATGTGTATTATTGCACATATCACAAGTTTCAGCAGTTTATCATTTCAGCAACAGAGATGCATATGGAAAGGTATGCAAGCAAATTGTGATCATCTGAAGTTTTTTATCACTAAAAATTGGCTCTCTTATTTGAACTTTGGAATTTGTTTTTCCTGAAACAGATATTTTGTATTTGGGATATTTACCTGTATAAAATGAAGACTGTCGAAGCCTAATATATGTTTGTACGCATAAAATTACACATAAGACTCAACAATAGCTTAATGTTCTTCAATAAAGCTATGATGCATCATCTTTGTAAAGGAGCAATTGCTACATATTGGATACCTATAGCTGTAATTGCTCTCCTTTGCTTTGTATTTTTCCGTCATTGTTATATGAATGTAATTTCTGAAGTCTCCAAAACAGGATGTTTTTAACCCCAAGGGGGTCTATATTGTTTTACCAAAATGCATTTTTGGTAATAAAATGCTTATATTCCCACAATATATTTCTAATATAGTCTTGTGAGTATTAAAAGGGAAAGAATGAGAATGGGAACAGGATGTTCCACCCATGGAAAAATGGGTATGAATAAAACAAAAAGGAATGAGGTCATTAAAATGCTGTCTTTTCAAGGAAAACAGTTTGGAGATGCAGAACAGCATCCCAAAATGAGTGACAGAAATACACTAGGTAAAGATATGCTGATGAGGGTTTTAATCTCTATTCCTGTAAGTATTGTACCAGTATCGCTAATGTTGATACTGAATTCACTCTCAGTGTCCTCATAATCCAGAAATGGAAGATGTGCATGCTGCTCATTTCTGATTATAGCATAACAGGGAATTCTCTCCTCAGTGAATACGTTGAATAAACACTGATACAGAATTATATTTTGGCAATTGTGGTGTAAAACTGTTTTCCCAAGTCTTGTATTATTTTGCCTTTGTTTTCCGGTATGCAGTCCTTGGCGAGGCAAAGACACAATTCAGTCTGGGATTATGTTTGAGCTTTATGTCACCTAATCTCTTTGGAGTCATCATGCTCCTACTAATGTCCAACTGGCTGCAAGCACATCCACCTATGGGGGGTAAACCTTGGTAAGGTTTTTGAAATATCTTTCCTGCTCATTAATGTTTCTTCCAGCTTAAATTATTTTTAATTTGGCTAACAAATTTTTTGCCTGATTCCCCAAGAAACTTTGATGTCCTTGATATGCTTTTAAAATAGCTATGGACATTTGCCAGTCTTTCACCTACTTACTGTCTGTTTTCTAGCCTTTGAGCAAAAGTGTCTGTACATTTGTATCCCAGAATCATCTATACAAGCCAATAGTTGTCCTCTGCACAGCGTATGCTATTGTCTGACTAACATAGTCCTACTTCCATCCCCAGGCTCTTACATAGGTCAAGGTCTGCACCGAGATCTAGAAGTTGTGGTCCTCATATAAGGAGAAGTTGTTGAGACTTGCAGCCCAACAGTTGAAGATGTTCTGTCTCAAAAAAAAGTAGAGTATAGGGTTCTTTGTATATAATAGTTCAGCTATAATACTGCAAAGCTGTTTCTGCCTCAACCAGAGAAAAATCTGTAAGAAGAAAGAAGAAAAAATCAGAGCCCGGTGAAGTTGGGAACTGGTTTCTAAGTGCTAAAGGCTTTATTTTCTGAGCATTCAGTTGTCATTGGAGGTAAATGTGAGTCTATGAGAGAGCTTAGCCGTTCTGAAGAGGTGGTGCTGAACAGCTCCTGGGTTGAAATTGGAAAGGTTTTTCTTCTTTACCTCAGTTTATGGCTGTGCATGTTTTCCTGCCCAAGTAGGGATCAAGTGAGAGAGCAGCTGGGAGAGGATAGAATTTGGCTGCTGAGTTTGTAATACACAGTGCAGTGCAATGCAGATGCCTCGGCCCACTCGCCACATGCTGCAACCGTGTTAGTGCAGTACTGTGGGCAGTCGTACCCCAGCCTCCTGTAACATTGTGCTGCAATGTATCAGTATGGTAGAAATGGCTTCAGCATTCCTTGTTCAACTTGTTATACTTTGCTGTTTATATTGCACTTTGTTTTAATTGAATTAACTTTCCACTGAAATAAGTTTTCCGGATTCTAATGAGCATTTCCTAATTCAGGGAGTTTTTCAAGTGCCCTATTTAATGTTTGGTCAAAAATAAACTAGTAGATAAAAAGATAAAAGGTTACAGTTTTAATAGAAGATTAGGCTTCTCCAAGTCTCTGGGAATAATTACAGATTGAGTTGGCCCATGAATATTTATAAATGTGTTAATTAAGGGATGTTTGAGTGACTACACCTTGCTGTGTCATATACTCATTAACCCTAGCAACTCCCAGATGTTCATTGTGTCTGCATTAAGGACAACCCACAATTCAGCTATATTTTTAACAGTTTGAAGAGGTCTTCCCAAGGTGGTGTTTAAATCTGTGTATTACCAAATTAAGTAGCACAGACTCAAGAAACCACTTCATGCCAAAGGGGCATGTCTATGATCTCTGTGTTTTCGCCAGTGTAGCTGTAGGAGTGATGCTATAATGGGAGAAGGAACTCTGCAAAATAGTGTTTCTCTCTTACTTTATTCATTGCGTTTGATTCAGTAACTTTGTATCCATTTAAAAAAAAAAGTCTTAACTAGTGACATGTGAGTGTTAATATGGAAAAGATTTATTGTGTGTTTTTAAATGCTAATAAGAATTACTGAGATTCTGTGCAGTATTTTTCTGAAATTTCCCTAATAATAAAATAATATTTAAACATCTTAGTGAAATAAGATACTTTTTGATAATCTAGCTCCTAATTTGGGTAGACTAAAGGCAATTGCCTTTAGGTATGCAACAGCAGTCCCCTGCCAAAGATTCGCAGAGTGAGAACCATTTCTGATTTTGTTCTTACCATAAGGCCACCTTCATGGGACAGCAGAGGTCGAAGCCTTTTAGCCCAACCTGAACTGCTTATTTAGGGCCAGGCAGGACTGTAATGTTATTTAGGGGCATGTTTACAATGGGTAACTTTAGCCTAGAAAAGTGTGTGAGATCAATTCAGAATGTTTAAATACTTGCTTCTTACTCTAAATCAATTTTTGAAAGAGTTTGTTCCTCTTTCTAAAAAAAATATATGAGCAGCAACTTTGCAAGAAACTGAACTAATGGCACCGTGTGTGAACACTGACCCGTTGCACCCTGGTGCTTTCCAGAATATTATACGGTACATAGTTAGCTCTATTTTGAGCCAAGTCATGGATGTTAATTAAAGTAAAAATTGTGTTTCACTAACACAAATCTTAATTTGCATTCAGTGTTTACTTGGAGACCTTGAGGGGTAAGGAACCCTCTCTGGATTGTCTTAGTGATGAATCCACTGCTGAGGTGCAGTGCCTTCCTCTGGTTTGAATCCATCTGGCTTCTCTTTCCGGCTGTTGGAAGCTGGGGGTTTTTTTTGGTCTCGTTATTACTTTCTGCAATACGTCAAAGAGCTCTTTAATATCTGTAGTTTCATCCCTTTGAAAGCCCCCTATACTGTAATTAAGTCACCACTAAACCTTGTTTGTGATAATAAATAGATTGAGCTTGTAAAGAGACTGACCATAAGGCATTTCCTCTATGCTTGTGGCTTTTTTCTGCCCTCTTCCTAGCTTTTCAGTCACCTTTCAAAATGCGGGCCCCAGAAGCGGCTAGAGAGCAGTAAGACTCACCTCAGGAGTCCAGAACATCAAAGACTGTGTTAGCCTTGTCTCGTCCCAGCTGCTCAATAGGAGTGCCTGTGACCCTTAAACTAATTTTAGAGTCAGTTTGTCCACGGTGCAATCTGCTCCTCTAGACATATGTCACACTCTTGCTGCTGAAGGAAGTGTCAGCGAATAGAGTAGGAGGAGGGAAAAGAAAAGGAGAAGGGAGGAATGAAGAGTTTTCAGAAATTCTCACTGAAATTACATTTCTGTTTCAAGGCATAATGTTGATTATTCTTTTTTTTGGTACTACTGGTAGTTTTAATCCCACCTGGAAAGAGGCCAGTGGCAGTTCTCTAAATGGTTCAGTATGGCTGATCACCATTCTGTATTGCTGAATAAAATCAGTAAATTATGCACACATCCTCTCCTGTTTAAATCTGATTCTGAAAGAAAAACAGTAATATTAGGAAATAACATTTTTTTCTGTTTAAGTTCACATACACATTAATGTTAGAAAAGCTTTTAACCATAGGAATATGCAGACCTCTTAGGACAGATACAGCCTCAAGCTACATGAAAATAGTGGAAATTGGAGATGAAAAAGCCCTGTTAGATCATCTTGTATATTGCATTGGAAGTCCTTCTTGCTTATTGTGCATGCAAAATCTGGATTTAGAGTAGTTTGGACAGCACGTGGCTGTCTTCTGAGTCACCAGAACTAACAAATAGCAATGAATTTTCCCTCTCAAGAGCTAGGAATTTGGCTCCAGCTCTGTGACAGCTGTGCAGACTTCCAGTGAGCCGCTGCCCAGCCGGGACGGGTCAGGTTAAAGCACCTGCTTCTCTGCCCGGTGCCGCAGGTCCAAGATGGCTGACATGGGCTTCTTTCAAAAGTATCTGCAAATACCTGCGGCCTTTGTAGACTGGCTGGAGAGGAGTGAAGAAAAATATGAGTTTACTGAGCAACCTGCTTTCCATTTTGCAAACTTTATGGGGTTTCTGCGTGGCTAACAAGTGAACAAGAGCGACAGGACTCAAAAACGAATGGGACGTATGGGGAGCCTTAGCTTTCAGTCACGGTCCTTATGAGCAAGTTTTGCTTTCTGTCTGGGCCGCAGTGTTTCCCCTCTCTTCGTCCTCCCCGTCTCTCCAAGGCGGTCGGCCAGTCTGTTGTCCCTCGTGTGCAGGGCATGGAGTAGGGAAACTGGGTGGCCGTGTCCCGTCTGGTTAGTCCGCTCTTCATTGGAGCAGGGAGCGAGGGCAAGGCTGCTCCCTCCAGGCAAAGGACACTCCGATTGCGGCTAGGTGGTTATTTGCTCAGGAGGAAGCTTAAATGAGCACTTGGTGTTTTACGTGTCTTTACATGGACAAAACAGACAAGAGGACCCTCCCAGTAAACTATCTAAAATATCATTTGCCCCCCAATATTTTTCTTAAACAACACTTCTTAATTTTTGGCATTTTTTAGTTAAGCATTAAGCATAGTTGGATCTGTTTTTGTAAATTACCGGCATATTGGCAACTCTATATCTCAGAGCTAGACTGATTTAAAAAATACTGAAATTCATAATCAGCTGTTTTGCTTAAAGGGCATAAAGAATTTAAAAGGAAGGAAATGTTTAAATGTCAGAGTAATTATCCCACTGTGGTCATGCTCACAGGGGAAGAYGATTCTCTGCAATGCAAAAGACCAAGCTTTTAATTTTCATGTTATTGTTTCATTCCATAAAGCTTATCTTCCAATGAGCATTATTGATAGGGTTAACAGAAGGTATAATATTAGTATTCCAAATATATGGAGTTTTAAGCACATATTAGGTTGTACTGACCTTGCTATTTCCTTCTGTTATTTTAATTTTAAGCTTTTAAGTGTTTTTAGGKTTTTTTTTAATGTATACCTTTGTAACAACCAGGGCATGGTGTGGCAATTCATTTTAAAATAATTATTGTTTTAAAATGAAATACAGTGCATCTTCACTGTGTCTCTATATCTCTGCTAGGAACAAAATATTGTTAGCACTTCTCTTGCATAGAAATAGCTTTGTCAAAAAGAGGAATAATTAATTAATGGAAACTTTCTTAACTGGCATATATAGCATATATAATAATGGTAGAGCACTGAGGGTTGCTATTTTAATTTATTTTTGTATATTTATTTTCTAGGTCATAGTGTACACTGTGTTTCTTACACTTTAGGAACAAGTATAAATACTGTGATGCTAAGCTTTCTTCCAAGGGAAGCAACTGAAAGTGGTTTCAGAAAAAGCAAATAACATACTTTTATCTCTTCTCTGAGAGGCCGATGATGCGGTAGAGAATAAACTTCTCAAGCTGACAGAAAGAGACTCACAAAAGGCAAATTAGCAGTTAATAATGTTTAGTGCTGGCCATATACCTTTCTTGGCTTTTTAAATGTTTGTGTGTGTGTGTGTGTGTGTGTGTGTCTCTGTCATTATCATCACCATTAAACACATCTTAACAAAATAATGCCCTTGGGGAAAAAAAAGTGTTTGTTTATTTTAAAGGTATTGCTGGAAGAAGAGAGAACTGCTTGGCAAAGTAGGCCAGCTTTTTTACATGGTAATAACATTAGCAAAGTGAATAATAAGATCAAAATATAATGAGCTGTGCTACTTGTTAAGATACAAGTACATTCTTTAGTTGCTTGAGCAGGTTGGTTTTCAGGAGGATACAGCAGCATGTTTAGCTCAGAGATGCCCAACTGTTCCCTCAGTTCCTGCCCTGCAGGAGCGTCGAGTAGTCTTTAGGAGCCTTATTGGTCCTTAAAATAGGACATTAAAGAAAGGTCTGTTCTCTCTCCTGGAGCCTGTTCAAGTAAAAGAGAGAGATTCCTTAGTGGTTTTTAAAGAAAATAATCTACAAGGAAATCTTAAGAATAGCACTTTATTTCGGTGTCTGTATATCAGTGCTTTTAGGTACTTAGTTCTCTTACCCGTTTTGAGATAGACAGCAAGCTTCCACATTTGCCAGGAGAGAGATTTGTACAGGAAGTAGAAACCTACGGACCGAAAAATGGTCTTAGATAAGCAATCCATTTTATATGGRAAATGAAAATTGATCAAATTCAGAAAAAATGTTTGCTTCTAGTAGCCTTGAATAGAAGAAACCCGGRGCCTGTCACTGAACGGCTCCTTGGTACTTTTCCTGAACCACCATCCTATCTTGCATCCTTTCTTCCTACCAGATCCTTACCAAAAAACTAGTTTGAAGCAGATGTAAATAACAAAAATCAGCAAAAGTAAAACAGATGGACTGTACAATGCAAAATAATTTCCAGAGCTGTGCAGTCCTACACTTTGTCACCTGCTCACACTGGTTATGGTGATATATGACTGGCATTGCTCACTGCTTCATGGCATGCTTCATTTTGATGTCGTTTTAAAAGTTTGTTCTTAGCATATCTTTACTTGTGCCTCCATACGCTTAAGAGTTGATTTATGAAAAGTTTTGTTCCTTGGTTACTGAAATATTTTATAGTTAAGAACGTAATAAGATCAAGAATTTTGCATGAAGATTGTGTATGGCGGGGTGGGGGGGAAGCACTTTTCAGGCAGTAGTCAGTGACCTGAGACTTTAGATTGTTGATTGCTGGCTTGTTGATATGTTAATGGGAAGTAATTATTCCAGTGAATTGAAGCTGAAAGTCAACATGTATATTCATTAATTCAGAATAAGCTTTCCCATTGTTATTTGTAGTGGGGATATCTATTTCCAGAACACAGCCCTAAAACCTTACCACATTGCTTTGCCAAAAGAACAGCAACAACATTTTTGGATTTTTTTACGAGAATCAACTTTATTTTCCTAATACCAACTTTAGGACTCCCAACTGAAGGCAGCTTTCTAACGTGATGACTTTTTTAAAGCATTTTGACATAGTGCCAATAACGATGTTGACATTAAAGCATACTGAAAACAGTTGCATTAAATTTGTTTCTGTAAAAAATGTCATATTGCACTCAATGCAATGGACAACAAGAACAGTTGACAGTATTTTAAACTTACTGTAAATGTAAAATATATTTACTCTTTTATAAATTCATTTCACCTGTAATTCTTTGCATGACAAGAATTCTGCAAGTCAGGAAATAATATCTTTTTCTGCATTGATATTTCTTTTACATTTATTTATGACAAGCTTTCATTCAGTTTCATTGTTAATGAGATGTCATTAAGGATACCCATAATTAAGGGTGTGCCTTCAGATATAATTCAAATGTGCCTGTGAGAAACTGGAGCAAATGTGTTTTCTCATTAGTATTAAGCTATTTATGTGAAAGGTGTGCAGACTGAATTTTCATTTACGTTTACTAATAAAATTGCATATTACCAATACCCTCATATTACCAATAAAATTGCAATTACCAACGTTCCCAAGAAGTTTAGAAGCTGAAATGTTAAAATGATCTCTGAAATTCAGTGTCTGCCTTAATAGTTGTTCTGATTATCTTAAATTTAGAAACAGAGTTGGATATCATTACTCTAGATGAAGCTGAAGTTTGATGGCCGGGCTAGTTCTAAATCTTTTTTTTAGTGTGCAGTATTTTTATTCACGGGATGGTGAATTTCCTCCAAACTGTAAATTTACTCTTTCCTCAGTCTAACATAACTATTAGAATTTTTTAAAATCTCCTGTTGGGATAAGTAGCGTCAATTGGAGAGAATGCGGAAGAGCACCGGCTTGCAGCATTGCATGTCACCTCAGCAGTAACATGGATTTCTCCCCAATCCCAAGCTGACCTGCACCTTGATTTAATAAATAGAAAAATGAAACCATTGCAATTACTAACATGAACAAAGGCAGTGCAGTGGCTCGCCGTTCCTGAGTCACCGGCCTAATGAATCCGGCAGTTCATTTTCAGCCTGTTTTCCTACCACCTGCTCCCAGCTGGCCCCTCGGGTTCGCGTGGACAAGCGGGGACTGCTGATGAGGGCAAGGGCCGCAGCAGGCGCAACGCCCTCCGCCTCCTGCCGCCCCGCGCCTGCGCCCGCCTGGGGCCTTTCACCCAACAGCTTTGCGTTCCTTGGCACTTCTGTCCTGTAAAAAAGAAGTGAAAACTCCTTCCCAGTGAAAGCATTTGTAATCCGGAGCGAAAGGTTGCATCGGACAGCCAGTTTGCAGCAGTGCTGTCTTCTCGTTTTGGGTTGCATCGCAGCTTCTAAGCACTGTCACGGCAGCAGGAATTCCTGCACCTCAAGCTCCTGCTGCACCCTCGAGTCAAGCGTCTCAAATACATCTTCCGTCAAATGTAATGAAGTAGTTTTAAAAATGCTGTGAGTTTTTCCCTGAAGGTTACACCTTCTTTACTTAAAAAGTAAAATTATATTCTATCTGAATGACAAAAATGAGAAGACCTGTAGTGAATAATATAATTAGTTTGTGACTTTTTAACCACATTTTTAACCTTTTTTATAGCTCAACTTCTTTATAAGGGATAGAATTATTTCATTCAACAAAAAATACATTTTCAGAAAGCATATCCTCTTGTTTTAGTGAGATTTGCAAAGGAACCATCTGCCAGTGACAGCTATATTAGACATCTTATCTATAGTTTATCAGGTATTTATTAGGTAGAAGAATGAAAATATTAAATATTTCACCATGAGTATACCTGTTTCCTGTTGTAGATATGGGGTGAGAATGTTAGTAGTTTAAGAATAATTAAAAATTTCAAACCACTTTGCTTTGTTTACATAAGCACCCATTTTTACTAAAAATAAAAAGTAAGGGCCTCCTGGGCAGAAATTAGCAGCTATCCCTTCACCTAAAGACACAAAATGAATACATTCTCCTTGCTGCTCTGAGGCAGAAAAATCTCCTTCAGTGGTTTCTCGACCTGTAGACCACTGGACATCACTTGGGGGTCCACAAAGCTATTGGAAAGAAAGAAAAAGTTGAATAACTTTGCTACTAAAATAAAAAAGGAAGTATTGCTTCTCCGGCAAAGCAGGAAATAATAACAGTGATGAACAGTCAAGGATTAGCTTAATACCTGGTTTAGAGTTTTTCCAAGGAGTCGATGAAATTTTTGCTGCTATTAAATTTTAATGTTCAGGTGATCTTCTCCTTAGATATGAGTGGGCTGAGAAACACTGCTGTGCATCATCTATCACCAGCTACGTTTTGCTGCTGACTGTTTATAGATGGTTGTCATTGAAGTCCCAGGTAGCTTTGAAGTGTTGGGTGTAGGCTGCATCTGATTTGTTTAGTGTGAGCTGTTCTGTTCCTGGGAGCAAAGATGATGTTGGGGAAAGATTCTGCATCCTGGGCTTCCTGGGGAGGAGAATTTCATGCATTTCATGTATTTGACAGTGTGCTGGGCTGAAAAGACAAATGATGAGGAGGGTACCCTGAACAGTATTTGCTGTGAATATAAATCCAAACACTGTTGCACCTTCTTCCTGTTTCTGTTGCCTTTTAAATGGAAACTAAATGTATCAGGAAAATGCCTTTTAGAAAAGCATGGATTAGAAAATCTGAAGGTTACTATATTCAAGGAGCTGTAACTTTCTGAATCCTAGTTTCCTCTTTTTCTCCTAGTGACTAGCTTTGGGAGAGCTACCACAGAGAATGAAGTTGTCTGTTGCATATTAAGGTAGACAGAGAGTACTTCATGATGAGCTTTCACTTATTCACTAAAATAGTGTTCAGTGTTCAAGCCTGTATGTTAACCTATGCTTACTGCAACTGCTGGATCCTTACTGTGTATTTTCAGATAGCTCAGCTTTAAAAGAACTATATAGAACAATATACTATATAATTGATTCCCAACGTGGATTCTCTCTTAGATAGACTTGTATAATATAAAGTAGGAATGTGTTGGGATAACTGTAGTGTTATAACTTCTCTCATGCTGCTTCTATTCTGTAAGTGCTGAGGTGAGGTTTTGTTTGTTAAAGGAAAATAGTGAGCTGATTGCTGAGAAAGCTTAAATTTGAAATGTGGAAGGCAAGGAACAGACTGCATATTAAACAATGTGTTTTCTGCCAGTGGAAAAGAGTAACAGAAGGATTTTCAGTTGGAGAAAATCATGAGTAATGTAAGTAAAATCTAAAATGTCTTACTATTTAAAACAGAAAAATTACAAATGCAGTTGGCAGATCCCTCTCTAGTAGCATTATTTCGCTAAGAAGGACCAAACAGGCAGATGAATAATACATATCTGCTACCAAATAGACCACTTATTTTTGCTCCACATCCCTAACTTTATAAATTTCAGAAAACCTTTATCTTTTAAAAAACAGTTCAGTAAGATTCAGCAGATGTGTCAGCATCCCACTCCCAAGTAGTTTGTGCATTAACAAAGCCTTGGAACTTAAGGAGTGCATGAAAGCCCTTGAAAGACAAGCTATGACAAACTGTTGCCATCATGATASAGCATGCAGTTCTTTTGTTTCAAACAAAATACTTAAATCAAATTTGTTAAGCTTATTAAGTTTCTTGAAATGGCAAATAATGACATAGCATGATTAATAACTTGACTCATTCCAAGTACTCCTTTTTGAAGCGTGAGTTCCCATTTTCTGACTGATTGATTGAGGGACTATTTTAAGTCTGTCTGGAATAAAAAAAAATCCATGTTAAAAGATGGTTTCATTAGCCTGAGAGGTTCAACTGCATCTACAATTAAAAACAATATCAACTTCACTATATAAAATACGTTTTATGAGAAAATAGCTTGAGCTACCCTATGATTCTGTTGTGCTCAGGAAAACTTGTACAATACACAACCAGTATTTTAAAATGTCTGTTTTCTATGGTTACCCTTCTGAATTAGAGCTGAACGTTTAAAAACATTAGCATACACCACCACTAAACTGTTTTTAGCTATTGATACAGATAAAACCAAACCAAACTAGACCCATATTGGAATAAGAATGTTTCTGTAACTGTTCACAGAAGTTTGACCTGTTTTCATAAACATTGAAAGTACTTGTTCTTGCTGCAAAGGCATGATCCAGGAAAATCTGTGGTTGCTACCATGACTAATGTAGTGCTTCTAGTGTGAAAAGATCTTTACAGTAAGAAACCATACTGACAGCATGTATGATTATATTTTCTGTTCCCGAAAATGTTCTCCCTCAAGAAAAGCTGCTATTGCTAGCTACTCTGTCATGTAGGTACTCTTGGTGTTGAAGTCTGAAGGCTGCTATACTGCTCAGTACAGTATTTTACAGGTAGAATAAACAGGTTGTTGGAAGTACAAATCTGCCTTGCAAATGTTGAAACAGCTCAAAGCCAGAAGAGGTGCAGAGTCAACAGCAATTCATATTAGCACACCCAGCAAAATGGAAACGCAAAAAAGCAATATGCCAGCTAGACTCGGTAATTAAAACACTTTGAGGCTATCGTTGGCAAATCGTATCAGTTGAAAAACCGCCAGGCAGTCGCCCAGCCAGTGCCGACAGAGCTGCACTTCTCCGTCTGCCACGCTGCAACGCAGAGATCAACTTTATCCCCAGGGTAGTGGCTATCTGCCTACCTTGCACATCACTATATAGATGCTGTTGTGACAGGGCTGTGTAAAATTATTGGGTCCTCAGGTGATGCCATACTTCCAGCTCACATGAGGAAAGGATTTCATGTGTGCACATACTGAAGGGGAGTCAGGGGAACATAATTGAGAGCCTTTAAGGATCCTCAGTTTCTGGGGTGCCCAACTTGTGGCACACAGCAGCTTGGAAAATCAGTTCTCAAGTACTCTCAATTCCCATTGACTTAATGTGACTGAAGTTTAACTGTTCTCGCTACAAATGCCATACCTCCAATATCTGAAGCTAAAAAGATTTTTGGTTTCAATGTGATATGCCATATATGTGAAACTGAACTCTAAGTTATATGGATGGCTACCAAAATACAGGGGGATTTATTATGACTCCTAGATTAATCTAAAGGCAGTTTGTAAGACAGTTTATATATACAGGAACAACTTCTAAAGTATTTGCATTTTAAATTGATGCAAAATTCTATCTTAAAATGTGTTTCCAATCCCCATTATTATAGTTACTGTTATTATCCTAGTTTAAGATCTGCTTCAAGCTTTTAGCCTAATAAACAGTATGTGCTATCAAAGTATCAGTTTTTATGCCAAGTAGATAGTGACGATAGGGAGGCAACACACCAGGCATGTTATGATCTACAAATAAATTACAAAGTGGAAAGAGGGGAGAGCAGCTTTTGGTCATCTGGATCACAGTAATTTAAATTACCCATTAAAATATTTTCCCTAGGGAAAAAGCAATTGTTTTTCCTTATGTGACTTCAAATATAAAAGTTACTTCTGTATAATACTGTAACATGGGGCTTAACATTTAATAAATCAGTCATTTTGTAAAATTGTCTTAGAGAGAAGCATCATATTGGCAGAAACTTGGAACATGTATTAAAGGTATTAGAGTAAGAAAAATCTTACAAATAGCTAGAATCTTCTGTCCAAAAATACTGTGTCTTAAAATATCTCTTACTCATTTTGTTTTATTAGCTTAGGCCACAGTAACAGGATTGTTTTCATGTAAGGACAGAAATGCCGCTGGTGTTCTCTTCCTCTTGCTGTTTTCCGGTACGTTTTGAGTGTTCACGTTGTTCACTGGAAGAGTTCTCTTACTCTAGAAGCCATTCAGTGCACTTGGTTATGTAGAGGAGGTAGAGGCAAAGGCAGCAAATTTAATTGGAATGCATGCAAATTCGGTGAAATGTGATCAAACACTCCTGAAATTCCATTCGCAGCTGGGAATGGGTATCACTTTAAATTCTACCCTGTTTATTAAATACCAAGAACGGCTGACAATTTTACCAGTAATATTTTGAAAAATTTATTAAAGACCCCTGAGATACGGAGATCTGCAAACCTGAGCACCTTCCAGAACCACAGAGCGAGCTAACATCTCTCGCACCTTTAGTTCTTGTCGCAGATACCTCTGGTGACAATTGCAACCGGCTCTCCAACTAGCCTGGAAAGGGCTTGTCATTCCTACAGTTTTCACCAGCTGAAAAAATTCTTCTGCTCTTGTAGTGACAGATGTCTTGTCCCACACTGCACTTTCAGATCACTGAAATCCTCCTCCACTCATTTGGTTCAGCTTAGCTCTGGCAGCAATCACACATTTATTCTTTGGTAAATACACAGGTCTAAGCAGCAGCCGAGTGACACTCATCAGATCCTTTCAAGCAGTCAGCAGACCTTATCTAGAAGCTCAAGACTGCCACCATAAAAATAAATATGGTCCCACCCATTTGAATTCTAACTTTGACTTATGGGAAGAGTTCTTGCACAAAAACCAAACATGATATCAATTCAGTTTATCTCTGTTTTTGGAGTACTTTGCTTATGCCTTACTGAGACTGATTTTTTTAAACCTGTCTGGTGCTCACATTTCCCATTGTTGTTAAGGGGGGGCCCTAAGACTGGCTCTCAAACAAAAGCACTTTTTTTTCTTGGATGTAAAAGCAAAGCTGTTACTTAAACTTATAAAAGCTCAAGATACTTGGAGGTTACATATCTCTGGAGGGAGGAGGTAGGAATGTTAAGTGAGCTTCAGCAAAGCTTCAGTCCCTGTTAAGTCAGCAGGAGTGAGGAGTAGTGGAGAGCTGATTTTCCAGAGTTTTTTGAGTCCGTCCAAATATTTACTTTGTCTTTCTCTTTCCCTTTCTTTTCTGGGTCTGATGTAGTAAATAGAGACTCTCCCCCATGGTGCAGTGCTTCTCCACTGCCCCTCTCATCCTGTCCACCCCCCCAGCCTCTTTCCCACTGATGCAGGATTCAGTTCCTTTGGAAGATACAAAAAAACGCAGGTGGTATTCTGTGAGTTTTAGTGAAATTACAATAGGAAAGTCCATTTAATATTCTGGGAACCCCCTAAAAATTCTTTTTGCATAAAATAAAATGCATCAGCCTATAAGTTTCACAACAATATACATTTAATTACAATGTTCCCCATCAACTCCTGATTACTGACATATATTTTTAACTATTTCTGCTCTCTCCATATGCAAAGGAGAAAAATGGAATATGCAACAAACCTCAAAAGTTAATAAAGTTGGATTTCATGAGTCAGGAGAAAGCAAATACCCTAGTCAGCGGAAGAACCTGATCTGAAGGCACCTTCCTGTGAAAGAGAGGGTATGGCCGGCAGGACATTTTCATTGAAGGCAATTAATTTGTTGGTATTTGCTTTCTGCTGGTCTGTGACAACCCAAGCTAAACCAGAGCAGCTTAAGACATGGGTGGAGTGGGCTGGGGCCTGAGAGAGCAGCTCGCAGGGCCTTGCAGGTGACTCTGCCCGGGAGTGAGGAGCCCGGCCCTACCCTACCCCAAAAGGTTTCCCTGCTTTCGGCCACTTCCACAGCCGCTTCCAAGTTTTTAAAGTATGTTTGCTCTCCACAGAACCACCTCTGCTACTGCTGCCAAATTGAATTTTCCTTCCGCAACTAAGCAGCTTTGACCAAGCTGTGTTTTCGGGCATGCCATGAATTTCCTCTCGGCGAAGGAAGGGGGCTGATTCACTTACAGCAAGCAGTTCAGACACGGAAACGTGGGAGGACAATAGCTCCGCAATTGGGTAAGGCGTGGAAAAGAACGAAAGGGAAAATGTGAGACAGCAGGAGCTGAAGATGGGAAACGTAACTGAACAATCACATGGAAATGAATAACGCTATGAGCTAATTGTCTGTAAAATTTTATCTTTTAAATATTATGTCAGTGTTTAGTTTAAACGTGTCTGTGCAATTTTAGACATGCACACATAGCCAAAACCAATAACCTTCAAAACAATAAAGGAAAAAATAAATTACGTCTTCTTTCTCATATGTTGAATTTCAGCCTTGAGAGAATTTTAGTATCCAAATTACAAATCACTGGTGCATTACTGTTAGAAAATAAATGAGAGAGTCATAATTTGAAATGTAACTCCTGAAAGAATTGGATGAACCTGGATTATTAAAATATTTTTTATGTTCACAAATAGAACGAGCAGAACAATCCCTCATGGTACTGGCCAACCGATTTTTTAGGACTAATTTTTCTCCTGTTTGTATTAGCAGCTTGTGTGTATGTGATGCACACAATTTGGTTTCCATTTCTTAAAGGGAATGTTGTTTGACGAGTGTGTGTTACTCTCAGCTGGGTTTGGAATACCTCTGTTTTCAGAAATATATTTTAAAAACAATTGTTTTTATTAGAATATTCCTTGACTGGCAGAACTGTCTTTGTATAAAGTTTTCATTTAGATTCAAGACTCCTGTGCTTTCTTCCAAATACAAAAAAAAAAAAAAAAAAAAAAGCTGCCATTTACCCTCAGTGACTAAAATACAATCAGTGAGTCTGTGCAGTAGCAAATTCAGTAATTAAAAACATCCTTAAATAAAAGTATACATAGACAAAGTTTTGGTCATGGCAGTTAAAACCTGTTGTTGCACTCAGGGCCCTAACAACTTTCTGGGAACAAGTGCATAAGGTCTCCGCGTAAGCAGAGATCTAAGCCTGTGGCCTAATTTTTTTATTTTACCTGACACCTAGCGGTTGCCATTGAACGGTTGCTGGTTGTTTACTATGCTTGAAGGCCAGGCTCTCAATTTTAACAGTCCAAGAGGATTTCCTAGTAGCTAAATTCTTTTTGAAGGAGATATTCAGGATAGTAAAACATTTTATCAGTGTTGATAGATATAACTCCAAAAGCAGTGATCATCAGGCACTGCGAATGACTAGCATGCTCTTTTTTTCTGAAAACAGAAATGAGAAGGCTTGCAGTCAGGTAGGAAGCCAGTGTGGGCTGGCAGCACCTTTCTCCACCAGCCAACATCCCACTTGTGTCCCAGCTCGGCCCGACCATTTGTCAGGGAGTATGGGATGCCCTGGAAAAGCTGCTCTTCAAATGAAAGGAAGTGATCAACAATTCATGCCCTGCCTAACTGAATTAGCCAATGTATCATTCAGAGAAAGTACATTTTCTTCATCATTCAAAACTGTAATAGTCTGACTGACAGTGAAGAATCTCAAGGCATATTGGTTGCAGCCCTTACCCAGGGTCAAATCCTCCACTCCTTGGCACAATCACGAAGAAACCAGCCCAAGGAAAACTAGTAAAAGTCATCTGATTGAAGTTAATGTTTTGTGTTATGTTAGCTGGTACAGTTTGGATTCAGATTAGCATGAGGGACTATACCTCAGTGGCCCTGGGCAGATTGCAAAATTTGATACAAATTACCATTAAATTCTGCTGTTCCCCTAAGAGAGAGAATAAGGATCTAAAATAAAGGGTTTCAAGTGATTCCTTCTCTTCTCCCAAGGAGTCGCTTTACAGAATCTATTTTTTCCTGTAATGTTGAGGACCAACATCCTCTCATCACTTGTACTGGGTGCTCACTGATGGATGCCCAGCACTCTTGAAAATCAAGCCACTGATGCAGAAGCCTAACTTCAAAGAGCTATTTTTTAAAGTGTGTCCCCAATTTTATTTTAAATCTGATTTTTTATATTTGACTTATGTAAACATAGATAAATAAAATATTTTATAAACATAAATTTATAAGCATATATGTTTACAGCAAATCTGAATTTATTTTCTTTTTTCCTACCATGCATCAAGCACCCATCTTAATCCAGTGTTACCTTCTATGACTTTTATACTATATACATAGGCTCTTATACAGTATATGCATACCACACAAAACTGCTATAATACATTTTAAATTTACAGACAGATTGCAATAAACAAATCTTTCCAGGGCTAAACAGAAAGAGAATGCCTAATTATAAAAATATATTTTCTAGAGGATGAGAAAATTCATGTCATATTAAAAAGAGCTGCTTTTTGCTACCAGGGGCAATTTCCATTTTTGTTTAGGATATTATGTGCAAAAGGAAATGGCTAGGATATTCAGGTTTTTACCTTGTGTACTAGGATGACTTACTTTATGAAAAAATTTGTAATACCTTGTGCCTTGATGTATCAGTATATATTTGGTGTTATTCTGGAATACTTAAGCATGTTTCGGGTGTCAGGACAAATTTTTCTTAGGTACTTTTTGATCCTGCAGTACAGTTATGGGTGTGTACAGGTAATGCAGAATTGAAACAGGGATCTTTGGAAAGTAGGACACCTCCTGTCCTTACTGATTAATCTGTTTCAGTGAGGCTAGCAAGCAAGTATGCTGATATAGGGAAGTTCATAGACTATTCTGGTATACAAGAATATTCCTCTAAAGGGCAAAGCCCAAGTATAATACATTGGCAATCTTGTGACAAAATTCAGCTAAGGGAGTGAGGTATGAGGCTGTTTATGTTTGCACAGAAATCTGTCTACAAAAAGCTTTGGCCAATAACTGCTGTCTTGTAGCTTTGTCTTCTTCCTATTCCCTCCCTCTATTTTTTTGTATACAAAGTTGATGTAATTGTTGGGCAGTAGAATCACCCTATAGTAATGGATCATACCAGATTATTATATCAAATGCCAAAAACAGGTGCTTACAGAAAAGAAATTCTTTTAGTAATAGCCGTATATCCTAGATGAAGTGCGCAAGTTAAGCATAGTGGTAGGTTGTTTTTCTTGTGTAGTTGCAGGAGGATTCTGAACAACAGCATCAGATAACAGAAATACAAATTTCTCTCAGCAGTAGCAGTCCGTGGTGTTTGCAGGTTGCCCTTTGCTGTCTGATGAGGACAAGGGTGTAGCCTCTTCCCACATTCACCATTAAAAAGGTGAATGCTGAAGGATATTGAAATAATTATAAAGGAAAGAATGCAAACTATTTTCAGATAATAAACATTGTTAATTAATTTTATTGCCACTTTTATGCACTTACAATTACTGAACTGTCAAAAATTCCTTTACGCATCTAGTAAACTTTATAGCAGGAGCAGATTAGTTGTCACCGGTGTTAGGAATTAGCTGAACTATTTGCCAGTACTATGCAGAAGACTTTGAGCATGCCTTCATCTTTGGGCTAACTTCCACAGTAGATCAGTAGTTTTAAAAGTCTGCTTAACCACTTTGTTCATATCTAGAAAAGATATAGTTTATTTTTCTATTAAAGAAATAATAAATGTATGGGTTCATGTACAGGGGTATTATGAATACCCAGTAGCAGGCTGTGCCTGATGCCAGTAGGGCTGCCCTGGAGGTTCTTCCTTTTCCAGATAGTCCTTCTCTTGCTTTGCTTTTGCTCTTTGGTTATTGCTTTGGTGGAGGGGACTTGAGGTGGGAAAGGCTCCAGGGTGGGAAAAAATTATGAAATGAGGACTTGGGGGTAGCAAAGAAATACCAGGGAGCTCCATGGCAGAAATTGCTGCAGGATTTCAGCTGTGAGGTGAGGGGGCTGGGGAAGGCCTGGGGTGTTAGCCTGGACAACCCGCCCCAGTTTGGAGGCAAGAATCAATGCAGTCATCAATATGGCATGCTGGTACCTTTAAAAAAAAAAAATTGTAACAGAAATGTTGTAGCCTTATCTAATGTTGTCCTTATTCTGGCTCCATCAAATGATACAAGGTCATCATGTTTTTTTCCGCTTTATGCACTAATCATGCTTTTGAAAGATTTTCTGCAATTTGGAGGTTGGAAGGGAAGTGTCCTTGTCTCAGAAGAGGCATACTCTGTTGTACGGAGGCCAGAAGGATCAGACCCCATGTGTGACACTGAGAGGGCTGTGATAACACCGATCTGGTGGGAACATTGGGCTGCCCTTTTCCCAGCTTGCAATATGCTATGTTACAGTAGCACAATGTGTAGTAACAGGAGGTGGTGCTAGTGTGGGATCAGTGTGAGGATAAAGTAAAACTTTCTGCTAAATGTTTTTCATTTTGCAAAGTTGTCTTTGTAGCAGCATATGTGTGGGAGAGGAAGGCAGGTAATTTTGACTCCCTTGTTAATGCTTGTCAAATTCTATCCACAAAATCATTCCTTGCTTCAATTCTGTTTCCTTTTAGGTTCCTATTAAATCTTTGGTCTGTTTAGGTCCTTTTATGCTGTACCATTCTGAATAAATCATCTTCACAAAGATGAGTTTTCTCTTCCCTGAACATTGCTCCATTCCTCAGTTCCATAGTCTGTTACAAACTTCACTATTTGAGGGTTTTCACCCAGCTGGCAAATTTCGCTACATAGGTCTTCCCATTTTGTCTTTGTTATATTTATCAGTGTCATCTTCACTATGCTTTCCTTCATAATGGGCATATCTCCTCCTTTCTAGAGATAAGCATCTTTTATCTCATCTTTCAGAGATACAGTTAGCTCTTTGTGCTTCATACTACTACAGCCTTCAGTTTCTTTCAACCTGATTTGTTGTCTTACTCAGTTATCAGTTTTTCCTTTACCATGTAGCACTAAACAGTCTGTTTTCCCATGCTTCTACCTCTCTCTCAAATTTAAATTCTGTATCTTCTCAAATTTTTATTACGTTTCACAACAGCCATTATAGAAGTAGTAAGCAACCAAATTTCTTGCCATAAAATGATACAACTGAAACTTTTGCCATTTAAGTAATTAATAACAGAATTTGTTTTCCATTATGCTTTACAATCTGCCAAAATACGAAGGTATCTATTGGATGTAACTGTATAGCATCTTTCTGCTCCCCACACGAGAAGTGTTGAGCTTGTTTAGTATGCCCTGGGTTTGGTCACAAGGTCGTTTTAGCTCTGTTGGCATTGGGATTCTAAATTTTTATCATTCTGAGCCGTTGCAACATGGCCTTTTAGAAAAACAATATCTACAAATGAAACCTTATAATAACAAAGCCCTACATTTTTTATCGATATTTGAAGTAGATGTTCCAAGGATTCGCTGTAGCTTTTCATCCTTTCTTCATTAAATTGTCAAAATGGCAACACATTCTTTTTACAGTTCACAAAGCCATACCTCATGGATTCAAGATGTTACTTTTCAAGATGCAGAAAATAAAACCCCACATTGTCATTAACTAAATAACTTGGATCACAAACATAGTGACAGCATGACTTCTGCACTGCTATACAAGTGAAACTCACCATTTGTATTTACACATTTAAGAAAAGAAAGCAAAACTTCTTTTAGGTATGTTAGAACTCTTAGCACTCTTGCTGGAAAAAATGGTGGTCAGTGTATATTTCAATGATAAAAATAAGTACACCACTTTTTAAATGTTATTAAATATAATAATATCAAGTACCTGAAGGCAACTGACTGAAACATGTCAGTCCCTGTAGGGTGCTGAGCTATAAATTCTCATGAATAAAGTGCAAAAATAGAAGTGAAAATGAATGAATCCACAATGTCCTTTTTAAATTACTCTGTTTATCAGGATACAAAAATAAAATTCATTTGACCTTAATAAAATAAATAGCCTTCATAAAATCTATTTAGACTTTTTATATTACCTAGGACATTATTATTAGCTATGTTGGATTAACAGTTTAATTTTTTTCATGAAGCTAAATCCACTGGGGTAGCGTAACCTTTATATTACTTGGTATACTTTATTTCATTGCCTTTATTGTCTCAGCTTTGCCATATTTCCTACTATGTGAATACCTGCAGGAAAAGTAATGTTCATGGCCCTCAGAGTGACTTTGATAAAACATTGCTGATTAATAAGTGCCAATTCCAGATACTGATTTCACCTTGATTCAAGACAGTGTCATTTACTGTGTCATGATCACCTTATGCAGTATCACTTCATTTTTGAAGTGTTTCTGCAGTGACTATTAATTATATTAAAATGTAATAAATTAAAAAGGACTGATTTGGCTTTGAGTCTATCTCTTAGGGCCCATCCTGACTTTCTCTAAAGTTGGTAGCAGTTTTGACTGCATGATCAATGAATAGTGACTATACTTTGTCTGTTTTTTAACTCATTTTTATATAAGCATAGTTCACATTGAGATCACATAAAGTTCATATAAAGCATAAAAACTAAATACAAACAGGAAGAGTCTTTAAAAGATATGCAGTCTATAGTATGCAAGACACTTTCCTTTAGGATGACAGATTGAGATAAAGCAGGCACACTTGAAACTAGATCATGAATTTGATTCTAATAACCATTGAGATCCAGGTCTTCACTTAATGTAAATCAACCTCTCTCCTAAAGTCTGAGACTATTCCAATTTTTTACTTCTGCATATTTGTCTCTGAAAATTTTAATCTGCTACATACATATTTACCTCTTCTGCTAAGAAATACATAATATATTGAAAGGTTACAACTGGCAGTTTAATAGAATAAAGTTTGAGCATTTCTTCTCAATAATTATACTGGTTTTTGAATCCAAAATTGAATTCATGAATAAAAATGTGTGAAGAAGAAACCATCTGTGTCTGTTAACTGCTGAATGCTTTGATTCACTTGGAGATTGATTGCTACCTCAGTAAAACAGACACGTATTTTTTTCTCAAATTATTATATGACATGAGACAAAGTTTAGCAAATGACTTTCAGTCTGCATTTTCTTCCCCCCCCCTTCTTTTCTTACCATTTTGCACAAACAAAACCCACAGCAGTATAACTGTAGGTGCCTGCCACGAGACTGTGAGCTATTTTCTGCAGTGGTCTTTTTCCCAATTATCGTAGCCCAACAAGCGCTGCAGTTGCTAAATAGCATGCACCACTTTGGGGTTCGTACCTTTGCATACTGTGGTTTTTGCCTTTATCCTGAGGTCCAAATCACTGAACTCTGCCTTACTCAATTATGCATCCAATTTCCATTGTGTTTGTAGGACTATTATGGTTTAGTCATGTACGGTTTAGGTAGACATTTGCTAAGTAGTATAAAACCCCCGCTGTTTCACCCTGCCTGAGCACGTCTTTTGAATATTTCTGGTTTATTTTTAAATCCTGCCATCTAGGAGACAAAGACTTAAGTCACTCCAGATGATGGAATATGTCTTAGATGGGTGAAGCTTTGATAATGTCAATGGATTCATGTGCTTGCTGTATAATTACTTTTTTCCTTTCCTTGCTTTTTTCTTTCTCACTTATTTGAAGTTTGATGCATCTTCTTTGGATTGCTGCCTGTTTCCCAGCTTACCTGGGTCTTGCTGATCGAACAAAAGGAAGAACAGTTTATATGTTTGTGAGTTTGTAATGCATAGTAGTCCTCAAGGCAGCTTTATTTTGAACTAACACTAGTTTACCTGAAGGTTTAGACCATTCCCCCCAAATTGCATTGTCCTGGAATAGGAAGGGAGCCCCTAGAGATGAAAATGAGAACAGATCAGCTGCTTATGAAAGGAAAAACTGAGCTTCATCACCAATCCAATCCTGTTCTGGTTGTACAACTCTCAGCCAAAATAAAATAAACAAACAACACCAACTCCCATCTATTTCTTGCCCTCTTCTAAGCAATGACTTTTCTCCATTAGTTAAAAGAAACTCTAAGAATGTTGCTGTAATGAAGGTAACAGGAAATACTGTGTTGTCACATTTATTAGTAGGCAGATACCTCCTGGGCTATTAAATCTGAATAATGAATAAACGCACCACTTTGAAAAACTATAGTAAATCTTCCATTAGTCTTAGGTAGTAACTTTTAAACTCTTGCAGATGTACCCTTTACTCATAGGCACTGTGAAAGTTTCTAAGGGACAGGATATTTTCTTATTTACTATATTAACTCTGAAATTAACTGTCCCCAATATTAACTGAGATCTGTTATGACTCCACTGCAATATATAAAATTAAATTTAAAAAATAAAAGAGAAAGCAAGTTCTAAACTGTAGTGGACTGGGCAGGGAATGATTTAGAGTATTTTATTTTTTTAAGGGGATATGGAAAACATTTTCTTAAACATACTGCTAGCTCTGAAGGAAAAGACAGCAATCCATTTCACCTGCTGCATAAAGAATAATCCTATGAAAGTATGTCTTGCCAGATTAGAAATTCTTGGTGTGAGTTGTTTCCAGGCAGCTTGTGTAGAACTGATAAATTCAAACTTTCCATCGAAACTTTTCTCTCCTAAAATAATTTTGTCTGGGCTCTCTAAGGCTTTAACTCTGGGATTGAAATTCAGGGATGTGAATAGATTTGCCATCCAAAATTTCCTTGCTCAGATAGTGCCTAAGTAYATGGTATATGTAGATGCACACTGATTAACTGTCCTTGAAATTACTGGAATGAAAATGCACACATAATTTTGCACTGAGTCTTCAAGTTTCTGTCTTCATAAATCTTGCCTATAAATACTTGCAGTGTATTAGTATAGTTCTTTGAGATTTTACAAGGCTTACTGATGAATATTAAGCATTAGAATGGCTTGTTAAATTGATTTCAATGTGTTCATTAAGCAACCAAAATTTACACTGTGGAAGTTGCAAATGGGCATATGGGGCCTGTGGTCACATGTTTAGAGCAGGATCCAGTGAGAATTGATCTTATTTTGTAATCATAACTTGACATATATTTTGTTACAAAATAACGGAAGCAGCTTAAACTTACATTTACCCTAGTTTTAACTTACTGCAAGGCAGCAAGTGGCTTCTTTGAGAAGAATCGCTAATGAATTTAAGTTCAAACATGTCTACACATGAATTGGAATTTTGTTGCTGCATGCAGCAAAACCAAGCCCAAAGCAGCAATGTCTTAAATATTTGAAATAATGAGAATCTAAACAAATATATCAAAAGAAGAATTAGAGAGATTCTGTCCATTACTAAATGCAGTGGTGAAATGTAAGAAACGAAATGGCTGTGATGTTTCCGAAGAGATTCAGTTACTTAAGCATAGGCCTCTAGTGCCGGTTTAGATACCCGAGATACCCTGCCTGACCTGCAGCTGTCATATTTGCCAGTCGGACAGAGATTTCTTAGAAGTCCCAGGGATGTTAACGTGGCGGTAGACGCCTGTGTTCAGGCAGCCGAGCCCCGTTAGCGTGCGTTTGCGTTCCGCGTTGCAGGCTGGGAGAGCGGGGGGCCCCTCGCTGCAGGAGGGGCCGTGCAGCAAGCGCCCCGGGAGCGCCGGGGCCGCCCAGGTTAGCTCTGCTCGCCGTTCCTGCGGGTCGCTTCCGCTTCCCCGCGGGCAGGGTCCACGGTCCTCCCCTTTCAGCAGTACGTGGGAAATGTGAGGCAGGGTCAAGGCCCAGCCCTGATGAAAGCGATACTGCTAGCCTCCAACTGGGTGCGAAAATACAGTACAAAGCGGTCACTCTGTAAAGAAATTCAGTGCACACATAGAACAAAAACATAGCAAACAGTATTTGAAATACTGCCAACTTTAGAAAGAAAAAAAAAACAACTGGCAATAAATCTACCAGTGCTTCTTCCTCTGTCGGTTTTCAACATTGTGTTGTTTTACTATTTATAATCATGAAATGAAAGTTTAGTTTGTAACATCTGCATTATCGTATTGTTAGACTGTGAACAGGTCTATCGTATTTTGCATGCACTCTTTTTCCCGTTGGTTTTCTTTCAGACTTACTCATTTGTATGAGCTTAAAATGTGCACTGTCATTTGAATTTCTTCAGATCTTAAAATAAAAAGTCTCTAGGTCAAAAATGAAATAAATGAAAATCCCAAACCTCATTTGTAACGTACAGCCTAAGAATAACATTTTGATTAAAGGCAGATGATCTCGTAGTCAGATTSTCAGACATTTTACTGCTTCTTTTAATTTAGGTGACTAAATTATTTCATATTAGTAGCAGCATATTTGTTTTGTGCTGGAGATTTCTGAGGTTTTTTTAATGCTGTATTGCTGTCAATATTAAGCAGATTATACGCATTATATTTATCACCCCTTTTGCATAGCAAGGGTTAAGCTTCACTTTTTACATTCAAGTAATAAATTATCTGACTCTAGAGGGTTCTGAGTTCCTCCTTGCTCCTACTGAAGTAAATGGATGACACCTACTGAGGATTTGCTTCTGTTCAGAGTGGCTAGGAAAGTAGAGGATTCTTCAAAAGGTGGGCACAGTGCAATAAAAATGTCCATCCACATTTTGAAGCATGTTCCTAAATGAAATTTTTGCTAAAGAAAAATCYGGTGCAATACTGATGTCCCAGTATGCTTGTACTGGAGCTGTTTTCCAAGCATATAGAATATAAAGAAAACAGACTGTGCTACTATGAGGACAGAAGGCAAGAGTGTTCATCTCAAGAGGCAAAAATGTGTTTTGGTTATTTATTGTCTTAATTTTGCTGAACTTAATGGTCTCTTTTTGGAGGGGTATCAAGAAGTAATTACAGTTTATAAGCCATGAATGATAGCTGCGTTTTGCAGAGATTAATGTTCATGAGTGCAGAAGTCAGTGGCACATTTCACTACGTGTGAAAGATGCTGTCAGATCCCTGAGATTTTTAGACAGTGTGCAAGATCCTTGTTAAGTTATACACAGCCTCTAACAGGCAGCTCCCCTCCAGGTATTAAACTGACAACTTTAGGGAGTCTTACCTTATACCTAAACCGTAACATTTTCTAAATGTACTGCTAAGATTCACATTTTAGTAGTTTTCTGGAAAACTAAAGAATTCTGTGTGAGTTTGCAACCAATTCAGTGCCTGCCTATCAGCTAGGTAAAAAGCTTTCTAGAAAACTGTCCTAAAAAAATAGTCAAATGGGTATGAAGAATACCTTTAATTGCTGATAGCCTCATCAGACTAAATGCTGAAGCTGTGAAGTCTAAGTAGCGCGTTATACTTCTGGCACTGCAGTCTACTTAATAGACTTGAGTAAATTACTCTAATTCAGCCTCCATGAGCCCCAGTGCCTTTTGCGTTGTCTGCTCAACTCRGCTCCCGAGGAGCAGACAGGACCGGCGCTCCCAGGCCTCTGCCTGCACTTCTGCCTGTCTTTTGCCCAAATCTCTGGACATTATATAGCATCCTCTGGTTTTGCAGGGAGGGGACATATATATTCTTAGTAATCTTTCATTCAACCACACATTTTCTGTTATTTTAGATTGGAGGAGAGTAAATAAAATGTATGGTTTAGTCAAACATGAAGGATTTTTTTTATAAGGAGAAAGACGTCTCAGAATAAGAGTAAGAGAAGTTGTTTTTCACTTCAAGCCATTCTGCGAGGAACTAGGATGAGGAAACTTCCTTAAAAATCCAAAAGAATAAAAACCATCTTGAGTCATTTGCATTGCAGAAATCAATATTGTGAAGTTTAAGCGGGKGGAGAGTTATATATAAGGGAAATGTTACAATTAGCTTTTCTTCAGGCTACCAAGTGATCAATGAAAAAATGTCATGAACTGGAAAATAACAAAGGCTTGGAAAGTCTCTTAAGAAGAAAATGATTAATGTGTTTGCAGGAGGAAATACTCAGCCTTATATTGCTTCCATTTTTTTCCAATGGATGACTGTTTAAGCTATCATGCAAATGTACTAGTGACATTTCTGAGCATTTTTTGTGAGAAACTGAAATCTTTATCATGCATTCACTGATTTTTAAAACACCTGTGTATTTTAGTGGAAAGCTATATTTAAATGTTATTTAAAAGATTTTACTTGTATGCTTTTTCTATTACAATGAGAGCCTTTCTCAGCAGGTGGGTCACGGCATTTCATTAAGTAGAAATATAGAAGTTGCCWTGCTGACTTAGTCACAACATCCAACTACTCCAGTTTCCTTTCTTTAATAGAAGCCAGTATCAAACACTTAACAGAGAAGTTTAAGATCTCCACAGATCTACCCATACATTAGCTCTTACCCTAATAGCTAATAACTAGATTGCTTTAAAGCTTAAAACCACAAATTTTTATATTCATTCCAACATTTAAACTACTTACAGCAACCAGCATCCACAATAGCACATGCTGTTTGGAAACAATATGTCTCACCTTTTATATTCACTTTATGTCCAACATCTATTGGCTGTGATCAAGGTACAAGATAGGAAGAAATCAAATTTCCAACGTCTCTTGTGCCATTACCTCATTCATTTTTATCGTGTCTTTACTGTGGTCTTCTGTATTTGACTTGTCAACGCACAACATTTTGATTTAGGAGCTAGAGCAACAGAAATCACTGTGGTATATGTTAAATAGATTAAATACTGTCAAACCTGTGGATTTCAAAAAATAGGTGTATTTTGGGAATCAAAGTTGATAAGGGAAGTTTCTGTTGAGGTTTTATGAAGATCAGTTCTTATCGGTAAGTAGAGGAGTTCCCAGGCCACTCGATGACTTGTCGTCATGCTTGGTAAGTGGTGGGCTGTAAGAACAGGATGTGCTCCAGTAAAAGCCAAATACAGGGTCAGGCATCCACTGGCAAAGACTTCAGTCTCTGAACAGATGTTTACAGGCTCTCTCAGGAAACGAAGATGACTTCAGTAAGCTTAGACTGTGGTGGTAATGTGCAATTCTGTTCATTCCAGTTTGAATCCAAATACAGTATGTAATTTCACACATATTTGTAATTTTACCAAGACAAAGCATTTGATCTTTCTAAGTTTTGCCATACCTCATTGTATGCTTTGGCAAAGAATAAAGAGGAACCCTGTTACATATATAATGCCTTTCTGTTCRTGCATCCTGGATGTAAAAACTTGCATGGCGATAGTTGACTGTGCCAAGTCACATTCAGGTTAGCAGGTAGTTACATTTTAGGAGGTAGCCAGTTACTTTGGATTAAAGATCCCTTAGCACGTGGAATTAAAATTGCCCAATTAAAATAAATTGTGAAAATGTTATGACTGGTTTTGCAATTGCACAGTGCATGTCATCCTGAAAAATTGCTGTGCATAATATGCACAAAGAAAATAGCCAAGCTGTATTAAATATGCAGTTGGCATAGAGAGTGGATTATGGAATTTCCGGAGTGTAAAAATTGGGATCAGAATAAAATTTTCAAAAGTGCATATATGTAGTTTTTAAAAGAGAATTTGATATATCTATCTTAGAAAATCTTCAAGAGGTAGTTATCTAGCAGCTAGATTTTTAAAGATGCAAATAGCTACTTAATGTTCTCAGAAGCACCGAAAGGAACCTAACTTTCTCTGAAATCTGTCAGTTTATCTTTTCAGTACCCACTGCCAGTATTTTCCATACTCAGAATTTTCAAGGCTAATTATTACAACAGCCTGTTTTTGCTTCCCATCTGCGTGTTTACCTCAGAGCCCCTGAAAAGATCAGGACTGTGCAGGCACACTCCTGAGTGGATTGTTTACAAAACACATGTATCTGTAACAGCTAGCGTATCCCGTTATTGGGATAATTACAAGATGTTTAGGAAACACTTCAGAAACGTTGTAGCTGAGACTACAAGGTCATTTGGCCTAAAGCACCTGCAGAAAGGAGACACCGGTGCCAGGGGCCTCTGAGCTCAGAGGTGGACATGGTGGCCAGAGCTGTTTTCCCACTGTTTTGCAGCAAGAGGCATGCTACAGGAAAGTATTTTTCCTCATAACCTTCTGTAAGAACACATACACAGGAACTAAGATTTGGCTGTTTAATAAATGAGTATGAATAAACATGACATGAACCTGATCTTTTTTAATCAAGACCTGAATTCAGAGGAGATAATAAAAAGCATTCAGACAATCTCTTCCTAACACATTTTAATATAATCAGACTTCTCTGGATTTTCGTAAACCACAGATTGTGATGGTAAAATTCCCAACTGTGCGACACAGAGCCTACACTAGCATGAACTTTAAAATAAGTTTCTTAGTTTTAGACCCCTCTCAGCTTTATGGACTTCAGAATAAGTCTTTCTATAAAAAGCCAGTTGTAAATACCTTTTCCTACTGCTTCTACATTTACTACATTAAGCCCTGTAAACAACCAAACAGATATAGGGGTTATTACAACTACTACAGCATCATCACAAATGAATTTTTAAATGAATAAAAATGAGTATCTGAATTTTTTTTTTAGTGAAGGCCTATGTTTATGTTTAATGTTAATGTTAAATGTTTAAAACAAACATTTTGTTGCATCCAAAACCAATACTAAAACCAGAATCACCTACCTACAGTCCATATCTAACACCTTTCCATGTTCCCAGTCTTCTTTGTCTGGCTACCTTAGCCCGTGAATTAGCATAGGGCACTGAGCCAAAGCTAATTTAAAATCAATTGAAAGGCTGCCTTTGAGTTCAGTAGGCTTTAGATCAGTCTTAGATACACTGTCTTATAAACCTGCTGCTTAGAGCCCCAGTAGACTAATTTGGCGAAAGTTTTATAGCTGGAGAGTGGCAGTACATGAGCCACACACATTTTCCCTGGCTATTCCTGCTAGCTGCAGGGCTGCACCAGAGGTGGTTATAAAATGGGATGTGAAGAGTTGATCCATAAAGCAAATATCCCTGTCATATACTGGATATCCATGTCATATACTGGAGAGATTGCTGGATTTAAGCAGCTGACAAAGGCCTGATTAGCTTTTCCTGCTACTTTCCGAATGTGTTTGGGTATGTGTTTGTACGAATGTGTATATATGTATATATGAATGAGTCTGGTTTTGCATATTATAGTACTTGATAATTGCAACTCTCATTTACAATAGTGTAGAGAGTGAGTCTGTGGAGTACAGCATATTTCCCCCCCTTAATACATACAGCAGAGACTAATAAACTCATTTAGTGTGCTGTTGGGTTTGTGTAACTGGAAATGTTATGTGCACAAAGTGTTCTGGACACTTAGCTTTATTACTCTGGCAGTCACAGTTTGTTTGATGATGTTTCAGAGAATATGTAAAATAAATGAAAACTMTTCCAGTTATGTTTGTTTTCTTATTGAGGAACATGACTCTTTAGAAAATAATTTTGGGGGCTGGCTGTGAAATTTGATGTCATCTGAGAATGGGAGAAATCTTGACTATATAGGAAATTTTGATTATTTTTTATTTACTGATTTTCTAACCTTGAATTATATGCCTTTTTCGTAATAACGTAGGCTCCTATTAATAGATGAAGCATATTATTCAATTTAAATTTATATCAATATATGGGGGGAAAGCTTTTTTATTTAAAGAGAAAGATATCTAGTTAATTGAAGTTTGTTTTATATCAAACAAAAAATCACTTTGGAGCTCATTATCTATGCTTGCTCATATATAGTAGGCACACATAGAAATGAATTCTAGGCAGCCACTATTGTCTCACCATTAATTTTCAGTTGTTCTTAATGTAATTGGGAATATAAAAGAAATTTTTTTCTTTCTTTTTCATATTAATTTCCACTGAGTTGTACCAGATTATAGTACAAGTGCTATTTTAAGTATATTCCCTATTGATTTGCATATCTGCTGTGGGTGAAGCTGATCCTCGGTGAAGGTAAAATTCAGGAGAGCAAAATGCCTGTTTGCCCATTTGGTTTTCCAAGTTGCTCTTGTCACCAAGGGTTGGTGATACTTTCTGCTGCAGCCCTGCTCCATTCCTCTGCCTCTCTCCCTCCTCATTGCCTAACGGAGAGCTGTACAGGTTGCCCTTCTCTGGTGGGCGTTCTGCTGAAGAAGATGAGAAACATAGTGGTTTCCACAAGTATTTGCTGAAATGAAAATAGGACTCTTGGGTCCCATCACCGTGGTCTTGCAATCAAGTAGGTTTGTGTTCCTCAGCTTATTCCCTTTTGTCCTCCTCCGCCAGCTTGACCACTTCAGCATTCTCCAGTCTGCTCTTTTTCAGCTGAGACCTCATTGCACTCCCAGTCTGCTTTCACTCCCAAGCCCAGTCTCCGTTTCTGAGGCTTTGCATCTCCGTCCCAGTTTCAGTCTTCCCTGTCAGGTCTCAGTGTTTGGGTTGACGCTGACCTTCACACACAGTACCCATCTTCTTCTTCCTGTCCCCCTTCAGTGTCCCTTTCCTTGCACATAAATCCGGTGTGCCGTGTTTCTGCCATCTTTTCTCACTGGCTCTCAGTCACAGTTTCCTTCTCTCAAAATTTCCAGACAGGCATACTCTCCTCCACTTTCCTGATTTTTTTGAGTCTTTGCCCTGTCAGTCCTAGCTGTTCCCTCTATACTCCAGCTGCACATTGGATCTGGATCCGCCTTCACGTATACCCATGATTGGATGTTCCTACCTCTTGCTCTTATTGCAAGTATTTGTCACAAATCAAGCCAGGTGCAGCTAACACAAGGAGGGTCTGGCTTCATCTATATAGCTCTGGGCTTAGTTATGTGCATGTTTTCTCTGGGGATGTAGCTGTGATGTGGCTGTCAGACACAGGAACCGCGAGTAGTTCAAGAAGATGCAAGTTGCGTTTCCCAGTAGCCTTATTCCAATCCAGCTGTGGGCTTCTGCCAAAAGCCGTGGCCTGTCTCCTCAGCCACATGCTCCCATCCCAGCTTCCCAGTCATCTGTGGTAGTAATTTGGCAACCACACAGCGAGCGGAATCAGCTCTGTCATTTGCTGACACAAAATGAACCTGTGAAAAATACAGTTTTCTTTTAACTCATCGGGTTGATCCAGCTMACTGCACAGTCATATGATCAATTAAATCTTATGCAAGGAAGTGGCCAGGCTGGGACTGGAAAGAAAAGAAGCATAAGACTTCCCTTTTCAGCAGCAGCCTGCCATTTGATCTGATCCACGAGTGTTTGAAATGACTACAGATGCTATCAGCCCTGCATATAATTATGTAAGCTCCATATGCAATGTGTGTTTTTCTTCCCCAAAAGCTAAAAGCGTCTAGCACTTTTCTGGTTTTGCCATCAGGATCACCCAGGAAAAAACAGCTTTTCTTCTCAAGCTACTGTTTTTTTCCTTTTCCCCTTTCCAGTGCTTTTGGAAAAACATTTGGTTTCTTCAAGTTACAACCTCTTGCAACTGGGCAACATTTCTGTCCCTGAGAACTGGACTACTTTGTCCAAAGCTTCTCACAGAACATGCTTAACTTTTTCTGTCTCTTCTCCACTTTCCCAATTTTTTCTTTTTTCTTCATAATCAGGTAAGTCAGCAACAGAGGTTCTTGCAATTTTTTCTTTTATGAACTTCTGACCTCATTTATTACTTCAGAAAATTGGGCATGGAGATTGCACTCAAAAGAAAACAAATGATCTCTTCCATAATTGCTTTGCACACAAAAAAAATGCTAAAGTATCTTAAAGGAAGGATTTTTATCTAGGTAATCATAACCTGAAATTGAAGCCATGACACGGAAAAGAGACAGATAAGTAGGAATGAAATTAATACTTATTCATGGTAGCTCATCCTTATCATCATTCTGCACACTTCATTATGAACTATAGATCTAAAAAATGTTTTTCAAACTACCATTTCTAATGTTCTAAAATACTCTTTATCATCAGTTCCTCTTCCAACTTGTGTACAAGGATAAATGAAGCAAGTAGTTCTGCCATCTTTTTCCCACAGAAATGAATAAAATTATAAACTTCAGAATCCAAACTCATTGACAGGTTCTGCAGAATAGTTTCAGCTATCCAGTTTTACAGCTATGTAGTGGATAACACTCGGCATCAGAAGACAGCTACTTCCTTCAGCAGGCGTTCAAGGCTGAGGAAAGAAACCAGTTTGGCTGCTGAAAGAGTTTCCACTAGTACATGTAATGCAGACACAGACTGAGGCGTCAGTGAAGGTTTTTAATTGAATTATTTTGGCAGTGGCAAAGTGTCTCTAACATCGACACTGGTGTGAATACTGAGATGCGCTAGTGTGGCCCGGGATGCTGGGGTGGCCATGCTCAGACAACTGTTCAGTGCTCTCCCATTCCCATGTCTCTGCAGTGGCGACAGGGCAGCCCACGGCCACCTCGGCTTTGCAGAGCTCAGAAGATAGTGGGCACCACATTGCTTTACCTGTATTATAACAGAGTTAGAAAATATAATGATATTATCAGGGAAACGAGATAAGTTTTTTCAGTGTGAGGATCACAGGCTCATGCACGGACATCGCAGTAAATTATTCTATCCCTTATACTGTAGATGTGAGCTTCTAGTAACTTCCCTAGTGCTTTACATTTAAACCCCACAGCAATAATGTTGTGGGTAGCAGAGGTCCAGTGTTTATTCATGTCCGCTTAAGAGCTCCTCTTTCATCTTGCTGTTGTTGCCCTTGTGTCTTCATGATAAAAACAGATTTTCAGTTGTGTCACTTCTGATAAGGGAAACATGATGTGAATGAGTAAGTTCCAGTCTTGTCTTCATGTTGAATTAAGTCTTATACTCAACAAACATCTGTTTTCAAACTAGAACACAGATAGCACCCTTTTCGGATTTGCTCTGCAGACAAATCAGGTTTGTTTAAAATTGCCATTTCAATTCAGTTCATTCATTTCAGTTAAAATTGTTTGGATCAAGAGCACTGTGTATGTGTGATTTTTTAATAGTTGTTTGACCTGTCAGTCATTATAATCTAACAGGGTGAGATTCGTCACACCTGACTTTAAATATCTACATCAGAACTGGCACCTGAGGCTTTCTTTCTAGTCAGTGGAAAGAAATAGGTGATTTTGGAGCAAGATTAGTATGTATTTTAGATATTTACTTTTAAAATAGCTTTAAAATACTTCTAGTATTTTAGATATTTACTTTAAGATTATAAATATATTAAGATGAGATGAATCGCAACTTAAAAGAGCCTTTTTCCCTCCATGCCTAGAAAAGGGGCTAAACTGGCTTGTTTAAGTCAGACACAAATACAGTACAGGCATTTGTTTTTGTTCAGATGAATGCTACCTCTAGCATCCACCATTTCCTATGAACTTCTACTTTGTATTTTTGGGGCGGTGGCAAGAAAAACAGATGCATCTTGAAAGAGTTGTTCAGTTCTAGCTTTACTGAAAAAAAAGTACCTCAATGTCTTGAAAAGTCAACATTTCTTGAAGGAAGTGCATTACCTAGTTTTATATCAACTGTAAAAAAAATCAAGCTGAAACATCTGTTAAGCATCAGAAGCTCATAAAAGCAATAAGCAAAAGTCTAGCAGGGAACAACTAGAATGCTATCAAAGATAATATCTACTGTATGTGCTTTCCTAAGACGGGGACATGAATATGGTGAAAGCTTTTATTACTTGTGAGGCTGATGCTGATATGTAACTCTTTATTAACAGTGATGATCTTGTGAAATGGTACCGTTCTTTTGGTCTGAATAGGAGAGACATCATGCGTACAATCTCTACTCCTTTGCCTGGAGTTTGGTTGTGCCTGTAAGTAGAACACCAGGGATGACACAACATAAAAGCCTGAGTTTCTCTGTTTGGTGTTGCTGTCTGGCTTTTTCCCTACAGGCTCGTAATGCCCTTTCCTTGCAGTTTGGTGAAGTTAACAAGCGGTGCTGCCCACTCTCAGAGGTCACCAGAGTGCTGTTCTCAGAGGCTTGGGACACAGTTTGGAGAACAGCTGGTGAAGGCAGCCTCTTCAGGGCTTCTGCATCCCTGTTAGCACAGGTCTATTAAAATTAGCCTCTCTACTGACAGACAAAAATGTGTTTTTTCCAATACTGTCAAGGTGCCCTATTGCTAAATGATTCCTCCCCCTCAGTTACAGAGCCTACCTTCACATGTCACCAGTTAACAAGATCGGAGGTGGGCTAGTCTGCATTTTGACAGTATGAAGATGACACAAGTGAAAAACACACTACGTACACCAGAACAGGCCTGAGAGGGACATGCCTTTAGATGCGTTGAAGCCATCGAGCCAGTCTGTACAATACATTGCTGCTGGTTTTAAGCTTTACAGATTCCAAATGGAAATAGTTCTTATGAAGCAGCAAAACCTGGCTTTTCATGTGAGCTAGAACTTACATATATTAGTTGCTGAAATGATATGTACAGAGAGAAAACAAAAGTAATAGCTTTCTGTACAGAAGAAGTAATATTTGAAATGTTGAATCAGGCTTGGAAAGACTTTTGTTCAAATTTTGAAATCCTTTCTAAGATTTAACCTGGAAGAAAATTGTGCTGTTGCCTGTGTGTCTGATAGGTCCTGTTTGCTATTAAGGCTCTAAGAACAGAAATCATCATGATACAGTCTGGTAAATGATTTCATTATTCATCAAATTGTTAGTCTCCTTTAAAAAAGCTAAAAATCATTGTGCTCTGGGCCTCAATTATATCCTGAGGCATGGAGGTGTCACATGTCACTGATACTCAAAGTATCTCTTAGCTTTCCTATTTTCTGTGTTATTTGGCTATTTTAGCCTCATTGCTACAGATTTAAACTCTTAAGAAGGCTTGGATTTCCATTTTTTTGTGGCTTTCTTTTCTTTTCTGATTCTTTCGTAAGGACTAAAGTCATTCCTGTTATTGGAAAACAGGAAAAATGCTCGATATAAAAAAACTCAAACATTTTGTAAACATTGGAAGGAAGCGGATTCATTTATGTATTTTCAACTTGACATAAATCCTATCATGTGATTGAAATAGCTACTCCAGACTGGCAAGTAATGCTTCTAACTTCTCCTCCCCAAATAAAAGAAAACAAGGCTAAAAAAACTTCTGTACACGTAAAGATCATAGTGCATTGCGTGGTTTGCAATATGGTTATTTCTTGTTAGATTTATGGTCTTRTGTGAGCTCCCTTTGGTGACCCTCACAGTTGTCTCCTGATAGGACTTCTGTATAAGGGCAAATTCCAGCTTTGGCCGGGCCAGCACTCCAGCCAAAACTTGCTCCCTCGCTCATCTAGAATAGAATTTAACTGCTCGTGGATGTTTGCAGGGATCAAGTCAGGTGTCAAGACTTAGTCTTGGTAAGCCTAGATTCAATTTAGTAAAAATTCTTCTCAGTTTCTTTGGAAAAAAAAGAATAAAAACCAAATATAATGGAAGAATTGTATATTAGTTCTTTCTTTTCCTCAGTAAGTTCCATCCTTGCTAAGGAATTTAGATTGCGCTTTTTGCTTTAGTTTTGAGGGTGGGATTGTTTTAGGGGTCTTTCATTTGCATGCAGACTTCCTAATTCTGTGAAATTCTTTATAAAAAAGTTTGGGCTGGGGAGGTATTTTGAGAGGAGGAGGAGATTTTTGGAGCTAGAATGTGCTACCTTTTCTCYTCCAAGGAAGATACTACTAACCAGTTTTTCAGTTATACTTCCTTCTTAAAGCAGTCTTAGGACTAAGTCGAGAATACTTTCTCTTTTGTGCTCTAGATCTAATTGTTCCAATAAGAAGCAATTTAAGATCACTTTTTAATGGAATATTTAACAAGTTTAACAAGTGATATTTAACAAGTTTATATATAGCTAAAAGTAATCTCATTTTCCTTCTTTTCTATTAGTGCTTTTTTTCTGCTTCTTTGTCCCCTGTCTACACAATATTGATTAAAGTCTTCAAACTTAAGCTTGGGATTTGATACGTCAACTCTTACTAATTGCAAGGGAAACTATGTGATTTCTTGGTACGGAAAATGATCCCACATATGCATGTCTGCTTTTAGTATCCAAGGTGACTTACTGAAGGCTACCTCTGCTTTTCTCTGCAGTACTGCAGCTTGCGGTACAGCCATATCCGTAAGGTCTTTACTTTGGTTTGAAACTGTCTGCTGCTGTGTTTGTGTCCTAGTGACTTGGTCTTGTTTCTGCTGCAATTCTGCCCCATCCTTACCATTGAGACGTTCCAAGTAATTCGGCTCTATTATACATATGCATCACGCTCATTTCCCCACCTCTGCAATCTCCCAATGGTTCATAATAGTGTGAAGTTTAGTATTTCATTGATTTTGAAGGATTGCCTCAGTCTTCAATGTGCGTATTGTATTTCATCAGCTCCGTACAAATTGTTTCTTAGAGAGTAAAATTGATCAGGTTTCTGCTATAAGATCCTAACAAAATTAAAAGTAGGAGGGGAGAAGAATGCCAGTCTTTAACTTTTGTACTTTTATCAGTTTTAACGTATTGTGCTAGACATGAGTCAGTGCTATTTCTCACTGGGGTTAATACAGTAAAGGAAACTGCTCCCTCAGCAATAAATGTTCATAACTCCATTTAATACTGATGGGAATTATGTGCTTGTACTGTTAGACTAGAATTGTAAGGTAGGTGTGAGAAGTTGCCATGACTCGAAGCCATGCAGAGGAAATGAAAAATCCTATCAACTGCATTGATCCTAGGGCAAAATTCCTCTTATATCTGTAATTTTAGGAGTGCTTGTTAAGCATCAGAAAGTGGTAGCAAAAATACTGAAAATGTTTTGTATCCACAGATTTGCTGGAGATAGCAATGATTATGGTTTGTTGTTTCTACCCTGCCAGTCATTCTAAATCTCTTATGGAAAGGAAATCCCTTCTAGTCAGATGTAATTCTCTTATGATTTAGACTTTCAGTATTAGTACTGTATTTGGCAAAGATGTATTGTCAAGAAATAGGGGAGAGGGTTTTTGTAGGATCTGGGATGAGGTCAGGAACATGTCTTTGTATATAATAATTTTTCAGAAGTGAACTAGTGAAAGAAATCTGAAAACGAGAAGTTAAATTCTTTCTTCAGAATAATTCCACATTTCTGCTGAATGTTTCCTGTTGTTGTCAGCAGAAAAGAACATTATACTTAATCATGCCTCTTTTTAAATTCATATTCATAAGCTCAGTATCATTTATGGAAAGCTGAATATGAACTGGAAAGTATGCTGTGGTGGTTAGGTGTATACTGCAGAGAAAGTGGTCAAGATGACCTAAAATCTGATTTTTTCCCCTCAGTCTCTAGGACTTTAACTTGTAGGCTTTAGCGAGCTACAAATACAGCTTTTTTCTTACTTTCCACTGAAATCCTTATATAAATTAGTATTGCAGGAAACAGATGAGCTCTTATCTAATGTGAAAATACTGAAACATTGAGGTTAAATAGTACTTGCTATAATAATAAATCTGTTCTGGAATAAAAGACCTCTTCTGGATTATCTGAAAAACATACCTGATTCCACTTTGGAGGCCCTGAGCACCTAATTTCTTGGACGAAATCTAGCCCTTATGATGTCACATTGCTATTTTGACAACCTCGTGCAGTAATATAGGTTAATAAGCTAGTGAGCAACTTTTAGGTGCATAAAAACTCAATTTCCCAAGATCAGAGATCCTTTTTTTCCCCCTTGGGAGAGGAAAGCATAAAGCCTTTTCCTCCGTTATTAACATTTTGCCTCAGGGCAAGTGGCAACATAATCTCTATCATTTTTACCTCCTGCTGCTCCACTGGGAAAACACAATCCAGCCGCGTGTGTTTGTGGCTCTTCCTTTCATTTGTGTTGCCTGCTGTGCCTACTCTATAACAGGGCAGCAGCAGGTGGCATAAATAAAGGAGAAACCTGGCAGAAAAGTATAGGCAACCTCTGAGATTTTGAATTTGACAATGTTTTGGAGTGCCATTGTCTCCAGGAGAAAAAATACTAGATTTTTGTCTAAACTCTGCTTTCAGTGCAGCACAGGTAAACTCCCCACCCTTTAGCAGGCAACAAAAATAAAGGCAACATTTTCACAACTCCTGGGGTCCTGAAAAGCAGTAAAACACACTTAATTTCAAAATTAAAAGTTAAATGATGTTTTGGGGTGTGTTTTCCACTGGTACTGGGCTTTGGAACTGGCTTAAAGGGAAATTCTAACTCACTATGGGTGAATGGAAAAGGAAGGACTTCTCTATTATCCCTGTGTATGAAATATTGTTCCTCTGCTTGTTACCAGTGGGAAGGCTTTAGTGGTTCCTGCAAAAGAAAAGAACAATCTTAGCTTCGGTCTTTTGGTAGCTGATTAAACTAGACTCCCTTTAAGGAAACTGCACATTCTTTTTCAAAGCAAAATAGCTCAGGCTGTCTCTTTTGCCAAGACCCCTCAAGCCACTTAGCAGTTTTGGAAGTGTATGGAACCAAAAGGATGGACCCTGCCCTGATCGGAATAGCAACTGTTTTCTTGCATTCCAGGTTCCTGGTGTGAACTTTCTCTTATCATCAGACCAGAGACTTGAGGATGCACAGAACCCAACAAAATGTAGAATTTCTCTTTCAGTGACTAGGTTGGCATTGCTTTTCACCTGGAATCAGAACAAAAGCAACTATTGCCTGACTATCCCATGACATAACATTCTTCTACAAGACATTAATTTAAAAGAATTATAAAAATATGACATTTTTGCATTTACGTTATGGATATATGTTAATTCCATGAAATAGCATAACAGGACAGTAATAGAAGAGATCATGTCTTTTCTTGTCATGTCAAATGATGTCATTTTATGGAGTACTATGAATAATATTAAGTTAGTATATTTTACTTAACCTTACTTCATACTTGTCTTTTGTGTTTCCTGGATCAAATACTTTCCAACATGTTGTAAAATGCAGGTTGAGACTTTGGTACTTATTAGGTGTGTCTTCTGACATATCATAATACAGTGTAGAACAAACACAGAAATAAAATACTTCCATGTATAGATGAACATTGTATTTAGAAACAAAATTTCAATTTGTTACAAAAAGTTTGGGTGAAAATATTTTACTTCAAGAAAACATATTTTTTCTAGAGTTTTCATTGCAATCAGCATTATTTCACAAGTTCCTTTTTGTAACAAGTAACTGTAAAAGATTCTGATATTCAGGGGGATACTTAAAATTAATTTGCTTTGCAGTATAGATAAGAGTAGATGGGATACGTCCATACTGAATCAACATTTAATCTGTACACGCTTTTCTGGTGGAATACTGAACATGACAGTGAATCTGTCTTTGGATGACAATTAGTTACACATGCTTTACCAATAGTAGTGATTTGACTAGAAAAGTATAGGAATAAGTGCAAGATTTGCCAGGAAAAGTGAAGTAACTGAAATTAAATCTTAAAAATGTAATAAAATTGTTGAAACCAGAAATACTCCTACCCAAATCTAAAGTACGTGGAGTGCTTCAAGTACTTCAGTAAGGTGACTATAGGAAGCTCTACATATCACTTAGAGGAGTAGAATTGAAGTGGCAACTATTGCTCTAACAAAACTCACTCACAAATAATTAAAGTGAGGAACGAAACTGTTGCAGTCTCTTGATACCAGCAGGAAACTGCATGGACATTAAAAAATCAGATGATAAAAAATTTTCTGCTTTGCATCCTACAGAAGATTGCTCATTTTCAATGAATAGAAAAGTAGTCATTTAAATATAGAGCGTAAACAGAATGAGGATCATCGTTTTCAGTATGATCAGACAAAGACATTCAGGCATAGAAATTCATACATTTCCTAACTGAACATATAGAGGTGGAAAATTAAAAGTTGAGAGAGGGAAATTCTATGACCTCACTTTCACTTAGAGAGGAATAAATTATTAAGGAACCTAGATGTGGGATTCTTAAAGTTGGCATGTGTGATATACTTCAAAGTGTTTATGAAAGTCGTGTATCAAAAAGTTTCTTCCTGAGCGTACAAATAGGTGAGGAGAGAGGCTGAGCTGCTCCTGTTGCCACTGCTGATGGCAGGATGTGACCAAAGCATTTATAGTCAAAACTATCTTGAAAAATACAAGTTTTCAAGAAAACACACAAACTGATTTCTAATTTTAGTCTGTGTTTTGCACTGTTTAATTCAACTATGCAAATAATAATATGTCATTAAAAAGTATAAGACATTTTTATCAAGTGCAGCCTGTACTATTTGCTGTGGTCATAAACACATTGTTAGAAGACTCATTTGAACTCCAAATGTGGGTAAATTTGTAGATAGAAATGACTGTCTTATTTTCACTATTTAGAGGTGAATGAAAAACATGCAGCAGTGATAAACCATTTAAGCTAACTGGAGGCTATTAGTAGAAGTCAGAGGGACCTTTGGATGTCAAATGTGATAGAAAGTTTAAATTATGTAGTACGTAAAGATAAAAAAGAATAATGGCAGGTTTTTACTTCACTGGTCTTCGCTGGCAAGATCTGTTCTCAAGCCTCCCAGGTCCCTGAGCATCTTTGGGAATGAAGCATCATCCATAGTAGGGAAAGACGGAGCTAGGGAGCACTTAAGCCAACTGGGCATACTGGTGTGTTGGACTGGAGGGATGTACCCATGGATGCTGAGGGAGCTGGCCGATGTTCTTGTGAGACTGCTCTCATCTTTGAAAGGTTGTGGTGATTATGAGAGGTCCCTGAATACTGGAAGAAAGGAAAAGACATGCTAGTTTTCAAGAGGGGTAAAAAAGTGGATCCAGACCTTTCAGCCTGCCTCAGTCCTTGGGGAGATTATGTAGCAAATCCTCATGAAGACCATTTCTGGGCACATGAGGACAAGGTGACTGAGAACAGCCAGCATGCATTTACCAAGGACAAATTGTTTCTGACCAACCTGATGGTCACCTACAATGAGTGGCTGTGTAAACAAGGGGAGAGCAGTGGATGCTGTTTACCTTGACTTTAGCAAGGCCTTTGACATGGTCTGCTATATAGTAGTATATACCCACAGTCAAATAGATGAGTATGGACTGGATTGAGCAGACCACAAGATAGGCAGAAAACTGGCTTGACCTCTGGGTGTAAAGAGCAGGCATCAGCAGTTCAAGGTCCAGTTGGTGGCTGGTTATTAGTGGTGTTCCTCAGCTGTTGATACTGGGACTGAAACCATTTAACATTTGTTTTAACAACCTGCACAATGGGATGAGGTGCACATTCAGCAGTTTAGTGATCAACACTGAATTTGAAAGAATACTGGAGAGCAGGACTGCCTTTCAGAGGGACCTTGACAGGCTGGACAAATGGAATGATGTCGGTAGTCACGGAAATAAACCATCCTCTGCTACCAGATGTCGGAGTGGGGGGACAGGCCCGGAGTAACGATGAGTCTCAATATGAGTATGGTCGTTCTCCCTTTATTAGAGCTTACACAGAGTATATATAGACAAGC
>NW_020447305.1:0-74841 GCF_003343035.1 Apteryx rowi | reverse complement strand
GGAATTGAACCTGCATTCTGTGAATGCGTATGATTCATTCCCGTCACTCCCGCGGACCGCGACAAGAAATAAAGACAAATATTTCCCCATGAGGATAATCACACATTGGAGCAGTTGCCCAGAGAGGCTGAAGAATCTGCATCCTTGGAGATATTTAAAACTCAACTGGAGGAGTCCCTGAGAGCTGATCTACCTGGGACCTGCTTTGAGATGGGGATGGACCAGATGCCTCCATACATTCCTTCCAACCTACATTATTCTGTGATTCTATGAATTAAGGATATTTTTCATTGATTTTTTTCTATTATTGCCAAATAATACTGACTTAAGCCATCTCCTCAAATAAAAAAAAATACATTTATGGTTCAAGCTGAGTATACTTATACTCTGCATGAAAATGCAAAAGGACAAAAAGGAAGAGAGGCTCTTATGCTGCCTCTAACTCTGGCCAACTATCAAATGTTATTTCAGATAATGAGGTTCTGGAGAACACAGAACTAATGAAGTTTTAACAGTATTCAACCCCAAGGTGGTGGTATTTTACCCTAAGTTCTTCCTCTCCCCTGTCCATATAACTAATCATCTTTGAGAGCTGGAGCATATATGCTTCCTTTCAAAGAACAGCATAGTAGCCACTCTTTCCTCTGGCCTTATGCTCATACTTTTATTACAGTCGATGTTTATATTGGAAAACTATAACCTCCAGCAGTTCAATGTGAAAAAAAGGTGGATATAATGAACAGCACTGCTTCCCTCTATTCAGAAACAGAATTAGGAATGATCAGTACTTTGGTTTCTGGCATGTAATAAGAAGTCATATTGACTTAGTATTGGGCTTTTTTTATTCTCATTAGGAAGTTTGCAATGTGTGGTAGAAAAAGACATACTTCACAGACCTTTCTCAACACCAAATGCAGATATTGTGGAAGAATGGTTAAGTGAAAAGGGGCATGATCTCTTAGAAGTGAGCAATCCTGTCTTCACGATGGAGGGAGGATCCCACGGCTATGTGAACTGTCCTCGAACATTCCTAGACCATTACAGAAGGGGAAGGCAAGTAGTGGTAAACAAGTCAAGGAGGGGGCCGACAAGCCCCTCCATGGGAASAGCAACTTTGCACCAATCATGTATTCGCTTTAGGCGCGTGAACAGAGACTGTAAACCAATCATACAGCTATTGCTAGCACATGCTCTATCGCCTGTCTATATATACTCTGTGTAAGCTCTAATAAAGGGAGAACGATCATACTCACATTGAGACTCATCGTTACTCCGGGTCCGTCTCCCACTCCGACAGATATTATATTTTATTGTAGGAAGCATTGTCTATTTCAGATGTGTTATTAAGAATAATTATGATTATTGTATATGCAGAGTATTTAAAGACAGATGTGAACATAGTTATGTCAATGTTCTTTCAAGGTCTGATTCGCTAACAGCATTTGATCCTGTCAAGTACCACTGGTGTATTGGAGTTGCCTAAACGTAGTGTCTAGTGCAGTTTTAAACATTCTAGTGTGTTGTTTCCAGCTACTTCTGCCAAAGGTCATAGGTATCTCAGACATCCTGTGTTGTGTTTGCCAGCCCTGTGCCCATCTCAGGTGAGGTAGGCCCTCTAAAATAGCACTAGAAGTTCCATCTAGGCATCGCAGTTCCATCCTAATTATGATGGAAGTTTTTATTTAATATTTTAATTTAGAGAAATGGTTAGAACTTTCCCAAGTGGATGGTTTGGTTAGGCTGATTAGGTGCTGTAATTTTCAAATCTCCTGCATATTGCCAAGTACTATATTCTAGCTTTTAAACACAGATAAAAAGCAAATGTATTTACTACATCTGAATCTTGAGTTAAGTTTAGCTTGTCTTTTGATTTAAGCTGAATTCATTTTTGCATATAATTTGTGCTGACTACCTATGACACTTTTAGTTTTGCGCAGTTTTGTGCATCAGGGAAAATCTGTGCAAATTGTCTGTTTTTTCACTGCTTCACTTGAATATGTACATTAAAAGTATGAACAGAAATTGAATGAAATCTGAACATGAAAGTGATGAGTAGAATGTTATGATCCTCTTGGTTTTTTGGTGCTTTTGTTTAGAGTGGGGCCTGATTCTGTAGCATCTGACTTATGCTTGTCCATCTCTCTCTACTGAGTATAGGGGGAGCCAACAGTATCTAACTTTGAAGCCTAATATTAGACACCTCCCAAGGGTTCAGAAATGAGGTCAAGAGAATCTGTATGCTGTCCTGTTTTCTTCCCAAATTCAGATTGTGGGTACCCTCTTTGAAACAGTCTGCCCCAAAACATTTCTAACTTCTTTGTCCTCCTCTTTGAAGGAATCATTAGCAAAATGAAAAGGAGCTGGGGATCTTGACAAACAGCGAGATGACCATGAGGCAGGAGCGTGTCCTGGCAGCAAAGGCGGCCAACAGCATCCCAGTAGATCAAGGGAAGTGATTAGCCCTTTTACTCAGCACTGCTATAAACTGTCAGGTGTCTCCGATGAATAATTTCTCTCTCAGAAACAAAAAATCTCCAAGGATTGAAATCCGTGGAGAGACATACGTAGCAGACCTACCTTAAGGAATACCCATCCTCTTTGAAATGGTTCCTCTCAAACATGCAAATGAAGAAGTTGTGGTTTCTGTGCCTGTGAAACATACCTTCTTATGAATTCTCATCTTTTTTAGAAATCCAGCATTAACTGATTCTGGTTCATGGGTAAAAGCAAGTCAAAGACAACAATGATGCCTAAATGGCAGGCAGCATCTTTCATTTCCGTACAAATGTATCCTGGAAATAAGCTGTGGCTTGTGCAGGGGTATACATGCAGTTCCCACTGTTCCCCCCGGGGTCACTGAAGGCCAGAATCCCTCACACCAGTTTAGGGATATGTGGAGAAAGCCATAAGGAGAACTGGTGTGTGTTGACCCAAAGGTCTCGGTCATCTTCCTCGAAAGTTAAAGTTACATTTTTTCTTGCTGCCACTTGCTAGTGGTTGTTGCTCAGGGTCCACCAGACTCTGATGCTTTATTTCTGAGCCCCAGTCATCCAACCGTGCTTGAACCCACCAAGAGGCCTGCTTTGCCTCACTTCCTCGCCTTTCTTAGTGCCTCCTTCCTTAATGCTACTCCATAGGAGCGACATCTTCTTTTTCTATATATGATGCTATATATGTATGAGGCTCAGTTCCTCAGTCCTGGAGAAAATGGATGAGTGCAAGGTGAACAAGGCAAATAAAACTCTAACTTGTCACTGAGAACTCAGATGTTTATATTTATCAGACTTGTGCATTAGCCTTTCTTTTGTGTCTTTGTATATGCTCATTATGACATTTTCCTGATAGAAACTCAATTATTATTTGATGTATAATGTAACTGGAACTTCTCTGTCCAGTAAGAGTTCTTCTTTTCTTCTGTCTCTTCTAATCACAATAAATATTTTTCCCCAGTACTAGAAACAAAGATATGTTAGGAATTAAAACTATCTGCATTAAAATGGTCTTTGCTATCCTTTCATAAAAGGTGTAATTAATGGGAAAAGGATTTTCAAATGTTGCCTTATTTTTGTTCTAAAACCCTACTACTCCATATACATGAATTATATCACTTTACATCACAAAGCATTTATAATTTTTTCTTATGCAAAAGGTCTTTATATCCCCAGCATTATGCTAACTTCTGTGAGAAGTGGCATTTCCACTCTCCCAGCTGGGGCAGAATTCCACAAATGGATCAGGGTTTCTGCAGCGAGCTTGGCAGCTCAAAGAGGAGTTTCTGTGCAGCTATACAGTGTAACACAGAAAAACAAGGGAGTGTGTTGCTCCATCGCATGTGCCTGCATAGAAGAGGTTCACAGGGTTTTCACAGGTTCTCCGGGATGGAACTGATCCTTGTGTGCTGTTTGAGGAGAAGGCCATATTATCCAGTCCATCTTGTTTTGCTTTATGCCCTCTTTCAGTCTTCCTTTCTATACCACCTTGAACTTCCTCAGCCACATTTTTTCAACAATTAAATATCTCTAAATCTAAAGCCTTAAACAACACATTGGATAGTTTTCTGTGTGGGTCAAACTCTCAGCTAGTGTGAACAGCTAGTGTGACGGTATGCAGACTCTCTTACATATGTGTCGATTTGCATATTTCTAGGGAGAGGTTGGACCTAGTTCATTTGTTCTTACATCCCAGGTCAGATTTGCTACTTGTGACAGAACTTGAGAATCTGAGGTATCTGCCTGCTTTATTTCAAAAATTTAGTCCTGCTGAAGGATGGAAATCAATTTAATAGTGTGGACTGAAAATGAGGAATGTTCATCCAATATGTTCGTGATAAATACAGAATAATTCAATTCAGCACAATCATACTTGAAATATAAACCCATCTAAAGCCTGTTATTTTAATTGCATCAACTAATACACCAGAACTAGCAGGACTGATTCCAAAAAATATATAACAAAGTTACTAATTTCTACTGGAAGAAAAATTTTTAGCCATTTTTCTTGCAAACTGTGTATTGCTTTTAAACATCTGAAGTTTTAATTTTTCATTATACTTCAGGATTAGTCTGTAGACTTTCTGTTTCCTGGTGCTGAAAAATATAGCAGGTCTAGGAATCATTCTATACCAGTCATCTAGGAATGATACCACGATTCAGTATTCACATGACAGTGAAATATTGCAAGATACAACATTATTTGAGTCACCATTCTTTAGAAGGTAAGATGTTGTTATACCTCTTCCTAATGCAAAAGGTGGTTGAGCAGGCTGTGGCTTTTTTTTGAAAGTGTGTTGTGCAGTACTGGTATTTTCTCACATCAATAACACATCCTAAATAAGGTTTAATGTTCAAAGTGGCATACAAATTTATATCTAGTGTATAGTACCTACTGTTTCATTCCACAATCACAGTGTTTACTTTTTTGTTGATGGCTCAGGGATGCTTCAAGTATGAAGGCTACTAAATAAAACACAGCTTCTGTCTCATATAATAACATCAGTGAAATTTACTGTATGTTTCATGGATGTACATTGTTTGAGCACTAATATAATTCTGGGTTGCAATGGCATACGTACAAAAGGCCCAATCCTGCATTGCATTTGTGTCATTCAAGATCCTTTTAAAAATACCCAGAAAGAACACTTCCTGCACTGCAAAACTTGAAATGTAAACCAATGTATTATGGAAATATTTAGAATTTGGCATGACTATCATTTTCAGCCATCTTCACATCAGTAGACTTGCACTATAAAGGACAGTACATTTTGAATTGAATCAGGACTAGTAAGGGGAATTGACTTGAAGCCCTGTTAAAAGCTGCTTTGATTATGTCACATTTCCAGTCTATAGCTGCTCCAGGGCAAAACAATGAGTAAGTGAAGATAGGAAAATAGTACCTAGCTTTTAAACATTTTTGAATTGTTTCAAATTCATTCCGGGTATTTGTCAACCCTCTGTTCACTACTGATGCCTGTGAATAAACTATCTGCTTTTAGTTTTATTTCTCCTTTTATTTGATCCATATAGATATATTTGAGTGTGTGCACTTTGTGTGTATATAGAGAGGAGGTGCCATCACAGCTAGAGTTGCACTTGCTGTAGTTCTGTTTATCAATATCTGCCCTGGCTGTCTATGCCGAATAGACTCATCACTCTCACTTCCTCGCTGTGCTGATGATCGGTTGTATAGTGCAACTAAGCACTTTTATAGTTTCATAGAATGAAGGATATTTACATTTTTATTGCACAAGCTGCATACTATTCATAGCTTTGACCTTGTGTTACTTCTGTTCAGACTGGGACTTCATGGCCAGTGAAAATTTATAAGTATATGGATTTCCTCAAGACTCACATTTATACTTAGCTAGATTTCCTAGGCTTTGTCATTTTCCATTATTTCACATGTCATGTACCTCTACAAACATATTAAGTTTTCCTTGAATTTGACTTGTCTAGTGTGCTCTTTACCTATGCTCATGTTTTCAGTAATGGAATAAGCCCATATAGAATGGGAAATGTGAAAAGTTCAAAGTCTRTGCTTTCCTTCAGACTTATCAAGGTGCTTATCTCAGTAGTGATGTATTAGTTCTTAGTTGCTCTGTCAAGTGTCTTTTCATTAAATACTGTTCTTAGCTGCTGGCATGACATGCGAATGTTTTATTTCAGACTGCTCACTTCACTACCCAGGAGACCGTTGTCTGAATTCTGACACCATCAGCTCATTGTAGAATAATAGGATGTTGTTCTTATATAGCTTATTTATCAATAGTGCATAGATAATATATTTTCTATGGAAAGCGTATGTAATATATATAATAAGAGTGAGATTTCATTCTTACTAATAAGAATGAGGCAATTGTTACCCAAAGTAGCAGTTAGACCATGAGTAAGGCAAACAACTTTATTCATTTGGAAGTTGTCTACATTTTGTGCCCACTACATTTCAATTTTCGCRCTTTCTAGCTTAATTCTGCAGGGAGAAAAATGTATGTAACCTTTCCAGGTCCCCCCCAAACTCTTTCTGTAACTTCTATGTCCATGTGTCTCACTCTTTGTTCCAGTGGAAGAAACTTTAGTAAAGCCTCTGCACTGTATTCATGAAACCCATTGAACAGAAACTTGTATTTCAGATCTAGTGCATTGGGACTCTTCATCAGGACTTAAAAAACATAGAAACTGTGTGTTAATATGTACATTTGTATGTATAAAACTCTGTGTTTATACAACTAGAGAGAARGGCATGTGTTTGGAACAAGTTTTTCTGCTGTGGCAATTACCGTTTTTTGAAGAATAGTTTGAGCAACCAAGGCCTAGCAATGTGAAGGATTCTGTTCTCCTTTGCCTCAGCAAGTCCAAGATAAAGCTGGAGTTGGTAGTGTGTTGCAAACTGCCAGCAGTTTCTCCATTTCTCATTCTGTTTCCTCAAGTATTACTAAAGCCACTGTGTTTGTGTTGTTAAGTGTTGGTGCAGCCTACAGTACTTATCTATGAGCGGGATGGTTGGCTAAGCTGAATGACCACCCATCTCCTGGCTAATAATTGTTCAGGAACATTTTCCAAATGGGACACTACTTTCCTCAACAGTGTCATTTACTTTTTCCCATATACTTTTCTTATTTCCATTTGGATGCTGGGAATACAGAGCCTCAATCCCTGTGATGGAGTCAGACACACTAAAAATCTTTGAAGTCTGTCCTCTGATGCAGTCTAGGCAGCAGATGCACCACTGAGCTGTGCTGCTAGAAAGAAGGCGTACGCTGCCCTCAGTCAGTCTGCTGGAGCTGAAGTCCTTCAAAGCCTGGGATCCCCAGCAGTTCTTCAGGACAGCTGGTAGGAAAATAGGCTGGTTGTTATAGATTTGTTACAATTGATTTTTCTCCAAAACATACCAATTTTCTGAAACTAGCGTTTTCCAAGGAAAAACTATTTTGGTGGTAAATTGCCGATCTGCTTTAAACATCAGCAGCAGGAGAGGTCACTCTAGCAGTTTGGCCATCTTATTACCCAGCTTTAGCTATGGCCCTTTGAGTCACAAACAGATTCATTTATGCAAATTGAATTCATGAGAAATGAGTACATCGTAATGAGTATAAAGTTTCAAGTAGGGAATAAGAGAGCAAAATCTGAGTGCCAAGGATACAGATTCTGTATCTACTAAGCACATGGCATGTTTAGGTTGCTAAGGCTCTACCTGTTTTGATATGTACTCTTTCTTTTTGGAACAAAATCAGGGAGCTGCCACAGCTGTTGTGGCAGGGAGATGTCTCATACCTAATCTTCAGTTAGAACTAGTCCTAATTGTCTCTGTAATAAGAACAGAATCTATTATCCTCTCCTAAGGATGCTTTAGCTCTGCAGAGCTAACAGGAGTATGAAATATGTCAAAATTGCTTTAATCTACTAACTTCAGTGGATAGGAGACAAAAGGGGTAGATCTGTTGTCTTAAGTTGTCCTATTTCGTGGTGGGAACTTTTTCCGATTTCTGTTTGGAACTGTTTTAAGCAAACTGCCATATTGAAAACTCTTAATATTTTAAATCATGTGTGATTTTCTCATTTGACAGCGTTACGAGTTTAGTCAGGCAGCAGAGCCTATCAAAATCCTGTCTCCTCAGCTCTGTGAATTTGCTCACATTCTAAAACTTCATTTTTCATTAAATTAACCAATCAATGGTTAAAAGGATCAATGGATTTGGTAGCAGCTGGTTTAATCTCAGCAGAAATGGATTGCTGCCAAATTCCCTGTTGCTGTTTAAATTGATTCAGCCAGACATCTTTTGCTCAAAAAGTCAATTGTGGTGAGAGTAAAGCATTTTGTTTAAAAATTGTATCTGAAATTGGTATTCCTTTGCGCATGTATGTGTATGTGCAGACACACACACAGGCACAGACACTATCACTTTTTTTTAAATAGACCCCAGGAAATAAAAATTGCTTTCCTGAAGACACCATCTCAGCACCTTCTTACAGGTCTTCTTTTTTCCAAAGTTGACACTACTATTTATAAAAAAGAAGAGGGGCTTAATTTTTTTCCTGTTTGTGTTGTTGGTTTTCTGCTCTAAATCTCTAAGCATTTGATACTGCCTTCTATTTTCTCTGTATTTCAGTGTATATATACTATACAGATCATTTTCTTTTTAGTTGCTGAATGCCAAATGCAAGATAACTAAGTACATAGTAGACATTTTACATTCCTTATCACACACCATTAGACACTAATGTACTATAATAATGATCCTGATAATTGCTCCCTCACCCTACAGAACACCTGTGACTCAGATAATACCATTTCAGATCTTCATCTTTTATATAAATTAAATCTCCTTATCAGCCTTTCGCAAAGAAAATTCTACTGTTAATGTTGAATGGTGAACATGTAAATAACATATGTAGAACTGTGATTTAGATGGGCTAGAAACATTAGAAATTCCACTATTTGATGAGGCCAGTCTTTGGAGAAATGGATAGTATAATCTGTTCATTGAATTTTAGACATTTAAAATAGAGGGTGGATTAGGTCACCTGGCACAGAGCCAAAATGTCTCCTATGTTATTTCATGTTAGTGAATTGTCTATAGTTGATTTTAAATGTCATAAGCTATAGACCTTCTTTGTCCTCTGGGAGAATATTTCACAACTGAATAGATACTGCTGTCTAAAAAAATTCTTTCTTAGCATCTAGACTATACCTTTTCTTTTTTTTTTTCTTTTTTTACTTTGTATTGTTACTCCACTAACCTATCATCCACCTTATTCTCTGATACTGAATCATTACTTCTTCTGGGTGTTTATGTGCTCTACATGTTTGTACAATATTTTCTTGTTCTTGTAGAGTTTGCTGCTTAGCCAAGCTCCACATATTTTGCTATTTTAATCTTTGTTAGTTTCTACAGTTCCATACATTCTCTTTGTTGCTTTTTTTTTTTTTTTTAAATACTTCCAACTACTTATCCTCTTTCTGGGAAAGAGGTTCTCAGAAATGAATATATTATTGCAGATAAAGTTGCATCATAACCGTCCATCAAAGTCGCTTGCTCATGGTTGCAGTTGTGTACATATCTTGTCCACTGATCTCCAGTTACAAATTTTAGCTTATTTTGCTGTGGTTCCTCACCCTCTGATTCAGTGTCATTGCCTTTACCTACTTATAGCAATCCTCTTTTACAAAATGCTTTTTTCAGTTTGTTTTTCTTAGAAACCTTAGGTTGGATTTACCTACTCATATTGGGCATCATGAAGTGCTCCCTTGAACTACTATACTAAGAATAGGAGAGACATGGTTTGTGGCATCATTCAGCCAGAGAAATCTGTGAGAACATCAGTATGTCTAAGTGAGAGTAGGAATGCAGAAACCTTGTAAAAGTGATTGATAGAAAGCTACAAGTTAGGCTTTATCATTACATGTGTGTTGTAAATATAATGGGTTTATGGGCAGTCCATTGTGTGCCTTATTCTAAAACATGATAGAATTCTTGAGAAAAGCCATTTTTGGCCAGTTAAAAAGGTGTCTGACATTAAAATTAAGTCCCACAATGTGCATGATCTTACTTAGGAGCCCATTAAATTTTTTTTCACTGGGTATATGCGCAGTCCATTCATTTTCAAGAACAGATTTTATTATTAAATAATGTTTATTTCAATGTCAAAGGTGATGTACTATGGTAAGAGGTCAGTCAAGGAGCTGATAAAAAGTAAGTAGTTACAGGAAGTGAATGTTTAATAAACATGGATAAGAATCTTACTTAAAAGAATTAGGTGGCCTATGAAAGGCAAATTAAAAAAAAAAATCACTCAGCTTAGATAGGATGAGTTGTTGTTGGCTCTACCAAATATGAAAGGGCAAATAAAGTCATTCTCTCTCCTTGCATGACATGTAGAGGGGACCTTCTAGCAATCTCATCCTCAAGTGGTCTCCTTCATCATCTGTAGCCCCCCAGCATGCTGTGCCTAAGTAATGCAAGGCATAGCTCATCCTTTCTTCTCCTCTTAAGGGAGCCTGATTGATCTAGAGTCCTCTTTCCTCACTGAGCACATCTAGTAGTTCTTCAATGAGATTAAAGTTTATTTTAACCTTTCTTCTGTGTTTATCTAATTTTGCTTCAAGTGTTTCTATTTTTGGCACACCAGCTGGACAAGTCACCTGCTTTAGTCTGTCCATTGTGGGAACAGTAACACAGAAGACATCTCAGACCCCCATCTTCTCTAAGATTTTGGAAGGATCTTTTTCTCTAGAATATCTTCCCCAGCAGAGCAACATCCTTCACATGATGACCAGTTTCCATCCCAGCCTTCCTCCCCTTTTCACAACAGCAAAGCTGCTGGATCTGAAATGCTAAAGATAAGACAAAAAGCATGTAGTGACCTTGCTACCAGTGTGTGACATCTGCACAATCTCTGGCCTTTCAAGACTCAAAGTATTAGTGCCTATTTACTGTTGAGGCTCCTTAGATTTGAGACCTTGTTGTCAGGAGTTTTACTTTCTCATTTCTAGGTGGTTCCTAAAATGAACATTTCCTTTGTTTTCTTGTCCCTACTTTTATTGTGCCCTGAGGCTTGATCTGTCTCTGAGGTCATAGAAATGTGCATAGGGAAGGTATCTCTTCCACCATGATATACCACCCAGACATTCCTGTTTCAGAGGTGGTGCTGTGCCATTTGTTCAGGTAGTCTGAAACCCCAGGACAGAGAATAAAATCATTCTCCATCCGTATGGCTGTTCCCAAGGTCTCAACCGGTCTCCTCTGACTCTTCTGAGAGCTTCTTTCTTATTGCCCAAAAGCCTTTCAACAAAGAAAAAGATCACTAAAAGGTTAGGAAGGATGTAGTCATGTGCTGATCATTTGATCCTTGCAAGAGGGAACTCAGGGAATGGGCCTTCTCTTGTTTACTTTCTTGCCCATGCACCCACAGACTGCTTTCTGGAGTTACTGCTGCCCTCAGAGGGAAGAGATCACTTAGTTTTCGCCTTTGTGCTTACATCATTTTCCCCAAGTATTTTCAGTCATGTGGTCACAAAGAAGGAGGTTTTTCAGACTCCTTTTCAATTGCCTGTCTCATTCTTGGGAGCTTATCTGGTCTCCGTTTGTCCCTTCTCTCCATAACCAAAATAGCCTAGCCATCTGTTCCTCCACTGTCGAAGTATTTTGAGCATTTCCTTGATTCTATATCAAATATCAGAATCCCCTCAAAAAGGCTTCTGAATCTTGGTGAATATTTGAAGGCAAAGTGGTAACTCGCCYCAACTCAGATAACTGTAGGGAACCAAAACAACTGTTGGGTTAATCCAGGCAACATAGCAGACTCTTGCCTAGTGCAAAGCTACTTCCTGAAGCATCGCCCAAGGGTTGTTGGATTTCTCCTTTGTTGCCAGACCTGATTTTCTTTCCTTGTTCTTTCCCATCCTCTCTAATACAGCAACAGAGCAGGCTGAACAAGCTCAGTGCTTGGACTTCGCCAGAGATGGGAGGAAATTGTGCTCAGTGGGATGGGAGGAAGAGGCAAGCTGTCCTTTATTTTTCATACTGCTTGTGTATCAGCAATTATCACACAGTTTTTACCTGACAGGCACATCTACTTTCTGAAATCGTACTCTTCTGAAGAGTCAAGAGTCATTAAAAAAAAAGACTCTATTTAGATCTTGAGATTTAACATTTTGAACCTCACTTCAGGCCACCTTGGATATTGCAGACACATCTTAGCTCACATTGAGTGGCATGTGCACGGAAAACCTCTGTTCTCCCTAGGGACAAGCCAGCAGATGTCAGAGACTTACTGTTCAGCAAGACAGGCTGATGGAGTATTAAAGCATCCTGAAGCCCCTGGGAGAACACAGTCTTCCCAGAGGAGAGAAGACTACTCTTGCAATGCCAGTCCTGGAACCTTTTGTGTTAGGTATCAGAGATCTCAGAAACGTGAGTAAGAGCCCCAGTGTTTTAGGAAATACAGACCCACTTCTAATCATCCACCTTCATGGCAGTGTGGTAAAAACGCAGATTCTCTTCTCTTTTCTACTTCTGTCTACTCATGCATTTTTTGGACAGGTTGTTGTGATAACATGCAACCTAAGGCCAGACTGGATGCTGGCCGCTGTTAATAAAGGAAAGTCAGTATTCAGTTTACATCTATGCTACTTACCAAACCCAGTCTTTCCATCTCTTTTCAGCTACCATTTTCCTTTGGCAGAAAAGCCCTGCTCTTCTGGCTCTAGATATCAAGCAGTTTCTTTCTGGGTCAGAGGGAAGAGATTTTACCCTGATTATTTCCTAAGGCTATTGGGAATACAGGATAGATGCTCATCTTGGGCTTCAGAAAGCTGATTGCTTGTATTTACAGATTCAGCATGATGACAGTAATTGCAATAATACCATCATTTCCGAAGGGACCTAGCTTGCACGTAGTCATACTGTGATTGCAGGGGGATTTTTCACAGAAACTGCTGAAATATTTTCAGAACATAGTCGCAGCCCTTAGTCTTTCACCAGGATTTTTGTAGCGGAAATGGGCTAGATCTCTTCCCATGCTTTGATGACTAACTGCTGACTGTCTGGCAGCCCTCTGGAACACACGTGGAGCTCCATTTAATCTGCTTTCAATCTTTGATTCCCTGTTGCTCTTAGTGGCTTCACCTTAGGATACAGAGCTTAAAATTCACCAGAAGTTGGGGTTAAGGATGCCCACTGTGTGAATGTGCATAAGAACAACACACCTCGAGGTGTCTTCAGTGACTAATGAGTAGTATTCCCTTTCTTAATTCCCTCCACAATAAGCTAACCATGTTCTGGGGAGAAGCAGAGCATGGTGTGCTTCCTTCCCCTTGTTGTTCAAATAGGTATTGCTAGTACCTAGTAATTCTCTTCACTCGCCCCAATCCATCACAATATTTCAGTGGGATAGAGAGTGGCAGGCGATAAAATGTCTCCTGGAATATAAATGGGCTCCTAATTTGTTTTTCTCTAAGCCATTATTTCTTGTGTGATGGTCTTCTCCCAGGTGTTTTAGGCCCGTCAATCAGTTGTTGCAGGCACTTGTTTTCCTTTGCCAAGTTGTGGTACCTCTGGACCTGGCAATAAGAGAGTGAAACACCTATCAGCTGTAATGCCATGTTAAACCCAAGCAAAATGCAAAGGTTGTCACAAACAAAATCTAAAACATAAACTACATTACCAGAAGGGCAAAATGTTCTGCATTAGGATCTAGTTCAGTTCCCTGGCTGTTGATAGAAGAGTGGTCTCAACTTCGTGGTCACTGGTACAAAATCAGTCGCTGTGAGATGTTGATTGATGGAATAGAGGTATCTGCTCTCTCTTCTTGTCAACGACAGAGTGTTTTGGGATAGTAACGACAATTTTTGTGCTTCAGTGCGGCTTGCATCTGCATTCTTTGTATTATAGATGTGCTTTCTGTGCACTACTGCCCAAGGTTACTTTTGCCAGAAGTCACATTTACTGTTTACACATACCCTGGAGGCCCACACAGCAAACTCACCGGCTTGCTGCTTTCCAAGTGATCAGCTTGTCCAAAAGGAATCAGTTAGTTCTGCTTCATTTGCGAGCAGCTCTCAGAAGAGCCCTTCTTAGAGCACAGGAACACTCAGCAAGCCATCAATGTGCAGGCGCTGGCATGGGCTTGAAGCCAGAACGGATTTGATTAATTCAGTCATAGGGAACTTTGTCGTACCACTGGCTATCTAATCATCAAATTGAGATGGGCCAGTTTGGCCTGTAGTGCTCCAAAAAAAGAAAAAGAAAAATGCTAGTATCCAGCATACAGTGAAAAAAGAAAACTAAATGAGGTTAGTTGCTAATTTACTGTAGTAAATTTAGGTTGGCTGTTTTATCAGCAGAGAACGGCTGATCTTCTATGGAAGTGCTTATATGAAGTGTCCAAGTCTCCCTGCACTGGCAGCCCCACATCCTCTCTCTCTCTGCTATGCCCACTTCCGCTTGCTGGAAAATGGAAATTGCATTGACCAGACCCTCCTCCTGACCATGAATGCCTTAACCACAGGCTGCATCTCTTGCTAACTCACATCAAGTTATTAGATTAGTGAAAACAGTTTCTATTCTGTGTTAGGAGGTTTCAAAATGTTTGCAAAGCTCAGGCTGTCACACAAAACATCAATGTTTAATTGATATATACTGCCATGTGCATGCAATCACATTTTCTGCAAAGCTAACATGAGATTAAATGGGTGTAGAATAGATTAAAAGTGTTCTCCCATGAAACTGGACTGTATAAGAAACAATACAAAGCTGCAAAGGTGCACAGGCACCAGCAGAAAAGCCTGGCTCCCATCCAAGCAAGAAACGATCTCCATCTGAACAGGCCTGCTCTGCAATTTGACAGGTGGGCATATTAATGCATAGATAAGTGTTGCTAAGAATAGTCTCATACAAAGAAATGCTGGCAACTGTCAGGTGTTTTTCTCCAGTTAGAGGTACTAACAAATTCTCTTTCTTTCTATTCTCTCCACTGTGTTCTGGYAGGATCCATAGGCAACATAAAGCTGCATTTTTCCCTCGAACACCTTCCTGCCTTTGAAGCACAAAAGAAGCCATCAGTCATTTGGGGCCGGGGGGGGGGGAGGTCAGTCAGTTCCGCTTCTGTGTGCTTGGTATGAACTTTACACGGCAGAGAAACAGAAAAAAGGCAACTCCGTGTCCCTTGAAATATTTTAGTGGACTGAGATGAGTGAAGCCATAAAAACCATGGCACATTGTATCTGAAATGGTGTTCAGTTTGTTACAGTATGTTAAATCCTGACCGCTGCCCTACTACCACTGAACCTGATGGTACTCTTGCAAGATTTGCCCACTAGTTAGGAGGCCGCTATTATCCTCTAGCAGGACCTGTTTCATTCCATGTTTCTGTTTAGTGCGTAAAGGGCACACACAGTAGAATGGCAGTTTTGCACTCACTTGAGCAATGAGTTGTTTGATATTACTTAATAAAGGATGTATTTAATAAAATATAATATATAATAAAGCAAAACCCGGCACTAACATATCAAAAAGGGAGTCCAAATAATAATTAGGCAGCAGCAGCCCACTCCTGTGAAGCTGATTATTAGCTCTCTACCATTGCTTTGAATGTGTGGGCACAATATTTTTTATTTAAACAATGTGCCAACTGTAGACTGTGCTAAAACACGTAACAACATCAGTTGCAACAGCTTGTCTGGCTGGCTCTGCATAAACTGCAGTCAGTCCAGCTGCTTCCTCCCTCCACTGCATATCGAACACCTCATCTTTGCTTCTGTAATATGTTTTCTATGAAATACAAGGTGATACAGTTGGTGGACAGGTTACTGAAATATTTTTGTGGGGAAACAGACATTCCTGCCTTGGGGGTTGTCAAAGTCACATTTTGGGGTCTTCCCACATGTATGGAGAGAATAATACAAAAAAGTATCTCTTTTTATGATTTTTTTAAATCTTTTTTTTTTATCTTTTTATGATTTTGGGTTAGCTTTAGAAGTCTGGGCAAACTTGCACATGTAGCCTCACAAAGAGCTACAAAGGGATTGTTGTTGTTTACGGTGTGAAGAGCGTTCCTCCTGTTCAGGCACTTCCTTCCTCTCGTATTCATGGCTACAGTACTATAACGTCAGAGCTCGCTCTTAGAAAATGTCTCCTGCTTGCTAGAGTTAAGCTGTAAGTGCTACTTGTCAGGACTCGGGAACAATATATCTTTCTCTCCCCAATGCCCAGAGTGGCAATGCACCCGATGAGCATTGGCTTTAAATATAGCAAAGTGGCTGCAGTGGTAACGCGGTATCATCATGGGCTAGAATTCCAGTTTTTCACAAATCCCCTAAGAGTCCTTTCCTCTGCCTCACTGCAGCCGTGAAAAATGGTCGGGATTTTTTTCCAAAAACTCCGGCAGAAATCTTTTCTTGCTGATTTGAGACTTGGCGTCTAAAGTCCGTCCTGGCTTTGACTTTGACCAGATGAGTTGGAAGTGGTTCTGATTTCTGAGCTCTTGTAGGCCTCTCATAAAAATAGGCAATTTTAATTTTCAGCGAACCCTTTGGAAAACCTTTCAAGATACAGTTCCTGCTTCAGGCTGTCAGGGAGGCATCATGAAAGCAGTGCCAGCAAAATGATGTCAGATGGTAGAAGAGGGAGCCCAAATGCTGCTGAGGCGGCTCACCCAGCGTGACCAGTATGCACTTTTGGTATTTACATTAAAGTTTATGAATAATTTTTTCTTAACCTCCTGCTCAGTCCTTCGGTTGAAAGGCTGACTTTGCAATCTGGAAGCAAATATTGCCTGGTTTGATTAGATTATAGGGAAAGGAGATTTTTTACCTTCCCACACCTCTTACCAGTTAAGATTAAGAGTTTCATAGTTTATTCAAATTTCATTATTCCACACACATTGTTTAAGATTGCGCATACTTCAGTTTTGCATTAGAAAGGAGTCTATACAGAGAAGCAGCTGTATTATTAGGGATGAAATTTTCAAGACTTAATTGGGATCATAAAGGAGATACTGGAAGCATTATGAAGCCTAAAACACTATGTACTGCTGAATGGAGGTTGTTTCTAGTTTTACATTTAAGCAGTATTGCACACGAAGTGACTCACAGACATCCCCTTTCTATTGGCTTTGTTCAGTTCCTATGATTCTCCGTTACTGTAAGTCCTTTTTCTGTCTTTATTCACAGAGAGTCTGAGTTAAACTTTTTCTTCCAAATATCATTGCAAGTGAGTGGGAATTTAACTGACGGGCCTCTTTGTGTGGTGTTTGTATGCCATGAAAGCTTAATTGTGCTGTATAAAAGAGATTGATGATGATCCATTCAGTAAGTGCACTGTTTATGATATGTGATGGAAGAAAGGTGGGTGGAGGAAGGAGAGAGCTTGTAATGAATTCCTATAGGTACTCCCCAAAATTATAGATTTGTAGCATGAGTTGATATCAAGCATAATATCAAGGATGCTGTGTATGCTTTCCAGACAAATGTGACCTGTAAATGAAATTACCTGTAATTCCAGTCTTGTGCCTTTCTCAATCAGACTGCCAGTCAAGTTTTCTCTGTCAGCTGTGATTGATAGATTTGAGATGTGTACATGCCAGTTTGTAACTGAGATGAGACTGCTCATATTCATTTCCATTTTTGACCTAAGCCGCTACATTCTTTGACCCCTAAAACACTTCTCATTTTAAGAATTACAAATCTAATATGAAGCGGGTGGATTGTTATTTCCTACGCTTAGGTAATACAAGAGTGTTTTCTCATTTTAATCAATGTTTGCATTTCATAACAAAAAAAGTTCTTGTATCAGACCAATGGTATTATGCATCATGAAATGGCAGGATTTCCATTTTGCTTTTTGGTCTCTCTGAGTTTTCAAATGAACTTTATTTCAGAAATCTTGTACAGATTGTGAGGGGCAGAAACGATCCATATTTGCAGCACGTATATGTGGCCTGAGCAAGGTACCAGTCTCAGGCAGAGCTCCAGGTGTTACTGTGCTGCAGGGGGACCAAAGCCTGGCCTGTCTCACACTTCCCAGGGATCTCTGTTCTGCAGCAAAGCATTTGTCCTGTTTTGACTCCCATAGTACCTGACCAAGATGTGAACATGCATTTGAGTAATGCATTACTAAATAATCACATGGCTACATTTTTTGTGTAAAAAATACAAAGGAGAAGTGCTGTCTTTTGAGAACCTTTCAAATTGGGAGCTCAGAGTCTAGTTGTCCATGGCCCTACCTTTATAGAGCACTAGTAATAAGTCACACTAATATAGAATAGAGCTAGAAAAAATTGAAGAGAAAGGTAGAAAAGGTATAGACTATTTTCAAAACACAGGAACATGAAAAAAATTAATTCCCATATACAGTAAATATATTTTTGCACATTCACTATAGAATTTTACTGTGGGATGTATATTGAGTATTATGCCCAGATACTCATAATAACAGAATGAGTGGGAGAGGAAAGCAGATTCTGGAAGGAATAACTGCAGGAGGGAAGGCCAGGAAAAGCAGTTTGAGAGGGGAGTAAGATCTTAGTAAACAAGAAAAATCAGAAATTCTCAGAATGGAACAGGTAGGGAAAGGAATAAAACAAGTGATCCATGATGTCATTCTAAACTACATGGTATTTGAAATAAATGCAAAAATTGCTAAGCAAAAGTTTATAACCTATAATGCAGGAATATGGAATAGAGGATCATTATGATAGTTGCCTGTGACCATACAGTGAAATTAAAATAACTACATTATAACTAAAATACTTCCTAAATGCTGTGCTAAAATGCTGACAAATACTTGATTATATATATTTTTCTAAGACTAAATATTATATGACAGGCACGTATTCATTGTTTTGTATATTGACCAAAATGTACTTGAGAAGTGTAAGGTACAGTATTGTGGCCGAGTTTGACAGAGCCAGCTGTTTGTCCCTCTTCAGTTTTCTATCTGCACATGAAACTATTCTATAAAAGCACTATAGTTTCAAACAAATATGCTGAATAGTACATTGTCTGTTGTTATTCTCTTGGTAAAAACAGATCACTGAGTTTTACAGTTCAAAATACAATGATGGCAGTAGTATCCCATTAACAACTATCAGAATTGCAGAGTCTGACCTTTCTGTCCCAGTCATTTTGTTCACAGCATGATGAAGGTGCATACAGATGAAATAAAAGTGAAAATTGACTGTTTGCAAGCATTCTGCCATCCCCAATTGCAAAGTAAATGTGATGTTAACCACTATAGGGCTAAGTGTGACACAACCAGAGTCCGGGATGCAGTGGGTGAGTGATTAACTGTGTTGCTTCCCATCATGTGTCTGTAGTCTGATTTCATTAGCAGGCATCTATGAACTCCAAAACTAACTGTCCTTCTGGCTCCTTAATGAGTAGTTAAAAGCTGAAATGGAGTTAAACTTCACTGGAGTTAAATTCACAACCTAGTGAGAAATAGGAATGCTGCATCAATAGTTGTCAGTGTTGTAGAGTATATAATCTTCATTTTTCACTTATTTTTCTTTTGTTTTAGGGATTGTTCCAGCTAGGTCTGACCATCTGTGAGATATTTAAAATTCTACATATAAGTGATATCCATGAAACTTGCCAGTTCTCTTGAAAAGTTTAATTGCTCTGAAATCTTACCAATAACACGTGTGTATTATAAAATTAATACATTATGTTTTCAGAAATGAAGCTGACTCTCATGTGAATGTACCTATTTAAAAATGGCAGGATTTGTAGTTTGGGCATACCATAGCTTTACAGTACTACTCTGCTGCTGCCAATAACTTAACAAAGAACCTTTAAGCTAAATAATCTGTAGTTAAGTGGTCAGTTTTATGCCAGATATCTGACTGATTGTATGTTTGCGCCTGTGGGGAAGTGTCAAACTGTAAAAAAGTGAATTCAGCTGTTTACTAGGTTGCCTGTTGGTGCTCCAGGCCAGGCAGTGAGATGGTCTCTGATGGAAGTGGCTAAATCTACATGTCCATGCATTCTGGCTTACACAAAAGTGGTCAGCACATAAACGTGTTTCACTTTTCTGTGGTGTGTGGCTCTTCGTTTGACTAGCCGCAGCCCTGGCCTGCGGCCAGCGAGGCCGTTGCGCTGGCAGTTGGGGTAATCAGCTGGGTGGTCTTGCCTATGGTGCTAGGTTACTAGACGACCATGGGCAAGTCTCGCGGATCTCTCTGAGCAGCAGTTCCCTCTTTTTTAAATGGGGATAATGATTTTTATTTCCTTTGGAAAGCATGTAGCATTGTAGAAGAAGGGATTATAATAACTGAGGCAGCTAGTGCACATCCAGGACATCCAACAGAGCTATTCTGGTATTTCTTCAGCAAACATGGGGAAGACATGCAGATTTTATGAAGGATGAAAATATTTTTGCAGTAATACTTACCATTGTTCTTCTATTGAGATTTCCCTATCCATACCAGAAGTCTTATTGGAGGGGGCATTCATCACATCAATCTGGTTATTTCAGAATTCATACTAAATTCATGCTTCATTTCTGTGAGATTCCTGCGGAATCTCTTAGTATGCACAGTAGAAATACTTGTCATCAGTCATGTGAAATATTCTAGACGCAAGGACTGAAGATGTATCCCACATAACTACTTTGGGGAAACGCAAATTATAAACCCTGTTCTGCTAAAGGGCACCTTCATGATTTTTGTTTTGTTAAAATGGGGTTGGATTTGCATCACGAATGGATTTAGTTATTGCTGTCTTACAAAGTCACTGGAGGAATCTCTGATCCAGCATTCAGATTTTTCTCTTGACAACCCAAGGCTTTGGCTATGTACTGAAATTCATATAAATCCCAATACAGCAGTGGTGGTGGGTTTGGAGAGGTTGGCAATGTTTGGTTATAAAATTGCAGGAATGTTGATGCCAAGAATAGCTGGGCAGTTTGTCTGCTGACTTCTCTGTGTTTCATTTGGTTTATCTACAAAACAGAAATAACAAAATATAAATGTGTGCACCACTTGTACAGATCATCCAAATACCTGACTGAGCTGGCAAAGGCTGATTGAGTCAAAATTTGTATTTTATTATCTCTTCTATTGATACAGTTACTATTTATCTATCATCTACATTGTACTATCTACACTATTTTGTGCCTGTGTATATAATACTACTACTAATTTGTGAGTTTTAGTCTATGCTTCATACATAAAACTTGAAAGCGTGTATTTTTTGAATTTAGTGATTGTTTCTAGCCAAGCATTTTGGTATTGTTTGCTTACCTGTCCTCCATGAGTAAGACAAGGTTGTGGTTTCTGTATAAATCAGAGGCCTCGCTTTTAAAAATGCACATTGCTTTTCATTTTTCTATCATCAGTATTCCTGCTGTTGGAAAAGCGACAAGCAGTATGTTGAGTGGGAATAGTCATAAATGCGGTTCTGTACATCATAAATACAATCAGCAATTATAATAATTTGGGGCTAAATACTTCAAGCTGTTCTACATGAATGCTGGGGGAAGGGAAAGGAAAGTCTGAACGGACTAAATACAGAATTGTGTGTGTTACTCCCATGGCAAAATTTGCTGGAACTAAGCCACAGAAAGATTTAATTGTTTTTGAGGTGAGCAACAAATGAATGTAGTTACCTTTAGCGTAAGCATTAGCTGTAATTAAGGAAAAGTTTTCCGAAAGGTTGATACTAGTAATTGATAACCCAAAAACAAAGAGCCCATTTCTTTTCTTGTTAAAGTCACTGACAGTATGGCCGGTGAAGGCACTGAGAGCAGAATCCATCGTTAAATGTGCCTGAATTTTATAAAGCAGAAGAATTCATGTAGTAGTTAAAAAACAGAGACAAAAATAACCTGAACTAATTTTAGTCTAGTGTCATCTGCTTGTACAAGATACAGACAAATTGGAGATTTAAGTGGATGGAGAAATTCTTTAGAGTAATTCATGGACTGCAAGTTGGTAAGCTTCATTAAAATCATCTTACGTGATATATTAACAGCCAGATTGGTATCTGAAATACTGTGTAAATTGCTGTCATGTAATGTGACTTTATTCACAAGTATCACATTGTGTCTTACAAAAAATGATAGAATATAATAAAATTGCATAATGTTTAGTACATTAATGTAGAAGATACAAAGATGTGTTAGAAATAGTTTTTAATAACCAAGAACATTATTACCCTACAAGCTTGTAAGCATTCAGAGGTAAAACAGAAGAAAATAGCATTTGGTTTACATAGAAGTGCAAGAGCTTCATTTTCAGTACTATTGAACATGGAAGATCAGAGATGAAATAGTTTCGGAGTCACTGACAGTGTTTGGTGTGTTTTAAAATGAGGCGGTGAGTTTTCCTGGAAATACATGAAAAAGAATTACGTTTTAAAATATAAATAACTGATTTTAAAAGAGCACTTCAGCATTTTTTCTATCAGAAATTGCACACTTATTCGATTACCTATCTGTTTGTAGGCATTTATGTATTCCCCATGGTTACAGTAATTTTGCTTGTGTGCACAAACAAACTCCTGACTTGTAGGTGCAAGTAAAGCTGGGGGCTTAAACAAATTGCACATACAAATCCATACTTGAATGTGCAATCATAGTAACCATGATTAAAATGTAAGCATATAAATAACATTTTTAAGCTTCTCCTTTTTAAAATTGGATGAGATAAAGTATTTCTTGTGGTGGGTTAGATTGTACTCTCATTGCTATGATTTCTTGCTACTTATAATAATGTAAAGGAGACAGTTGCACAGAGCAGAAAAAAAGGAATTGCATAGCTTCAGCTGATCTATTATAAAAACAATTGTTCTTGTGAAACTTGAACCCAAAAACTGAGCACTGAGGTCTTAAATCATTAAAAACTACAGTCTTATAATAAGGCCATAACAAGAAATGGTATCCTTGTAAACAGTGACTACACTATTCTTCAGTTTTTTATTTTTAATAACTGCCTGTAAGAATATTCTATTCCTTCAAGGTATGCCTTCTCTAGAAAACTGTTCTACAGTTTTGTAATAAAGTAATAAGTCATGTCAGGGAGAGCTTTAGTAGGCTTTCGGTGTGCACCTTGAGCGTGTTCTGAGGCATGAAGCCAAGTGCCATTAATTATTTGAGAAGTGTGCTGGTAACTTACTGTTCTTACAGTCTGATGCTGATGGGTTAACCAGTCAACAAATGTCATTACTGCAACTAATAAGCTGGAAGCTTTGGTATTTGTCATAATTTGAAACCACGCAGCTCCAGATGAATCACTTCCAAAAAAAGCACCCTGCAAAACAAATAAAATAATTAATAGGGTAGGAATTAACCCAGGCTAACAGATTCATTTGTTATGGACAGACAAATGTGCAGCTGCAAATTCAGATGGTCTGTTCTCGCACGGGGTATAGTCAAACCCATGATGAACTAATTAATGTTCATACTCATACTATACTCTTCTCCTACTAGGGGAGAGGAGAGGAAGAAAGCAGAGGAGAAGGATTAGAGAGAAAAATCAGTTTGTAGTTTCAGTAAAAGGGACAGGGAAGAAGAATCATGTGTATTGTAGCATTTGATAAAGGATATCGTGAGACTGACAAATTGTTCTCAATACGTATCAAAAGTTTTTGTACATAGATCTGTTAAGAAAGCGCTGACAGACACTTTGAGTCCTTCTGATAGCAGGAGACATGTTTGCTCTAAGATTAAGAGATGATTTTGTAACTGTTATCACCWGTCTGAGAGTGCTCTTTTTTTAACTTTCAGATAAAGATAACATGTTTTTAGCAACCTGCACCACATTGGCTGCTACCTGAACATATTTACGGTACTGGGGAAAACCTTACAGGCAACATAGCAGATACCTTGTTGAATTGGAAGACAAAGCTAGCAAATCAACTCTGAAATGAGAGATTTATCTTATTATCATAATTGTGGCAACAGAAGGAAAGAATAGAAAGAGAGGACACCATATCTTAAATGGATTTGACCATTTGCTTAGCCGCTATGTTAGGACTGACATTGCAGAGCAGTTCTCCTAGGGATTTGCATTCATCGTGATCATGAAAGATACATAAGTGAACACGTCCTTGGAGAAATGCTGCTCTCACTTCTATGATGTAGAGATAGATAATTCACAAAAGGAATTAGCTACAAAATGGATCTAATATCTGCAGACAAGAGGCATCATCTCTGCATCTCTCAATTTTTTCCTATTGCAAGAAGAAATACATGATACAGTCATACTGTCTAATGCCTATTTGCAGTGTCTTCTTAAAAGGCAGGCTTTCTCAATTGTACATAAGAGTGTAAACACTTCTGTGAAAATAGAAGGCTTCGTGGCCTTTCAACTTAGATACTAATTCTTTTTGAAATGATGCAGAGAATACCCAGCAAATGCAAGTTCCTTCCTTAGTTATATTAAATAATATTTCTTACAGCTGTTTTTCAAACTTTTCTTTTGTGACATTCACTGCAGTGTTGAGAACCTTATCACACACCTACCTTTTTTTCCCGTTCCCCCCCAAAAGCCCTTCCAGCAACAATTATAGCCTAACCACTATTTCAGCTTTCTTTTATGAAAAGCAATTTGACATGCTGAACAGCTCCCAGCAAAGTTAAATAAACTACTCTCTGTGTGCGTTACGGTGTGGTGTCCTTGGTCTAATGGATTTTCTTGATTTCCATATTGCTTTAGTCTGAGGACTACAGGAGCAACGACTTCCTCCTTTTATTTTGGAAGGGCTAAAGAGGCCTGTGGAAGAATCTTCTTCAGAAATGAGATTAGGGAAGTGCCACTGCCACATGCAGYGCATAAGGGCAGACGTGCTCCACTCGCTTTAAAATATGTGCATTCTTCCATTTGGCCTTGGCTTGGGCATTAACAGTGAACTAAACATGTTAAAAAGACCCTGAGATTCAGGCATTCTGTTCTTCTGCCATGTGCCAGCAAGCTTTCTTGTCTAGCGCTGGCTACCAAAACGTGCTGCTGCTTGGTGTTACGCTGCACCAGGTCACTCAGATACCACCTTTTTACTAGACAGGACTGAAGGAATAAAAAAAGCATTTTCTCAAAAAATAAAGCTTCACAATAATGGAACAGTGATTAAACAAAAAGATGAAGTGACTTATTAAGAATATACTTAAAAATGAAGAGTTTCCCTAGCTGCTGCAGCTAGATTTTGTGACTGGATAATTAACGCCTACCATTTACTCTAGGGCTGTGTTGCCCTGAAGCGTTTTCAGGGTTATTTTTCTCCTGCTTTTCTAGTTAACGGTGGTCACTGGAGATGCTCAACGCAACTTCTTTCTCTGCCTGGAGATGCARTGGTCTTTTCCTTCGGTTCTTTCCGTGTGCCTTCCTGATCCCATTAGTAGCACTAGCACGTTACCAGGAATGCCTTCCCTTCTTGCCCACTTGTCTCATGGCTCCTCAATTAACATTTCTGTTACTGCCTTAATTACCCTGATCGATGTCTTCTGTTAACTATCTCTCACCCTAAAACACAGTGATGTTTCTTTAAAATTATACTGTCTCCTTTAAAGATTTATGAAATTGGGCTCCTTGTGGATTTTCTATGGAGCCTATCCATAAAGTGCCACCCCAACAAAAGATGAATTTGGAGATGGAGCAGTGCATTTGAGTGTGCATAGCTCCCGCCTCAAAAAAATTCTTAGATTTCAGGGATCCCACAACAGAGTTGGCAGCATGCTGCAGCCAAAAATAGTTGGTTGCTTCTCTGAACTATTCAGGGAGGTGTAAACTACTGTTTTTGTCCCTTGCCTGCCGTCACTAGTGYAGCTGTCCCAGTCTTCCAGCCATTTCTGTTGCTTGCCGTTTCTGTGAGACATCCTGACGTTTTGTTCTTCCCGRTTCGATATATGTAAGCATAGTGTGTTTTTGTTTTGTGACTAATAGCATCCCGCGTAGGCATTATCGGTGCTTCGCACATCACTCAAACAGCTCCAAGGCAGGCTGCTGGGGGGACCTTCCAGCATCGGTGTCCCTGCCAGAAGCCACTCACAGAGATCACTGACAGCCACGAAAACTGCAGGCTAGGTGGTGCCCGTGCTAATTGTCAGGGCCACGTGCACTGCAGTTAGAGTACATTAGGTGCTTAGGTTGTCAGTGCCTTCAGCTGGAAGAAGGAGAGCTCCGTGGAGCCAAAGTTTACCAGGGTCGTGGTTTTTTAATGACAGCCCTTGTGGCAGTACCAGTAATGCAGCGCATTAGGGCAGCCTCTGCGCCATTAAGAACTGGACTCTTCCCATGCCGACAGCTTCTTTTTTTATCTAGGCAGCCTTTTTATTGACTTAGATGCTGGAAACAAGTACATTTCTCTCAAAGCACTGACACCTCCTCACTGGGCAGAGGATAATCACTGACGTTCTCCCAGGCACAGCGAAGTGGGCTGAAAGCTGCTTTTGGTTTGATTTTAGCCCGAGTTTATTTTTCACTGCTGGAGCTTACGCACACGTACATACCACCATCCAGCACAAAATAAAACTCGACAGTCACCTCTGGGAGCCCCTTCTGGAAGGCTTATCTGAGCTAAACACACAAGCAAAATAAGTTGCAGTGTTGAACCTTTCTTTAAAAAAATTAACTCTGTTGAATCATCTATGTGGTTTACAAAATGTGTTTAATGGGTAATTTTAAAAGGTTGCAGACCTTCTGTAAAGCAGTGTAGCATGTATTAGGAATAGCATTTATTTTATTAGTAATGGTTTGACTTGTAGTTTCCATGCTTGATATTTCCAGTCAGGTGAGCTTCTTTTCAGCTGCTTATAATTTTGCTAAACTTTATTCATTCATGTGGAAGCATCCTGCCATCTAACCATAGTAGTAGTAAGTTTCATCTGCTGTATTATTTTCAGAAAAAAATATTTCAGCTAGTTATGAGAAAGGAAAAGGAGACTTCCATCAGTATTGAAAACATTTTCCATCTGTTTCTTTGAGTAGTACCTATGACTTCAGAATTATATTATTAAATGTAAGTTTACATGAAGGTGTCTAGGATACTGTTTTATATTTTTAAAACTACAAAAATGAGTCCTAAGTCAAGATTTAAACTGAATGGATAATAATTTAAACAACCGTGAGTATTTAATACTCTTACATTTAATTAAATGTATCACATTTTATCTGGTGTAATTTGTGCACTTGTGGGTCAATACCCATTTGAAATCACACATTGAATCATATTTTTTTGAGAACTGTACCATGCGTAGGCCAGTGATCTCCATGGATATGAATATACAAAATAATCTGAAAAATAAGCATATCTACCAAATGTGTTATTAAGCTATAAAATAAAAAATAACTTAATTGCACTGTTTCATTTGTGGAAACTTGCGATGACTTTTATTTTTTCTTAATGTAGCCAGTTGTTGCTATTACAGTCATTTTAGATTTATTTCAGGCTCTTGAGGGTGGAAGGAAATAATGTAAGACTGAATGAGAAAACATTTTTATTATGCTTTGAAGCTACTGATAGCAATTTTGCATACAAGCTTAATTATAATTAATATGCTGCTTAGCGTTCTGCACACCTGTGGACGTATAGTAGAAATAAATGTGTTCTACTTTGCCCATTATAAATTTGAGAAATTGTTTATGGCGAAGTTTACATGGATCCTAAGCTGATGATCTCCCAGTGTCTGGTGCGTGAAAAGGAAACTGTGATTTCTTACGACCTAACCAGGACACAGGGATCATCTCTTATCGTCTCTTTGATTTTGTCTCCTCTGGCATATTTTTATATATATGTATATGTATGTATGTATGTATGTATATGTATATGTGCGTGTGTGTGTGTATATATGAAATATACACACACACATACACAAACACACAATTATATATATTTTAAATATTATATAAAATATATTATGTCATTATATGTATTATATAATAGTATAATATTTTATAATGATTTATATATATATAAAAGCATGCGTAGGCAGGTAATGTGTGTGTGCATGCACCTGAACAAGCATTCAAATCAAACCACACACTTTTGTCAGAGAAGGAGGGTGGCAAGCAGGTGGCAGGTGTTAAGGTGCAGAGTGGTGGAAGGCTCTTAGACCTTGCTCTAATACATCTGGTCCCAGAACTTCCCTGGAAGGGAATATTTTTTCCAGCTGGAAGAAGAAATAACATGACACTTGGATGATCCATTAAATTAGGTGAGACTGTGGTGTAAATATGAGCGTCTCCGATACTATATGCGCACTAGGTGAATGATGTAATTTACAAACACTGAAGAAATGCTAATTAACAGTGTGTTTAAGTCTACGAAGGCAATGTATGAGGAATTAACCAAACTAAATGTGCATTCCTTATATAGACATAGTGAAAAAGCGTGTAAATAAGGTGAGACAGACAATGGATAGGCAACCTGTGACAGGCTAATTCTGCTTGTGATTCATTAGCAAAGAGCACCAGGAGATGTATCGCTCCAAAGTGTTACTTATTCTGAACCCCAGTCTCCCTCGTGGCTGTAGGTTAAGGTAAGTCCGAAAGCTGACAGACGATCTTCCTCCCAGACCTTTGACAATCCTTCCGTTACCTGGAAATGACAAAGAACAGGTTTTGGTTAGACCACAGCGGAAATATGGAAAGCGGCTTAAGTCACTGAGTAATTGTTGCTCTGTATGCGAAAAGCAAAGCTTTATAATGTAGTTCATTTTCACACTGCAAAAGCTATCTGAGTCACCTCAGCAGCAAACAAGGTGTTTCTCTTTGTTGCTGTCAGAAGTCTTTAGTTGCCAGCTTGAAAGACTTTGAGAAGTAGCTGACAAAGCACCTTAAGAAGTACAGAACAGTGTTCACCGGTGCTGTGTAGTGCAGATCCCAGCTCTTGAATTGTATCTAGTATGACAGGCACTGATAAAACTAATATCATTGACTGCTCTCCTTGTCTGTGTGAGTTTTTGGATAAACCACAGATTCTTTAAAAACATGGTATGTGACCTGAATCACTGCTCAGGTTACTGTATTGCAGCAAATATGTTGTACAGAGAAAAACTGCATTGACATGAACTGAAACATTGTTTGATATCTCCCAATTATCTTTTTTGTCATTTCTGATAGTAATTTTAGTAAACAATATCAATAGAATATTGAGATATGGGAATGTCAGAAAGTAAGTCACTGGGAAAAAAAACAACTATGACAAAGGGAAAGAACAATTGATTTATCTATTTTCATTATGCAGTTAAATTTGAGAAAACAACCTTATACCTGTCTCTCTTCCTTTCCTCTCCCTCGTTGCTCCAAAATCAAAGGTATGAGTAATGCTATCCTCTATTGTCCACCTCAAAGAATAGAAATATTAGGAAGCAAAAGATACCCACAAGAGAAAGGATTGCTTGGGCATATATAGGCAGATGTGCTCAAGTGCATACAGAAATATAGTCCTAACAAACTTACAGCAAATAAAGAGGAAAATCAGTTACTGTTCTTAAAAAAAAAAAGTCAGTCTGTCACTAAGTTTTCTAGAGGCTTCAGTTTTCCCTTCTTTGCCATCTGTAGGAATTGAACCAAACTAGATCCTTGCTTTTTTGTTACTTGATGTCTTCTATTCTTGTGGTTTCAACTCACCACTCCATAACTTATGGTCTGTCATGACTGGTCTTTCTCCAATGAGTTCTTCATCATGCCTCATGTCTCTAGCAACTTCTCCTGCATAGGCTCACTATCAGTTTAAACATGACCCAAAGTGTATCGCCTCTCTTTTCTCACAGTCCATTTGTGACCTGAATAAAACAAGGATCATGGGAAAAAAAGAAAAAAAACAGGAGATTACATAATCAGATYGTACTCACATTCAAAGAAGATTGTCATCATAGTTCCTACTGCTTTAACTCTGTCATTTGCCAGCTCAACTTTGTGATCATATTCTGCCTTTTGTAGGTAATACACAGAGTGTAGCTTTCATTATATCCTTTTCTCCTGTTCTTTCCTATATACATTTTTTACTATAATATAAATCAATTTAAATAATATTATCGTTCCCAGTTTCTGCACAATGGTGGAATAGAACAGGCCTTACTAGATTGCTCTTTTTATAAAGTGATTGGATGTCAGAGTGATAAAACGACTATAAAATCTGAGTATTCATATACTGACAGAATATAACGAACATGAAAGATGTCAGTCTCATCATAGTGCATTAGCAGGTTTCAGTAAGGGATTAAAAAAAATGTATGAAGTGGTAAAGCATAGCAAATCATGTGTTCCAGAAAGATTAAGCCACCTCTTCCACAACTACTGGCAGTTGCCGATCACTGTAAATGACAACACTGTCTTCTCTATTTTAATTTGATTTATGAGTTCTCAGCCAGCTATAAAAATCCAATTTTCCTGAGGAATGTTTTCCTACACACAGGGCAGCAAGTGTCAGACATACCTAAAAGTTGCTCCTAAGTTTCCTTTGGATTCTCTTTACTTCAACTAACTTGATAATCRTTGATTCAGATGTTGCGAAAATGTTGTGAAACCATCTTATTTTTTCACAGTGGCATGCTCCCATGCATCAGCAAAAATGTCCCTTTTTTTTAAGGCAAAAAGATTTACAGCTATTAAGATATCCATCACGTTAGCATTTACCAGATTTCATTTCTGTACAAAATAGTTCCCAGGCTTCAGAAGAACTTAATAGGCATTGCGGTCTCAAGCAATAAGGACTTTTCTGCAAGAGAAACCACAATTGCATTTTGTAGTAATTGACCCATGACCTTATTTACTGGAACGGGCAATTCAAATGCTTCTTAAAAGTAATGCCCCATCTTGCAAGGGATCGAATGATCCATGCAACRTATTGTGGCAGCCCAGGCCTGTCCCTGCCCCGCAAGGGAGCAGGACACCGGGGGCGGCCAGGGTGGCCCCAGCCCTGGGCATCAGGCACCGCCAACGGTATGCGCTGAGGCCGGACCAGGTGGGCACCCACGGGTTGGTGTCGGTGTTGGTGAGGGTCCCCGGGGTGAGGCATGGCCCCGCAATTGCTGGGCAGGGCTGTGGCAGGGGCTGGAGCCCTGGCAGGGGCCCAGCACCAGGGCTGCAGCTTGAGAGCAGCTCGCACGGGCATCCATGTATAATACAAACAAAACTAAAAGTCCAATATTAAATATTAAATAAAAAAATTATATTAATTACACAGTTTCTATAGTTTTAAAACATTATGGTCAAATCCTGATACAGTTACAGTAGAGCACATTTATAGATGTGTTATCATTTATGAAGCAAATTAAATTATCAGTGCTTCTCTGCATAATCTCTGGTATTTCACTGGAGAAAACTTTAGTGTCTTTGAATTGTTCATTCAAATATTCTGCTAATTACTTAACCATTAAGACAATGTATTATCTTCCCCCAGGCTTTACAAAAGTCAACTCTCATACAGTTTGTACAATTAGTAACTCACAAAGTCACTTCTGTTAGATAAAGTTGGGGAAAATAAGATGTCTACCGGTGATTTAGAAGTTAGAAGAAAGTCTGCATGTTAACAAAGACAAAAACAAACCTTAGGTTTTTTGGAATAGTCAAGAAGGTTTTTCAGACAGCTAAGTTTTAGTTTACACTAATCTRTGCAGAAACGATTTGTGAAAATGATTGATGCAATAATTATTAGCTGAGTCAAGAAAATGTTGTAATGAGAAACACTTCGAAAACGCTGATTTATCAACCCATACAAAATGACACTTTTTGCATATATAAACATTTGGAACAGACTTTTAACTTGTATTTTACATGGGGTGTGATTTTGCGTAGGAAACATGTCTTTTTTTTCATTTTCCAAACACAAAAATGCACCGAATTAAGATTAAAAGTTTCCAAGTTTCTGATTTGGCCATCAGGCAGCTTGTGCACTAAGTAGTTCTGTGTGGCTGGAACACCCACAGGAGAACAAACAACAGAAATAATACAAATCCTGGCAAAATCTAAGATCCTGATTTATTAAGGAACTTGACTAACATTAAGGTCATGAATAAGACTCTTGATTCACCCCTTTACAGAGTCATATCCTATTCCTTATTTTAGATAGCATGTGATTTTATGTCTCTAAAATTTGAATACAACATCCAGTGCTTGTGGATGATTTGGTATGACAACCTGAAGTCCCACATGGGGATTTACATGCAGTAATGCAATTTGGAGTCTCCTACCAGAACATTTACAAACTGCAATTTTACAAAAAGTTATGCACAGATTTATTACAGTGGAATGCATATACAATTAGCACCTTTATGCAATTTTCCTGTGAATTTTAATAGGAACTCCTATGAACTGTGTTTGACAGTGATCTTGTGTAGCCTTAAGCTCCGTGAAGACACGGAAGGCCAAATAATACTCAGTCTTGGGAAGATAGATCAAAGGAGAAGAAAGGAATGGAGAGATTCTTCTTGTTCTTTTCTTCACAGCAGACATTGTTCTGTTACAGACCGTGAGCAGTGTAAAGATGTACTCAGCTTGTGCCAGTTTCGTCATAGGCTCAGTCCCATCATGTTGTTGACATGATGACATCAAAATGCCAGAAGGAGAGGGGTAGGGACCTTTGGCTAATTCTTTTCAGTGGTGGTTTAGCTGGAAAAGGTCTTCAGCCTGTCAGTCTAGCTGTGCAAGGTCTAAATAGGCATGAGAGAGAAAATACTCTAAGTCTAATTCATCACAAGGTGGAAGAAAACACAGCCCTTAAAACGTAGTATTATATGTTTTTCATGTTCAAGAGGAAGTCTTTAGGAGTTTAGGTTGGAGTTTAACAGTCAATGTTGAGCTTGTATACTTCTAATCCAATATTGTGGCAATTTTTCACATGCCTTTACACCTTTAGTGGTCATTGTTTTTCTCTCAAATAATCTTGTTCACAAATTTCTTTGTTGTCTTTCTTGGAATACATTAAACAAGCACTGTTCCAATCTCCAAGACTGCTTACACATCTCCTAAATCATAGCAGTTGGGGTGTTTGCTTAATGAACTTTAAAAAAACTGAATAGTAAATCTAATGTTTGCAAATTTTCTGTGGAAAATGTTAAACCTTAGCAAGTGTGTCTGTTAAAGTTGAAATTCTGCCATTAAAGCATGGTATTTGTTCGTAGCATCTGAACTTAGATAGGTACAGCAGCTGAAATGCTGTTTTGGATTTATGCTGCATATTCATTGATTTTTAGACAGTAACAGTTTATTTTCTTTCACCTTGAATGTTGGCAATCATCATTCTACAGAGTTGAGTTGTTCAAAACCTGGGATCATTTGGGGGTACTCAGCTTGTGTTATCTTATTTTGTCTATGAAGGGGTAGTTTTTATTTTAAAGTACACAGTAACCATGATAGTCTCATTTTACATTTGGCCAGGGGGGTTGTCAATAGTTTTGTAAAATTAATCTTAGAAAAGCTTCCCTGCTATCTTCTGCCTTAGGATGTGTGGTATGTACCTGGCTTATTGAATAAATGTATTTGGTTTGGCTTCAAATGAACTGAAATGATCCCTTATTCACTCTTTTTTTTTCCAGCTTTTCCATTAGAGTATATATGTGCTTTCTTGTAAGAGACATACCATATCAAAAAGAAAACCATAATTGCTTAAAATAAATTCAAAAATACCATTTCAGCCTAAAACATTTACTTTTTAGAGTTGGAAATAAATCTTCAACTTCCCCTTCAGTTTTGTTTTAAAATAATGAACTGCTTGAAATTCAAACAAAATATTTCTCTAGAAAGTGAGTGTTATGTTTCTTTTGATCCCAAGTAGTTTGTCATTTGGGTGACAGAAGGGAAGAAGGAGTGATCTGAGAACTGACAGACATGAATTTTGGGAGTAATGAGGATTTTAAAAAGCATTTGTTCTGCTTTGACTAAAAATGTAACTTGGAATTGCCAACTCTTTAATCATTAACTTCTTTATAGCACCATGTGTATGAAAGGTAGTGATTAAAAAGCAAAAATTTTATATTCATCCTTAGATAAGCCATGGCAGGATTTGGGCATGAGAAAGGAAGAGAGGAGCAGGCATGTGTAAAGCTCTTCCCCCATTTCCCTTTGCCTCATCTCTTCCTTCCCTCCAGCAGAGCTCAGCGGAGTCAGTGCCTGTGGTCTATATCTCCAGTGCTGCCTTCTTCCTTGAACCAAACCTGCTGTCATTCCAATCAGTGGAAAATTACCGCTGACTATAATCACAATCGTATCTGACTGGTAGTCTTCTTTCTAATGGAAAACCCCTGCTGTTCCCACCCCTCTTATCTCTGACACCAGAAATACTTAACATTTTTTCTTCAGTGACAGCAGGGCAGGATTCCTCCCTACTGTCTATTCAGCAAAGTCAGAAAAGCACGCTGGGAGAACTGCTGAAATTGTTGGGTCAAAGTTAAGCTCTTAAAATTACATTTGAAAAATTGGCTCCTGAGTTCTGATAGGTAATTAACTGCTGTCTTTTCCAGTCCCATCTTCTCACTCTGCCCTCAGCTACTAATGAAACTGCCTTTGTATCAAGTCCTTTGGAATCAGAAGCAGAACTGATGTGTAGATATGTTATCTGTAAGTTAATACTTTTTAGTAAGCCACTTAATACAAACTGACAGTGAATTTGTAGAATTGCATACTCTTTGGTAGTCTTATTTATAGAAGACCTCATTTTAATATTGTTATTTTGTCCTGTAGTAAGAGAAGGAAATACTGCCTAGTTCCTGTAGCAATATAAAGAAGATAGATAGGCTTGAATATGTCAAAATCAGAAACGGTACGTGGATCTTCAAAATGATATTTATAGCAATGGCTCCCATCCTACTACTGGAGGAGTCAGAAGGAATATGAGTCTCTACAGTCTGTACATGTTTTAGCTGCTCTGTCATTTGTTTCAGTTCTATTTTCTGATGGAGAAGTCATAAGATAGTAACTGCAATAAACCAGTGGAAAAGGAGGTATACATATTGGCATGTGTAAATGTGGTAGCTGGGAGGAGAAAGAAAGAAAGAAATTTCTGTCTAAACATGTGTGATGAAGTCTGAAGATGGTTTTAAAATGATATTCCATAATGCAAACCTGACAGATTTATGATAGGATTTATTTTGATGAAGTGTTTTTGCTTTGTAGGCTAGCAGAAAGGCAGTTGAGGTTGTGCTCTGGTCCAGAACCACAGGGACTCCTGCTCCAAGTAACCGGGACACAGTGGGCTCTGACCATTTCAATGTCCTCCATCCCCAGGGCAGCTGCTATCCAGGCTGTTTCCTGGCACAAATAAGAGTAGCCTCAGGCTTGCAGGAATTTTTGCTGGAATATATCAGCACCTCCTTCCTACATCTCCAAAGGTGGTGATACCAGCACCTCCCAGCCTCTCATGCCAGCAGGATGCAGAGGACCCAACTGATGTGACCCTTCTGTCAGAGACTTCTCACAGGACTGTGGGCAGGTCAAACCCACCAATAAATACAGAGATAAGGTCATCCCAGTCCTCATCAAGGTATTGTGGGTGTAAACACATTAATATTGCAAGTCTCCATTACTTAAATATGGAGGCCATATAAATAACTTTGGGAGATAATAAACTATCCCACCCTTTTGCCTTATTGACAGATGGAACCAACATAAAACATACACAATGTGCTTGTACTTAGTGATATTAATGAAGTTTTCTAGATGACAATTTCAAGAAGCAGTGATGGCTGTCTATGGAACAGCAAGGTTGTCTCTTACAATGGTTTCTCATTGCAGATACCAAGAGCAGAAAATTTTTTATTAAGTCCTTATGCCAAAATAAAAATTGCATAGAATTATATGATTAGAATACCGTATCTATCTAGGTTGGAGAGGAGAGAGGACGCATTATAAATACGTGGAACAGATTTTAGTTATGACCAAGACTTGCTGCTATTAATGAAACATGGTTTTCTTGTTTTGCAGCTTGCAGGCCTGGGTTCTATAAGGCTTTTGCCGGGAATGTGAAGTGTTCCAAGTGCCCTCCCCACAGCCTGACCTACATAGAAGCAACCTCTGTCTGCCAGTGTGAGAAAGGGTACTTCCGAGCCGAGAAAGACCCGCCAACTATGGCATGTACCCGTAAGTCTGATCAGTATCGTTGTCTGCAATTGCTTTCTTCTGTGCCTTGTTTATTCACTTGTGTGTTTAAAAAGTTACATGAGTTTGTGCATTTTATGCGGGATCCTGTTAAAAACCAAAAGCRATTTTTTCAACTCAGAATTCAAACAGCAAGTTTCTATATAATCCTGATATCCCTGAAAATACGAAAGGTTTCTTAGCTTAATGACTTTTTAAATTATATTTCTGACCAGTAATGTAGGGTATGTAATCACTATCACATAGATAAATTTTAATTATGAGTATGTATTTTAAATACATAACAATATGTTTGTACAAAAAACTTTAAAACACTGAGGAGGCATACAAAGAAAAAAATTGGTATGTCATACCCTTCTGTTTCCCTAGATTTAAATGAAAATTATAACTAGAGGACAAATATCATCCCAACGCGTTGGAATAAAAGCTTACCTCTCTAAAACAGACAACAGAATCATAAAAAGAAAGGAATGGAAAGATATATCCAGTCAGGAGAAGATATAATTAAATACTCTAGCATATCCTCTTCTTTCAAAAGAGAGTTAATCCTTCTCATACAGCTGTGATAATGAAAATTATTTAGATTTTTCATTATTTTTAGAAAATAATTATTTGTTATCTTTGACTAATCTAAATTGGCTTTAAAACAAAACTGATGCCCAGCAAGTTAGGGGCACAAATTCTGTCTGAGAAGAGATGTTTTTATTACTTGATCAATTTGCTCATGTCTAGAAACATTGTAAAAACATAAATTTTCTTTTCAGTTATTAAAACATTTCTCCTAGATTTTTCATATGCAGTTCATTAGTCGCTGGAATTCATTTTTTGGTCATAAAGCAACCATATCTGTTTAATCTAAAAACTGGGAACTAACAGCAGTAGGATTAAAGGTCCGTGGATGAAATACTCTATTTATATATAAAATGTTATTATTTGAAAAGGACARTTAAAGTCTGTTTGCAAAATTTTCTAAGCTACATAGTTTCCTGTGTAGTATTGTGCTAGCTCTTTTGGTGGAGGATTTGGTTCAAATTAATTTTGTGCCACAGTCCTCTTGTTAAGATAATTCTAAAATAATTAACAGGTTAAACGCATGAAGTGCTAAGTGTACAGAAAGCTTAAGGGATAAAACCATAAAAACAAGGTACAGTTGCAATAACCAGCAATGCACAGTTGAAAGTTTGGCATGTCTACACTGGATAAGGCGGCATCATGTAGAAATATCCAAGCTGATTCTAGCAAGAGATAAAACTGAACTGCTTCCAGTGGTCCTGCTAGTCTCTCTCTGTGGTGCTGTCCTGCGCAGTCTGGGTATACACCAGGTGATCTGGAGCTGATTGCCATAGTTGGAGGCACTCTGTAATCTTGAGGTAATTATCTAGACATTTGCTGTCAACTGAGTGGGAGTGATGCCTCCCACAAACGCCGTTCGCAGACCCAAGGGGCTTTAGCAGAAAGTTGTTTAGTCTAGCCGTAGGGCTTTCAGAGGGGAAGGTTAAGTCCTAACCTCTGACTATGTATGGCGCGTAGGGTTCAGAGAGGTTCTCCAGTCCATCCGACCCTTTTTGCTGTCAGCTCGCTCTGGAGCAGGGCACATAAGCCTATCTTTTCACACAAAATAGGAGAAAACAATGTTTTTCTAGACTTTCTGCAGGAAAATGGTGATTACAAATAATTCCACTCAAATGAGTGCCCTAAGCACCGGGRCATTAATGCTTACACACAGAACTAACACACTTCCCAGGCGCTCTTGACAGTTTCTTGCTTAGAAGGACGGTTTCATTCACGCATTATGTGGATGTGGTTCCATATTATTTACAATTCATTGATTTTTCATCTCCAGAAGACAGTTCTTTTCTGAAAAATGACTCATATATAGCATTATGATTCCATAATTATCTTTCAGGGCTCAGTTTGAAGCCCAGCTCTCCAGTAGTATTGATAAGGTAGGGAGGAGCATGAGAGCCCTGTGGCACCAGGGAGCAGGTACCTGCGACGCCCCCGTGCTGCTTCCTCTTCCCCAGCAAAAGAGGGATGTTGAGAGCTTCTTTGACTGAAAACTGGCAGGGGAGGCTTGCTAAGGTCCCTTCCCACTGCGGACTGCAGCCAAAGCAACTGAGTGAATGGGAACAGGGAAGAAATCAGCCACAACAAGGGTACTAGAGCCCTATCTTTCCTGGGGAGGCAGTGAACCACATTCCAGTTTCTGCCTTGCTTCTTGGTGCAGTGCCATCATGCATTGCCTCTCATTCAGCCTAGGTAGAAAGGTATCAGTACTTCATTGACTTTAGCAACAGATGCATTCATCTTATACCTACAATGATGATTATATCACTAATTGTCAGCTCTACAAACGATGCTGAGACTGACAAGCAGACTGTGTTCTTACCTTCTTGCACATCATCAGTAATGAAGAGTCTGCAGGCCAAATTATTCCCTAAGTGGTGTCTGTAGCCCCAGTGCTTTCAAATTATGCTTTCAGTTATTAAAATTATGTTTCTGTCATAAATACAACCTCACTGCCTTCGGTGGGTCTGCGCAGATTTGGCTAATTTAAATTTAATAAACAGTGGGACTGGTGGTGTATGAGACAAAGTAGAATTTAGCTTGTTCCCTCCAAACCGTCATGCCTTACTGTAATAAGTGGATTTCAAAAATTAGAAGAAAGCAGTATGCATAAGATAGGTAGATATGTTATTTTCCTTCTCTTTTCATTCTCATACATGATTAGAAAATATTCCTCACTACAAAATTTTTCCTCGCTACTGGAAAACTTGCATGTGCAGCAGTGTGGAAAATAAGGACCTTGATTTAAGAGACTATGAATTTAAGAGGTTAGCTTTCAGCATCCTTTTTTTTCAACCTGAGTTCCAAATTCTAAGTTCATTAATTCTGTGAAAGTGCATAATGTATGCTTTTCAAAAATTGTACAGTTCCCATTTTTACTTCATATAACTATATTTTATAAAAGAAAAGTGTGCACTTTGTAGAGGAACATAATAGAATGCTAATTTTAATAAGAGCAAAGAAAATTACATTAGGATATATTGTTAATCTCCTTCTCCTAGCCTTTTTCCATTTGATTGGCACTTGTTATCAATCTCTTGCTGCTACACTTTTTCCTTATTGTATTTCTTTGCCATATGTGAGTACTCTATCAGTGAGCTCTCTGCACACACAGTGAGCAACAAATAGCAGCATATCTAATCCCCTGTCTGATTGCTCTGTACATAAACTCTAACATTTCCCACTATAATGTAATTGGATAAATTGATCCATCTTTTCAAGGTCAAAGGCAGGCAAGCTTATATTGAGTGTCTGAGTCTGAATACATCTCTTTTCATGTTATGCTTAAATAATTTTGAACCCAACAAACTTACATACTGTTCAATAGCCTCTGCCACGAACTATGTTCTCTATACTGAAACTTTTCAAGAACTACATAGGGAGCCACCACTGTCTGTCAGCAGCAAAATCAAGCAATGTTCTCGAAGCCTTTAACGCTGCTGCATCTATTGTTATTTATATGTGTATTTGCTTACATTTTATCATTATGCTCAGACTTGGAGTATTGTTTTGCAGTCTCTGGCTCCCATCACGAGAAAATTCTTCACGCATGCCTCGTAGAAAAAAGAATAAGTGATTCCGAAAAGGAAAAAATGTAATATGGCATTCCACATCAGATGACATTACTTATCAACACTGTACATGTATGTGCCATATATAGTATGTATCTACCATATATATGTATGTATGTGTATAAAAAAGCAGTTATGAACTGAAGGGACCTAGATGCTGATTCTGGGTATTCTCAGACATGATGGTTAACTTCTGGCCTTCCTCTCTGAATTCAGTAGGCAAATATCACACCCTGTTAAGGGTCCAGTAGTTTGTAACTGATGATTCTCACTTAAAAAGCAACGAAGTGTTTTCCAGACAGTCATCACACAGTGGTATTTAAAATGCTGCATTTTCCTCACTAGACTTTGGCAGCATTTAGTTTGCTCCTCCCTTCCTCCCTAAAGGGTACAATGCACTTCACCTTCCTGGAGGGAAGAGGGGACACAAAGCAAGATGGCACGCGAAACGCCACGTGAGGCATAAACTAGGCTCTGTTGCTCTTGGCATGGGCAATGCTTCCATATAAGACATCGACTGCACCAAAAGTGCAGAAATGTTTGTTTCTTTATAATCCTGAAATGAAGCAAAAGACATTGTTCACAGTCAAGCTGTGTTTTATCTCAGAAGCGGAAGAGCTGTGTTTTTTTAATGCTCATCCGTCTGAACTGTGTTGTACTCTATTGCGTGAAATCCAAAGTCATGAATTTTGCCGTGAGGAAAGGATCCATCATTTTCACCAATATACTTGTTTTCCTTAAAAATCAACACAAGGAAATCCCTGAGAGCTTTGCACACAGATGTCTGCAGAAGGATTATTGCTGCCAAGTTTTTTCAATGTGTCAAATAATCTTTGTATAATTCATAAATGATAACAAAGCAATCAGGCCACATTCATAAAAGCCCAGTGACACATAATTTAGCTGAATCTGAGGATTAGAATTAATTGTCTCTCTTTGTTCCAAGTTCTAAATCTTAGTAAATGATTCACTGCATGTCATTACAGCTTAATATTTGCATGAAATCACAGTTTAACTGGCATAATTTAACAGCAATTAAAAAGCTATTTAATCGTCATGCAAATTGGCATGAGGGGCCTTGAGTATGAAGGGTGTCTCAGATTTTTTTTCAGTATTTGCAGGCGGACAGTTATATTCTTTCAGACACCCCTAACATAATTGATAACGTTCTCCCTACTCACTGAAATCTGAATGTACAGTAATTCATGTTTCCTCTTACAATTGAGAATTAAGTCTCAAATCATAAATATATCACCCTTCACTCTCTAGTACAAACCAATAAAAAAAAAGATTATTTTGTCTACCATATTGATTCTTCCATTGATGCCATCTATATAGAACAGCAAAAACCTGGTGTAAAATTAAAATAGACAAAGCTAGGGAAAGAAAAAGCTCTTCATCACCTGTATCCACAGTAATTCCTATACCTTGGCCTGCCAAAGGTGATCAAGTAACATATAAAAAGTGAGCTATCATGACCCATTGTCATAATATCTATAGTTTACGTAGGATTAAATTTAAGCCAGTTTTAAAACATTGGCTTCAATCCTACAAGCAATTACACACATGCTTAGTTTTAAGTGCATGAGTATTACCAATTATTTCAAGGGGATTACTGATCTGCTTAAAGTTATGCACATATGTAAGTGTGATTAAGGCTCACCCTCCATATTCCTAAAACTCCTCATTGATTTTAACAGTGGGAATTTGTTAAGACTAGTCATTATTTAATTCTCGCAGCATGTTTTTAGGGGAAACATAATTATTGCTCTCATCTGCATATAAACATTAAGAAGTGAAGCTTAAAGAACCTATGTTAGTATTAGCTTATTCCCATCTAAGGATTCTAAGGGAATGCTTTTCAGGGTAGCTGGAAGTCCAAATTCCCAATAATTTTATGGGAAACTGAGAAAGTTGTAATTCTGCCTTGGCTGTACATCAAAGAACTGAGACATTCAAAGGTACTAGGTGCTTTTGGACCACATCAACATCCTCAAGGCTGTACCGTGTGTCTGTTTTCCATCGGAAATCTATGTATTAATATAATTAGTCTTTGTTAACAAATTACATTTCTAAATACTTCCATATTAAAGTATTTCAAATGTGTCAATATTATCACAAGGTCACAGTCAAAGGCCAGGAAAGAAATGTTCAAAATATTCTTTGTGTCTATAAAAACTGCAAAATACAAAAATAAATATCTTCTGCCAGGATCCAGAAATACTGATCTTTAGTACAAATGAGCCACAATATTTTTTGGCTAAATGATTCCTTGATACTTTGCATAGTGACTGGTCTTTATTGTCAGGGGCTCTTTGGCTACTAACCATGAACAGATAGATATACTAACCATGAACAGGTAGATATACTAATACATTCAAAATATTTTAAACCTTCTTGTTCACTAATAATGCAAAGCAACACCTCCAAGTATTTTAATTAGCAAGTGCTCAAAATCTAGTAGCTTACTCATCAGTAGCTTACCTTAAGGAAAAAAATCATTCTAACAAAATCATAGTCTCAGTTGTTTAAAGTTACAAGTAAATACCAGAAAGAAAAAAGCAACTCAAATGTTCAACTACAACTCACAGAAAAGCTTAACATTTATTAGTTCACATTATCCCCCATTCCTCCATATACAAAATTTTTGCTTTGCAAGCTTTCCAGCTTTTATGCCCACATTTATGCCATGTAAGTAAATACCTAAGATCACTTTAAAATTACTGGTTTTGGTGAATAATGACTTTTTTCTGTGCCTATTATTGCCCCCTTCCTTCATTATAATTAGTATTAATTCTTGCTGCTATATGAAGTGATAGCTATATGGATCTTTACTACTATGTACTTTATCAGTAAAATAAGATATATTAATGTTTTCTGGTAAGGTGTATTCAGTTTCAGTACTCAGGATCATCTTTAAGAAATAAGAATGTGAATAAACAGAATTATTTCAGTTGTAGGTGCACATTTCAAAACTATTCACAGGCTTGATTTTCTAAATTACTTTTTTTTCTGTCAAATAGCTTAGAGTTTAAAAGTCCAGTCAGAGCACCAGAGCTGTAGTAGTTGCATATCTTAAGGGAGAAAAATAATGGAATTGAATGGATAGTAAAAAGTGGTTATAACACTTTCTTTATTTGCTGAGATAGGAGATGCTGATTTATATATCAAGAGTTAGGAAAAGCTCTGATACAGTAATCATGCAATTTTCCTTCCTAAGGCAAAGGTCTGATTTATCTGACAGTCCTTTGGGCACAAGATCTTGGCCTCATGCTACAAATTGTTGAACTGGAACTTGCAAAGGTGTCGATCAGGGTTTTTTTTTTAATACTTAGTTCTTCTCTGATTACAGTTTTTATTAAGGACAGTATGATATTTGACTTATCTGACTCTCTCAGAATGGATTTGGTGTGCCAATCAATCTGTTGGATGAAATATATTCTATTAAGAATTATCTAAGGCCATTTGCAAATGTTTCATGCAGTCTTTCAATCTGCTTTAGAGTCCCTAAGGCAATAAAATGTTCACTCAAAGTCTCACTCAAAGTTTAAACAGTATCTCAATCAAAACTTCATAGTTAAGGCTTGCAGGTTGTATAAATCATGAAAACCTGTAAGGCAAGATTAAACTTTTCAAAGCTCTGCTAACCATTCACTAAACAATCCAAGTGCACTGTGATTTTATGTTGAGCACTGAGAATATAATGCTCAGTCAGCTCTTGAGAAAAAAACAACATCGATTGCTAGTTGAAATTTACTGCAGTCATCTTACCTATTTAAAACTTGCAGCATAAGGCCTTGCATTTTGCCAAATCCCCATATCTTCCAGGATTTCTGTGAGCATTTTTTGTTGGGTATACAAATTGTTTGAAAACCTTGTGTCTGTAAGTGCTTGGCTGAATATGTTAAGTTTAAGAAGCAGCATATGATGAGAAATGGAGATAAGATTATTCAAACTTCCTTTAACGATTTCTGCCTTTCCTTCATCCCTTAATTTTCATCGGAAAATGATTAGGTGATAAAGTTCTTCCATCGGACTGTGGAAACTGGTAAATAAAGTCTTGGATGATTTACATGTGATCCTACACAGAGAGTCGGTATAATGGCTTCAGACTTGTTGGACATACCTTGACTAATGTAGGCTCCATACGAAATGGATCACTTGCAGCTCATCCAACAGCACACGCAGAGCTTTGCCACCTATTTCCTTGCTAAGAGCCTTCCTATACTCTGTCTGCTGCTACTACCTTTGTATTCCTCCCCATGGTCTTCAAGAGTTTTTCTTCTGCTTTGCCTCCATCCTTTCACATCTTTAGCTTGCAAGGGTGGTGTCTTCACTCTTACACTGATGCTTTTGTGAGGGTCCATGTGGGAAAGAAAAACCAGTAAACCGTCTTTTATGCCTAATATCCTTAGCCCATTGCCAGTTCTCTATTACTGAACAGCAGCAAAGAAATCCCAGGGGATCATAGCAGTGAAGGACTGCAGAATAAATGCAAACAATTTTACTTTTTGTGTTTATTCTAAAGCTGTTATCTACTTACTGACTTATTCAATTTAACTCTTATAAAACATTAAAGATTATAAATATCAGCAAAGCCAGCCTCACTAGACATAAAACAAGGAAATAAATTTTGTGGCTAAAGTTCTACCCCAGTATCCCACAAGATTGGTGGATATTTAGTACAGGTTTTTTGTTACCAAGTCCAGATTTGACTTTCCCAAGTCATTTTTTATGTTGCCTTAAATTATTTCTGAGTTCTTTCTAATTTATTTAGATTATTCAGCTTTGTATGATCTCTGCTATTTATTCTTCCTGCTTAATTTTCAAGGATTTTAATTTAGGTAATTTAGGTAATTCTGGACTTTTGCCTGGAATCTGTTACTGAACCATGACTCTTGTAGCTTCTGTTTGCAAATAATTGCCTTGAGATTGTTTTTTGTTCTGTGATATACAGACAACTGTAGCTTATCAGGCCTTCCCCTCCTTTTCTGCAGGGCCACCTTCTGCTCCAAGGAATGTAATTTTTAACATTAATGAAACAGCTCTCATGTTGGAATGGAGCCCACCTAGTGATACCGGAGGAAGAAAAGATCTCACGTACAGTGTAATCTGTAAGAAATGCGGGTCGGACACCAGCCAGTGTGAGATATGTGGTGGAGGTATACGTTTCATCCCCCGGCACACAGGTCTGATCAACTCCTCCGTGACGGTGCTTGACTTTGTATCACATGTGAACTACACCTTCGAAATAGAAGCCATGAATGGTGTCTCTGAGCTGAGTTTCTCGCCAAAGCAGTTCACAGCTATCACGGTTACCACTGACCAAGATGGTAAGTTCTGTTACTGCACATCTCTTCCTGAGCCCCTATCGTTTGTGCGTGTATTAGGTATATCATTTATTTATTGGGAGTCTGGGTCAGTGACTTAGTATGTTGTGCAGGTTGTTACAAGGGCTTTTGGTGAGGACTTTCAACTTCTGCTGACAGAGGGCACTAAATGCTTTTGCCAGTGGCCCAAGACCCCCATTACACAGGGCACAAAAACACACCTTTGCTTGAAATGAAGCATATGCTTTGACTACCTGAGACCACCTGTATCAGTGGTTCATCAGAATTGGGGTCTATGTCTGGTCCTTTTCCAAGTCTTTCCTTGTGATTTCGATTTTGAAAGACTAGAACATGACACTATTTATCCATCAATTTCACAATCCAAAGGTGAAATGAAAGCAGACCTGTTTTCTTTAGTGTCCATGTTTCGTAGTCCTACATACAGCATGCTTAACTGTAAGATATTTCAACATCTGTATGCACCACTTCCTTAAGTGAGGTATCCTAGTAATTTTTCATTCTTTTATCTGTTTTTGAGCTTTTGTTTTTGAGCTCTGCTGTTTTTGAGCTTCCTTTTTTTTTTTTCCTATTTCAAATTCATGTTCAGGACAGTCCTTTATGAGAAACATGAGAAACTAAAAGAGCGCTGTTATTTATTTCCTGCAACTTTTTTCTCTCTCATCTATAAAAATATTTACTATGCCAGCAAATAGCAAAGCAGTCTATAGTAGTGTTATCTTCTGGCTTGCATTACTGTAGATCACAAGGTTATTTCAAAATTATCCCTTGCTGACATTTGTTCCAGAAACGTTTTCACCTACTGTGCAGTGACATTGCAAGTGTAGCCGAGCTGTTTGATGTAGAACAGGAACTAAACTAGCAAAACTAGAGTTCTGAGTAGCAGAGCGGTGGTAATATAAATGTATTTAGTAAAAGTGCTAATGTTGAGGATCCCATTATGTTCCAACTGTAGGAAGGCCCTGGGTTCTGCCACTGATCAGCCTAGCAAAAATCTGCTTACCTGTGTATCTGGTGCAAGTAGTTTTGCTGATGAGTAAGTAATGACTTGTTTGCCTTTGGGCATACGAAAATTAACAGCTTGCTGTGATGATGATGATGATGATGATGATGATAATGGCAATACTAATAATATTCATGAAAGTGGATCAGGAAAAGCACCAAAACTACTCACTCACCCTTCATGTGATGGTAGTAATAGAAGAGCTAATTATATAATATGCCTAATTATATGTGCCTTGCACTGACAATTGTCTTAAGCTCTTGTAGGCTGTATATCATATTGTGAACTTGTGTCTCTCTTTTCCTTTCTCATTAGAGGAAAAAAAGTGGTGCCAGAAGGTACCCCTGTGTATACTTATTTTTAGGTGTTTTGATACATGGTACTAAATGCAAGTCACAAGCCATGCACAGGTGGAGGTCACCAGAGATATGGTTTATTTTTAAACTGGCTAACAGCTGTCTGAACACAGCTTGTAAAGTGTAGGTAAGTGGTAGGCTTTTAAAAATAATATATCTTTTGCTGTTTTCTGTTCCCTGTATAAGGATATAGATTTTCACTGCAGTTCACTCAAAAGAGGGGAAAAGACCAATTGTTTGGTAATTTGTGACACACTGACAGTAAACTCTAGAGTGTAGGCTGCTTGCGTTCCCTATAATAATTCTTACATGACTAAAAATGCTGTTGGATGGGCTTCAGAGAATTTAAGGCCAGATTTCCAGAATATCAGTCCGTTTATTTGGATATAAAAAGACAGCTTTGCAGTAGGAAGAATTGTAATAAACGACATGGAGGCACATATAAAATGTAGTTATAAAGATAAAACTATTTTTGTAGGCTTAGAAACTGTATAGTTGTATAAAATCATAAAAATGGTAACTGTATATTTAAAAGACAAAGAGAGAAAGATAAAGTCATAGGAAATATGTCTTGGAAGAAAATAATGGTGTTTGGTTGATGAAAATCATTGAGACAACAATAAACATTTTTTGTGAACTTCTCTTAGTCATGAATAAAAAGTGGTAGCGTGCAGACAGCCAGCGAATCTGACCTGAGAACAGGAAGCCGTAGAACTAAAGCTTCAGAACACTGCAGAGACTTTATTAATGGTTATAAACCACATTGAAGTTCCCAGATAAAAGGGTTAGAGACCTTTTTAGTTTTATTGTTAGCCAACTATTAGCTACCTATTTATAGTTTAGCTTTTACCATAGTTTAGCTTTTGCCTTTATGTTGTAAATATTTTCTAGCTGTACCACCAAAATGTAAGCTGTTGCAGTCTTTCCTTATAATCTTACTTATCCTGAAACAGGCAGCACTTATCATATGTTGTTGCAGGATCGTGCACATGTTCATATAAGCCAAAGATACAAGATTAGAGTATAAGTAAGAAGTGACAACAAATCAATACCTTAATGTGTACAAAGATTACATTAGCAGAAGAAATCTTAAGATATCGTTGGTTTAAAACAATTTTTCCCTTTGATGTATGTCTAAATATAAAAGATGCATAATAAATTACAGTTAGACAAAATTTTTATCCCATGTTCATACAATCTTTTTATATGTAGTCTTCTCAGGCATAATGTTTTAATACATTTTATGCTATATGCATTGCGTTGAAGTGATAGACCTCTTTATAAATATATAAATTGCTTTCTTCAATTGTTATTAAGAACATAGAATAATATCTTTAGCTGCTGTAAATCAAGACCATTCTGTGAGCTACAATAATTTACAGTAGCTAAGGAGCTAGCATTTAATCTTCTTTTAAGCGTATTGGATTTACTTTCCTCTAATTGCCCTTTCTTTTTGATGGTTTATTTGGAATTAACAGATTCTTCTTTAAGCATGCAAAATTATTAGTTTGTTCTTTAAGGGTTTTTCCTCTTTTTGGAGAAAGTATCGCTTTTGGCATTTTGCTGGCTAAGTTCGTGTAATGAAGAGTACCATGAGCATCCATAGAAACTGCAGAACTGTATCCTACTCCAGTTAGTGAGCAGAGGACTCTGAGAATGTGAAAGACAGAATGTGCTGATAGAAGTGAAATAATTCCAAAGTGATTAATGCTCATCTTCATGCACAGAGCTTTAGCACATTAATGTTAAAATCTTAACTGCCTCCACAAACAACCACCAGCATCAAAAAGATTAAGTACACTTCTCAGTTCTAACAATGACGAGAATCAGCCTAAAGGAAAGTAATATTTTTTTTGACTTTGCAAACTACATCCTGCAAACCAGCTTATGATTTGATGACTAAAGCATTACCTGGTCTGGACCAATACTGAAAAAGACTTACAAATGTTTATTTGGGTAATAATATAAAACCCATTTGTAGTATTCTTGACTCTTGTAGTTATTAATTTCTTACAAATTTTAAAAAATGTGATATCCGTATGTTTTTTCCCCCTGTGTTTCATAAGGAAAGAGGGTTCATGCAGTCACATTGTCTGTCAGGCACCCTAAGAACAGCGAACCCGTTAGCCAACAGGAGTTTGCTAACGGAGGGTGAGACTTCAGAGATACCAAATTCTCACAACAGGCATGCGAAAAATGGCCGTGAGACCACTTGCAGCCACCAAGCTGTTGGTTGGGTCTGCAAGCTGAGAAGCAGGATTCAAGTGTATTAGGCTTGCTTACTGAACTAGAGACACCAGCTGAGTGACCAGTTAACCTGTCATTGGCCAGCCAGTAAAAAAGAATACATATAATTCCTGTATGACCGCGGCACGTGCTGTCTTGTCTGGGAGGCATGGCAAACAAGGGTAGGGTAGGGTTGCGTTAGGAAGCTTAGATGTTGCAGATGGAGAGATGAGGAGAGTAAGGTACGTGCTGCTCTTGTATGGCTTTGTTTTGAAATGTTTTGAGGTATCAAAGTAATCCATACTTTAAATTCAGATAAATGGACAGATAAACAGAACAAGATTCTGTTCAGAAAAGCACTTAAGCAGTTTCTCCCTTTTCAAGGAAGCACATTGGGACGCATTAAGTGCTTTCCCAAATCACTGCCAAAGTAATTTGTGAGCAGCTGAAAGGTAGAATATGTTTTCAAAAAAGGCTTATCAAAAATGTTTAACAATACTGTTGCTGAGAAAAGTGCCTGGATGCCTTTTCTTTGTCAGATAAGAAGGTTTTATGCAGCAGTAAATATGCTAGGTATGAAGTAATTGTACTCAATTGACTTTAAATCATTGTATAAAGAGGAAGAAAATAATACGCTGAATTGTAATTTATGTTTCTGTTACGACTAATGGAAGAAGGAGACACCTCACTATATAACCTTCTTACTGTGCCTTAGAGTCTACAATGCCTAAAGAAAAACCAGAAGTACTTGAAGTTTTTTCATGCATAATTTAAGTAGTAAATAATGAATAATTAAGCAAAACAGAGCTTAAAACAATAGTTCCTATTTCCAAATGATAGTTCACACATGCATTCCCTCAGTGGGCATTCATACGTTCCATTACCTGAGATCAGAGGGGACTTCTTGCTTTGCACTGTGCAGAGGGGCAGTATAGCCATGGGAGACAGACTGAGCACGAGTGTGGGACCACATTGTGACCAGCTCCGTTTCAGTTCACCGTTTCAGCTGCTCACTTGGGAAGTGGCACTCCATAGCCAGAGTTTCTCTCCTAGTTTAGCTTCCTCATTGGCCGGACTGCGTCTTCACCGCCACACTGCCCTGCAGGCCTGTGCGGCTGGCAACCCCTGGCTTGCTTTTCGGCTGTGAGCCCCACAGCAGTGACCTCCCCTAAAATCACAGTCCAGCCCTGGGATGCTTAGCAGGCATCAATCCATGCATGGGCTCCTTCTGCACATCTTTCCCGCCTTAGTGGAAAGTTTACAGTGGAGAAATATTTCTTCTGCCATTGCATCCCGGAAATCTCCTTTTATCTCTCTTTGGACTTGGAGTTCATGAGTGACACTGGGCTGTGTCCTCAAAACCTACTGAGGGTGGGCAGGTTTTGAGGCGCAAGAGATGTCGTTGTGCCTGGGCACGCGCCCTGTCACTGTGTTAAAGACCTGTCTCCTTCTGCTGTGCCCACCCAGTGGAGGCAGCCTCTGACTAGCTGTGGCATCCTGACAGGCTCTGCCCATAAGAACCATGAATATGGCAGGTTTCCTTTGTCTAATACATTTTATTTTATATGAACCATTTGCTGATTTGTCTTAAGTGGTAAGATGTCTCCTGATCTGGTGGTAAAATCTTGCCGGTGTCTGCAAGGGATGGCCTCTCATCTAACTCCTTATTCCAAATGAGTTATGGCAAATTCATTGCTCCTGGTTCAGGCATATTTGTAGCCCAGTGTGGATAGTCTGTAGCAACAGTGACCTCTGATCACTCTTTTAAAATCATGGGATTGAGGAATGCATGGAAGAATTTCAGTTTCACCTCCAGGAGTAAACATGGGCGTATCACCATGTAGTATAATAGCAATGCAATGGTGTAAGGTGTTGAGACCCTCAGCCCGCTGTCAGGAAAGAGTTTCAGTGCTGATTACTTCTGCCAGGACAGTTTATCAGGATTAATCCCTCTGGCTGATGACATTGTACATTCAGGATGTGTTCCTTGTTTAAGGCATCCTAAATTGCTCCCCACAGTAGCATTTGACTTCCACCTTAATTAAAAAGTCAAGTTTCCCTTTTTTCCCTAAGTCTCAAACCTCTACAGATGTGATTGCCCATTGTAATTTCAAAGGGAAGAAAGTTTCTCTTTGTATGCTGGCATGATGAAGCCCTTTAAACCATCTCCCAAACTATTTATGTTAATATTTATAAATCTAAAGGAAAAGCTGTTTCTTATCATCGGTTGTCAAAATGGAACAGCAGGTTGCGTAAAAGCCTGTTTTGAAGCCATCTCCATCAGACACCACCAGAGCTCAAGCCATATTAATGGCTTAGAAAAGAAATACCATGGAATTTTCATATTTGACAATAAATGAGAAATTCCTGACATCTGCTGACCTGACATCTGCAGCTGTATTGATACTTTGACCAAGTCCTGTACTGTCATGGGAGCAGAGTGGTACAGTGCTGCTGGTGCTCTGTATGTGAAAATTTGAAGAGAAATATTAATGTGGTGGATACTGGCTAGAGACACTGCGTGTCTAATTGCCCATGCCAAATATAATGTGAAGACAGTAAGAGAGAGTACTAGCAAAAAAAGAATTATGTGAGAAATGTAGTCCCTATTTACCTTTGTTCTGGCACCTTTTGTCTAACTCTTAGGATACTGCTAAACAATACTTAATTTTCAAATTCCATGTTTAATTTCAAAAGGTTTTCAGCACTATTCATGCCAGTCTGTAAAGCTTCATGTATATATACGCATACTTATCTCAGTGTGTGTATATAAATTATAAATTTACAATTAGAAATGAAACCACAAGGTGACAATATTAAATCTTGGTTCTCTGACCTGTTCAAATCCCATTCTGTTGAACATTCTTCAGGTCTCTCCACCTGCAAAGTTTTGAGGTGAGGTCAGTGTGCAGCATGGTTACTGCCCCCAAATTTTCATCTGCTGGTCGCCTCGGTACATTTAGACTACTTTTTGCTGATGTTTCCTTACATGTGTGTCATTACTACACAGGCATCACAGGTGAAAAATTACTTTTTAAAAAAATCTTGATTTATATCCTGAAGATATTTAAAATAGTTATAAATTTTCTTTAACAAATACGTTCTTTTCCTGCCGGCAGATATTGATGTGCAGCCATTTCTTTAATGCAGCAAAAGTCAACATGATTCCATTTACTTTCATTTCTTGTTTACCAGTACTATCAGTTAAGCTAGTCAGACTGTTCATAGCTTTAAGATATGTTTCTTAAAGTTATGCAACATGAGGAGAGCAAAATGAAATTCTAGTTTTGGGGAGGAGGGGAAAGAGGTTAATCAATACCAGGAAGTATTTTTCCTATAACAAACTAACCAGTGTTGTCTTTCAGCTTTTGTAATAGTTTCATTGCATAGCACACTATTGTTTATAGCCATGGGCAATTTCTCTACAATGTGCATTTTTCGTCAATTTTCTGTTTTAAGTTGTAGTAACTAAAATACCAGTTCCGCATTCTGCAACCGTCCATATATTGAATAATAATAGTTTATTTCAATCTATAAAAGGGACATTTGTGGAGAATAATGTAAAATGGTCATTACACACAAACTGGTAGGCATACAGCACCGGGAAAAGAAATATGCTTCTATTTTGTTTGTTTCTGTTGTAGTCAGTAGCTGTTAAGGGTACTCAGCACATTTGGTGATTAAGCCCTGGGAGTAAGATGTTTGTTCATCAACTTTGGTGATTTTAAACAAAAGTGTCAAATAAGCTTACTGGTACTATATGCACGACACTCAGCTAAGAACTGTATTAGGTTAATCAAGCACATTTCAATTAGCTGGAACCTTTCACAGCGAATGATACATAGTTAGAAAAATCATTACTGAATATTCTAGTCAGGGTAGAGTATAAGAGATTTCAGACATAAACTGGTGACTTAAGTAATTAGAAACCTCTGCCACAAATGTTAATTGACTGACTTCTGAAATTCTTCAGAATCGCATTAGCAACCTTCTGTTTTCAAAGTTTACCTAAACATTTCTGAAAGCTATTTCCTTAAAAAAAAACCTCTGGTGTTCCCAATATATGACAAGTGAAATGAAGACTTTGTTGCTTTCTTGGCAAGCGGAGTGATTTTGGTGAAGGGTGGTAGGGGAAGACATTCATCACGGCTAGTCAATCTGAAACAAATTGTGTTTGTAGATGTCATGACTTTCACGCAAACCTTTAGGGAGCATGTTCAAAATGAAGGACATGGTAAATTACAAACCAATTCTGCTGATGTTTGCTATGGGGTCTTTAAAGCAATTATGTCGGTAGCAGGTTGCTCCGATTCATTTGCTTCTTAAAATATAGTTTCTTCATCACACTCAACAACCCTTCTCCTTCCACTTCTGTGACTCTTCCATATGCATTTGCCTTAGGCTCACAGTTTGGAGACAGTTTTCATTTATATACGATACTGGCATTAAGTTGTGCACACTGGAATAAGGTTGAGAGCAGACTCAAAATTACATAGTTGCTAAAGCTTCACAAGTCTATTTGTTTTACAGTTCTGCTAGCTTCAAGATAGTATTTCTAATAACTTCCTCTTACCTTTTTCTGCCCAGACTAATAATGAGAGACATCTGTTTGCTGGCTTCATATCCATGTTACATATTTAAATGTTTTCACACTGTCATAAAACTTATACTGGCTCTCCATTGAAATAATAACAAAGATTGCTTCTCTGAAAAGACTAATATTAGCCAGGATATGCACACTGAATATTTAATTTGGAGATATATGTTGCTCTTCACAACCCCTGTCTTGAGTAAGATTTCATATTCTAGTCTGAATTTTGTCTGACGAAGCAGGGAGGGTGACAGGCGGTGTGAAGGTTGGCTGGTGGATTTGGGAGCAAAAGAAGGAAGAAAGATGCTCTTAATCCTGTGAAGTCTTATTTTCTTCTAGTATGCGATTTCTGGTTTCCACTGAGAAGTAGTTTTTGTATATTAAATACCTGTACTGTGCTTCATTTCTCTTTTTGTCTGACCTCTTAAAATCTTCACTTAAGGAGGAGTAGAAATATTATCAGGTATTCAAGACATCATTGCTACAGATTCTAAAGCAGACTTTTTAAATGATATCATTTTAAACCAGTTTCATACTTTGTTGGCCCTCTGGAGTGAGTGCCACTAATTCAGTGCAGGTCTGGCTATTCAGAGGAATTTGTTTCTGTTGTTTACACTTACTAATTTATATGGAAGTCAGCAAAGTGTGTCAAATAAAAGTGCTCAACTTTGTTGTCTACATGTAGAATCATTACAGTAGCCAAAAGGAGAAGAAAGGTGGTCCATAATACCATTCTCAAGCAGAATATAAGCAGGAATAAAATCATTTCTTACAAGAATAGCCCACATGTTCAGCAAATTAGACTGATTTGTTTTCCATGTTTCCTTTACCTTCTTTTTTGAAATATGAATGTCATCTTTCGCACTAGATTATGCAGTATCTGAAAACTGAATTTTTAAATGAAATATTTATAAGAAATTGCAAAATTAGATCTAATGATCCAAAGTTGTTTCACTGGAAGTCAGTTACAGATGCAAGAGAGATCTTGCCCGGCTGGTGTTTCATGATCATTCATGTTGGCTCCTCTAGTCTTGCTTAGTCCTTTTGCTTTCCTCCACAGTGCTCAGATAATTAGGCACAATTTTTCTGCTGAAGTTAATGGCAAAACCCTAAAACCTTGCTCCAGCATTAATTAATTCCAGTCTCCATTGAATCAATCTGTATTTGTTAGAATTTTCTTTGTGCTCATTCTGTCTGAATAGAAAGTAATATTTTAAGCTTGTCTTTTCCATATCATTTTAAATAATACATGCAACAACTTCTAATATATTGTGTGCTTGATCTATAATTGTATTGAAGAGTTTAGAGATTAATGTGCATTATCTAAGTGACTCATAAATTCTAGCTTGTTATGCATTGCAAACAGCTGACGTACGATCCTGTAAGTTACTGACAAGTTGTTTAGCCAGTTTCCAATACTGTTTTTTACAGTTTAGAAATAAATGATCATTTTATTTTATTAACTCAAATCTATTTGGAAAACAGATTGTCCAATTCAGATGATCAGTTCATGTATGCATAATATTAAACTCTAGGCTCCATTTTTCAAAATTAGATTGTTCTCCTAAAATTATCTAACACTTCTTTTTATCCTGTAATTGAAGATCAATGAGGACTAAAAAAAAATTTCTACAGGGTAGGTAATAGGGTAATGGGGTTCCAGAAATTCAATCTACAGTTCAAGGATGATGGGCTACAGTCTATCAACTGTAGAGAATGTATGAGATTCCCTTCCTCCATCTACTGATAGGTTTTTATGTCAAACTAGAAATGTCATTTACTAATTAGACATGAGGTGAATTGCTGATATGTCATTGCCACATATTCATAGATATGATTTATTCTAATAAAAGGAAAAATATTTTAACTGATACTTAGCATCCCTCTGGCAATTTACAGAAAGTATTGATTTCAGTTTATAAATAATGTAACTCTAGTATATGAAATTTTTGGAGAGAGGAAATAGAGAAAATCACAATATTTTTCTTATGTAGTGATAAATACTATTTATCTTTAAAATTCTTGCTTACATTTAGAAGTGAATTTTGTACGGTTAAGCAGCAAGTTGACAGCCTGGAAATTTATACCTTTTCTGAGAACATGTGTGACTTTGGAGCTGTATTAATGTAGTTTCCTGGTGGCTTTTATTTTGATGCTGGGAGATTATCTTTAAGAGACGGGCATAGTTTTATCTGCGTTTATCTCCCCAACCTTTTCCTGAAACAATCAGATTTAGTGGTGCCAGTTTCAGTGGTAACTTTTGTTATTTACAGCATACTGTTGTACTGAAAAAGTAACTGATCTCAGATAAACAAAGGGACCTTTGCCAGGTCTTTGAAGCTCAATTTCACTGTGAATAGTTTCTCATGGTAAAACCTGTAGGAGGCCTTCAGCTGATGTAAAAAGAGCAAAGTTGTGTCTCGTAATCTGCGCCCATTGGCCAGTAGAGTTTCTGTACTGCAGAGAGCCACCTGCACCAAACACACTATTCCCACTTTAGCGTGATATTGTAATGTTTTTACATCATATTCCAATGTATCTATTAGCGCAACTCTGTGCAGGTTCAGGGTCATAGTGCAGGACATCTTTATCTGTTTTCCAAGTTATCTAATATCACATTTACTTCATTATTTTCCTCTTGGGAATTTTTGCTTTTCTATTACATGCATTAATCTGTGACAATTGCTTTGCAATCATGGATAGCCGAGGATGTCAATACTGCATGGTGAACGTCTCATAAAGCCAGGCTACGGCGTAAAAAATAAGTTCAGCTCTTGTTTTCCCACATTCCTCTGTATATACAGTTGCATTCTGTATAAACTTGCTAGATAACCTTTGCATTCTGTCAAGTATAATAATTCTAATATAGCTCTTTTAAACAGCAGTGCGAATGCGATATTCTTAGTATTTCCATTTTTTCTTTTTAAGATGATGGCTGTATTGTCAGACACTGAAAATGTGCTTTTCTCATGCAGTTTTAGGCAGAATAAGAATGTCACGTTTTCAAATATTATTTGAGAGAGCAGAATATCTGTCAGTTTTTATGAGCGAGTCAGTATTGATCAGTCTCAGTTTATGAAAGATTAAAATTAATTAAAATCCCAATCTGGAATCTCTTCTATAATTAAATATAATTTAAAGGATGAAAACCCATACTATTTTTACTACATATAGATTTATTTCTATATGCATGTATTACTATACAAAACTGTCATACAGTAGATGTGTTAATAGTGAGAAAATATAATTTGCCGCTCATTCATTAGTCTAATACTAAATGCATGTTTGTTAAGGTCTTTCTGTTTTATAAGAAGATTTCAGGGGACCGCAAGTCTCCTCAGGCACTGCAGTGAAGCGGAAGCGCAGTGGGCTGCAGCTTCCTGAGGGCTTTGGGGTACACTGGCCCATCACCGAGATGCTTAGGTGGAAACTGGCTTGGTGTGCAAACCGGGTGGTCAGTCCTCTCTCAATCCATGAGATGATACACTCAAAGTGTAGCATTTATTTCAGAAGCATGTGGGGTCGCATTATCTCTTACACTGACGGAACTGCGGGCTAACTCTATAAGTAAATGATTTAAACACAATGTGCTATATGAGTACTTCTGATCTCTTGATATAAGGTGAAACACCTGAAACTGCCAGCATATTACTCTTACCCTTAATACTAGCGTGTCCAGCATTTTGACCAAACAGATTTCTCTGTGTCCTACAGTATTAAAAAAATCCCCTTAAAGAATTCTTTATTTCTTTTTTGATCTTTTTCTACTTAAAAATTCTGGCTTAATTTATTTTGTTTAGATACCTTTTCAATAATTAAAGATAAAATGATTCAGTAAGAATAAATATTACTACAGTATTGGCTGTACCATTCAGACTTTAAAGCATGAAGAGATCCCATTATTCTGAGCTAAAGCATGTGGAATAGTTTTTGTAACAACAGCAATATTTAAACCGCCAAATAATAAGACCACCAAATACTAATAGCACAGATTTATTGGTAGCAATGCAAATATTCCTGATTTTAATCTAGGAGACTGTTATACTTACAGAGATTTTCACAGTCATTTTCATAATTTTACTGCCAAATATTGTGTTTATTTCTTTGAAAAATGATTTTTATGTAGCTATAATATGTCAAACATATACAGACTATATACACTCAGATTGCTACCAAAGTCTTCATTAAAAAAATTAAGGTTCCAAGGTCAGCCCACTAAAAAGTTTCTCAGATAACCTGAAATCAGAATCCTGCTTTATGCTTTACTATGCAGTCTTTAGTTCTGTAATCACTGGCACTTTTTTGGTCGCATCTCCATGATGCTAGGCCAGTGCTCTTCCACGTCACCCTCATCTGTCAGTCAGTGCGTTGTCCCTTTGTCCCTCATTTACCTCAGTTGCCCAAAGCCTCGCTGTCCCGTCCCGTGTCCTCTGCTGCAGGTTTCAGGCTGCATTCGTTCTGCAGCGTTTGATTGCTCTTGTGCACATTACAAACTCTACGTCAGTGATCCTTGAAGGCAAGGGGGAATTATTCCCGTTTTAGAGAGTAAGAAATAAGTCTATGCATGTAAAACCATGTAGAGCATAGCTTTCCATGGGGTGAGGATGGCTCCCTTGGGATGCAGACAGACATCCTACATTCCAGACCAGAGGGGTCCAGAGCTTCTGTTGACTTCCCTGGCAGCTGTGCATACGCAGCATTTGTAAAGGACAATCTGAGGACACAAAACCAAGGGGAAAAGTGCTCACAACTGATCCAGTAACAGGGAATACTTAAACATTTCCTTGATTTATTTTGAAAATTTATCGTTGCCTTTTTTCCAGGAAAGACATTTTTTGTCAAAACTACAATTAGTACTGCTTTGTTTCCCATTTTCTTGAAGTACGTTTCCTGAACAGGAAACTTAGCTATCAAGATCAGCATGCTACTTTTGTCTACTTTACTGTCTGAAAAATTGGGAAGGTACAAAGCAAAGAGCTCAAAAAAATCTCTTCCCAAAATATCCAAACGCCCTCTTTTTTTAACATTTTTAAATGATTTCCTAGTTGCTGTGGAACTGGAATGGTAAGCTGTTTCTTATTCTATGATATAGAGTAGTATGGAATAATATATGGAATTCTATTCTCACCATCTCTCTCTCTGTATTTTGTTACTTCATATATATATAAAATATATATATACACACAGACACGTGTGTATATGCAGTCTTTCTTTTATGAAATAAATGGATTTATTTTAGTAAATATACTGGTAAATAGTAATAGTATAGAGACATATATATCTACCTATATTTTTAAAGAGATATAAAAGAAAGCCAGTTCAAATTAGCTGCTGATGCTGAGATATTGGACCAAGTAATCAGATTATTCACCTCCAAAGAAATCCAGTAACATAATTGAAATGCATATTCACAATGATCAGTATAGTGAAGTATGTTCTTCCTTTGCTAATTTCTCTTATGCTTTCACTATTAATTTCTACTAATGAAATAATATGTAGTATCAGTAGTCCTAAAAGAGAACGACATACACTAGCAACAATAAAACAGTGCAGGGACTGTCATTTGGGTATTATAGTGCATGCTTATTTAGGCTGATGCACTCAGCTTTAAGATCTCTTGCCTTGCAGTATTTCCTGAGAATGTAACATCAATAGTCTACTTCTGCCCACCCAGTAATGGCTTATTGCTGCAATAAAAAGTTATTCTGAGAGCATTTAGGTGGGAAAAGAACTCTGAAACATTAAATTCTGTCAGGCACCTGGGATTTAACTGGAATACACTCGGTTATAAAACAGTTTTTCATTGATCGCAATGGTTGAATTCTTAACTGTAGTTTATTTTCCCTTTGATTTTGAAATCCATAAGTGCCAGTCATGGCTTTAAGAACACAAATCATTGGCATGAGAGTTTAAATTAAAAGTGATAAATTGAGACTGTTAGTGACCACTACCTCAGCCAAACACAAATGCCATGGCTGTAGCTCTAAACATCACTGCATGCTTGATTTCAAATTAAGTGTGACAAATTAGGCAGGAAGTTAATTGCTAGCTTGGAATAACTATGGTGATGCTGATTGGAAAAAGCATCATAAAACTAATTTTTTACTTCGCAGCAATCCCAACTGACATATCAAAAAATAAAGAAACACTAATAAAAATGTCTGATTCAAAATGTGGGCATTTGCTGTGTATAAATCAGTGGCAATGTCTATGTGTATGTGAAGGTGACTTTTCTTTGAGAAAGCATTTGCTAGTTTAAAAATGTAGGAGCAAATTGAAAGATGCATGAGAGATTCTTGTACCCAGGTTGTGGATTATTGGGGGAGGTACATATATCTCTATCATTACTGACTAGATATTAGAGTTACTGTCAACTCTTCTAGTGGCAGCGAGTGCCAGGATGAACAATTACTCTTTAAGAGAGTGTGACCTTAAAGACCAAGAGGAGCTGTAAATCCTATGTCTCCTTAACTAGTCTCTCATTTATTTTATTTTATGTCCCCTATGCATAGATATATAAGTGGATACACCAGTATTCAGGAATTTATTGGATAACAGTTTCCCTTTCCCAAAGTCTCACTTTTGGATTTAGTGCTAGTTTCAGTATCAGTGGGACTATTTCACAACTAATTGGGGTTTTGTCTTTCTAGCAACATGTTAGTTACTTATTAGTAGTACAAATAGGCCCTTGGTGGTATAGAGATTGGTGAAATAGTTATCTATTTGTGTCAGGTGAAAAGAAGTATTTAAAAAGAAACTAAAAAAAGCTGAAGTCAAAGCAAATGAGAACCTTCAGCTACTAAACCAAAGGCATAACTATTTAAAGTTGAGCATATAAATTTCTCAAGCTTCTGTATTGCAATCTATCTGATACAAGTTAGTACAAGTCACATTTTGAGCTCTCAGTGCGAGGGTGACCATGTAAAGGACAGAGTACTGAACTGAGCTTTTTGTTTTCCTTGCTATTAGCAAACTTGAGTTGGACTTTGTGTCTTGATTCTGAACTTAATGTAATGTGCATTTGCTAAGGACATGCTTGCCGTATTATAAGATGTCTTGCAATAATGTGTACAACAAGTAAGGGAAAGAGATTCCTGAAATATGAATTTTTAGTCAAAAATGTCACCTTCCTGTGGGACCTGATGCATGTAGGCCTTTTATCCAAATTGCCTCTGAAAGTTTGTAAAGCTTTTTCTTCCTTTTCAAGCATGTTTGTTTTTTCAGCTAAGATTTTAACAAGTCTGGGTTGAGATTTCTTACCAGAAAATTCAATTTTGCCACCCCAAAGATGAAAGGCATCAATTTTCATCAAAAGCAGCTTCTTTCACGGAAAGGGAGAAGATGGCAGAAATAGCCGAGCTTGAGCAAAGGACTCAGGGCAGAGCGCAGGAGCCATGGGCTTGCTGCTTCTGGGCCAGCGAGGGAGGTGGCAGGACTGAGGGGCTTTGTGCTACTTGCTCCTGGCACAGGCAGTTCCCATCCCCTGGCTGCCCTGTCTTCCTGTGCCCTCCGCGCTGTGTTAATGGCAGCAGCAATACCAAGCCCAGCTCAGGTAAATGGGGGAGCACAGCCTGTTTGCTTCTCCGAAGCAACCGGACCTGTGGAGCAGCAACATCACATTCGTTACCTTCATTTGCCTGTAAGCTGCAGTGGGCTGCCTCCAACCCCATCACCCACCTCAGCAGATGAGGCTGCAGGTGTTTTACTCACTGAGTTTCCTTGCCCCAGGCTGCAACGTTATGTTCAACAGCTCTGGTTGCTTCCCGGCTTGACACGTGTCTTCTGTCTCCTAAACCAGTGATTCACCTCACCCTGCTTGCCTTTGCTCTGCAATAGCTCCCTGCTGCCTCTTTTCACTGTCCCCCCAAACCCCAAGTTGAATCATTTCTTTCATGTCCCCAGCTCAGGCCACAGTGTCCATAACATTGCTTCTTCCAAAGCTCCCGGCAGCCTTGTCCCTTTCTAACCTACTCTTTCCCCCTATCTTGCATGCATACATGTCCGGTTTCCCTCAGCCCACAGCTCTGCTTTTTGCCTTTTATCTTTGTATCTGCAGTATGCTTTTAGCAGCCTTCTTGGCAGTCCCCTTTCCACCACGGCACTTCTCATCTCATCTTGTGCTTGCTTGCTTTCCCCGCTGCTAGTTTCTCCCCACGGTTTGTGTGTGTTGTTCTGTTCAGGAGTGACTGCTAATGCCTACATACATACATACATACATACATACAAAGATCATCAGCTATAATGGGAACACATTACTTATCCCTAAAGGGGATATCCCTAAAGTTGAAAATGCTTTAGGCCATCAATGACTTGAACTCGAGCACAATTTTAGTATCCTCTGCAGTTTTAAATCTAGTACCAGTTTGCTAATCATGAAGCAAGATAGCTGCTGTATACTATTAATCTGTCACTGTACAAGTCTTATTTGTTCTGGAGAGATCTATACAGTTCTAATCAGGATTCGTTACTACGTTACATGGTTTTGCTTATTTAGTTAAGGGTCTTTCAATCCTGCCATCATACACACATATTTTCAAAACAGTTTAAAATTCAACCATAAACATTTTTTCAATTTCAGTTTTTCTTGTAGAGCCTTGCAAACCAAGAGCTAGTTTTAGTGAATTGTTAAAATAATTGTATTAGTCTGGTATCATGACCACAGAGAGGATCTTATCAATTTGAAAACCTTTTCTTGCGCAACTAAAACTGGCCTTGTAACAGAATGAATGTCACACGTTACTGGTTGATAAAGACAGAAAAACTGATGTGCAAGTGTTGAATGCTTAAAATAAATTGCATACTTAAAGAAAAAAACAAAGCTCAGTGTCTGAATTGCATAGAAAGTTGTAAACTTCTGACTGGATTTCAGAAGGACACTTTCTGCTCCGTCTGTATTCTGGCATCTTCTAATACCTGCCTGAATATTGGAGGTGCTACCTGAGCCTTTCAGCAGTGTTAGGATGAGAGCAAGGGACCTTCCTCTTCAGAGCTGGCCAAGCAAAGGGTTTGCAAGCTTAGAGCAGTTAGTTCGCTCACGCCCGCATAGCTGTGCCTGAACTCACTGAAGAGACATGCAAAGTTAAGTGCATGTTTGCCGTCTGGTTCACTTGGCAGCTATTTAAGCTTTTCAGTGGTCAAACCGAAAGTTGCTTTGTCACTAATATCATAAAAGCTTTGATCCTTTTGACACCTTTCCTGCTGAAAAGAAATCTGAGTGGGTGGTTAGCTTGATCTGAAATTCAACAGCCCACCATYTGCAGCATTTAAAATCACCATTTTGCAATGTAATTTTTGATAGAATTAAAGTTGCATAGCTAGTGTTAGTCAGACAAATTCTGCTAGACCTTTCTTTACACTTCTGCTGTAATTATGGTCAAAGTGTGCTTACCAATTATATCTTCTGGGGACCATAGAGAGCCTTTGTACCTCTGTGGTGGTAAGATCTATTGGCTATGGGCAGGTTCACAGTGACTGTGAAAGGGATGGGATCAACTTCTGTAAGACCTTTAAAACACACATCCTCCATTTTCTAGAATCTCTGTAACATAGATGTGATAATTTTTTTCGACAGAACAAGTACAATGTAGTTCAGCATTCACAGAGATGATCTGAAAAAGGATCTAGCCCAGTTAGTGTCTCCAGGGTGAGTAGAAGGTATTGCATTCAACATGAGAAAAAGTGCTGCAGCTTGCAGGGGGGAGCCGGCTAAGTACTGCCATTCGTTTCCTTGGCAATCCAGGGACTGGAGGCCCCTGGTTTGACCTCTAGAGGAGTTACTGATTTAGTGCATTAATGTATGCAGGAGTTTGGAAATGTAAAACCTCCTATCATGCACTTATCTCAGTTGGAAATTAATTTTGTTTTAATCCTGGAAATGTTGGAGAATGTGGAAAGGATAGTTTGTAATCAGTATGTCTTGCAGTTTAAAGATGAGTGTTTAATCGTCATCTAAATGCATTGGTTTCAGCGGTGTGATTACTGCTCATATAGCTTCTCTTGATATGCCTGAGTAGCTCAATAAAAAACATTATTTTTTGGAAGAAGAGTGCTTAGGAATATACTCTCCTTAAATACTCTGAAGCTATCATAGAGTCTGCCTATAACAATTTAAAGACACTCTGTTTAACAAAGAGATTTAACTACTCTGCATTCATTTAGAAGGGAGACAGAAACTGGGCATTGTATTTTTGTTCAGAAATGAAATGAAATGAAAGACTTAACAGCGATGTCAAAATCACTATATTTTCTTTTTTTGCTAGTGAATGAACTCTCATGTCAGTTGTAAAAAACCATGATGCTGCTTAATAAAATTAAGTCCAGTTAATTTATCCCTGGAAATATTAATTATCTTAGTACTGTCACCTCAGAAGTACAGGCCTTTAATTTGAGCTTGGTTAATTTAATAATTTCTATATTTTTTTACAATGCTTTAAAAAAATACTTTTTTCCTATATCCAGTGATACCACCTACTGGATATAAGCAAATAATAAAGACCTTCATATATAAAGTAACTCTTTAAGCAGAGTCAGGCTTATCTGATTTCAGCCTTTCACTTCGACTTACTAGTTATGTCTACATTTTCATGAAAATATCTTTTTTTTTTTCTTTAAGGCAAAGCAATTTGTAGTGTGAGCATCAGGACTATTGAAATTTGATTTCCTTCAAATTGTGCTCGAGGCCTTTTCCTGTATTTCCTATGATTTGGCTGAACAAGTGGCAATAATTGCTGCCACTAATTCAGAGTTCCTCATATATTGTTAGGGCTGTCTTTATGCAGGCATTGATTCTCATGAAAATTGTAGGAGTGAATCTTTTAGATCTCTCTCAGTTTCTTCAAAATTGGCCAGAAGTTGGCCGGAAATTGGCTCATACGTTGTTTATAAAGAACTAGCAAAAAGAGGACAGATGATGGGCAAACTGCATGGTCACATAAACTGCTTTTGCTGAAGAGAAATTTTGTTTCATTTTAATAGGCAGTATTTCAACTTACCTAGATTTTTTGTTTTTTTGCTTTGCGAAGACACAGACCAGAAAGAATTTGTTAAATTTTTCACTCTTATCAAACCTATATTTTTTATGTTTAATAAGTTATATATACATAAACACACACATGTCCATATAGATGTATTTATACATATTCAGAGAGAGACAGACAGGTAAAAAAACAGCTTGGCAAAGAAATTTCAACTAGTTCTGCCTGCAATTACTGGCACCCTGTGACTAACACCGCTTTGTCCCCTGAGCTAGCGACATGACGCCATTCCACATCTCCTGGCTGCACGCTGGCTGTTTTAGAAGACCAGCTTGTAAAAGAGAGAAGTTTCTTCAATTTGGAGAATGAGCTTTTTGCTTTGCTACAGTGCATCACATGGTGGCAAGCTTAAAACCACTGCATCAGAAAATAAACTGTAATCCCTACTCGCTCTGAGCTGTGAACTCTTGGCCAGCTTACCTGGGAGGTGGCCACCCATGCCAGGTGCAAGCCGAATGCGGCACCTTTTCTCCTGTCCTCAGGAGGAGGGTTGGTGCCAGCCATTAGTTTTTTCCGAGGACAGAACAGCTTTAGACATAGATTTTGTCTAATGTTTGATGGGGATGGAGGAATCCTAAAAGCTTTTACAAATGATGTTTTGCTTTTCAATCACTGTTCAATCAACATCACAGTAAACCCACCGGATGTCATGCCTGACAGTCTTGTAGGTGACAAATCCGTCATGTCACATCAAATCTCAGGGAAGAAGGGAAGGCACAGGCACTGTGCTGGAGAGGATTGTGCATTGATCTGTAAGCCAAGATTTCTGCATACCTTCTGACTTCTATCAGTCAAAGCCTCACGTTCCTCTGCTGCGGACAGCAACTATTGTTTTAGTCTGAAGTCACCTAAAAGACTGCACAAGGTCACTTCTGGAAGACCTGGCATCTTCAGTATAATCTTCATCCTGCCAAAATTGTCTCACCTCGTCTGCTATTATCTCTCTTTTTTTAAAGAGATGGGCCAAATTATGTGCCTGGTTCACTTGCCTGTGCGGGTTTGGATTTCCCTGCACCCCTACAGGCAAGTGGGAGACTCAGCAGTGCAGGTACCCATAGTTCCTGTGTTATTTCAAAAATAATCATGCTACAGCTTTTCTAAATGTATGTATGTCCAATCCCTCCATAAACTGTCAATGTAATAAATGCTGGACTCAGTCATCCGTGCCTCAATGTGTAAATGAACTTGGTTTGGACTAGCTGAAGTTAATTAGGAATTGGTTTAAATTAAATTGAAATATGTCATTTGTAATCTGAAAAAAAAAGAGCTCCTGCACTATGTTTACTCTCCATTCAGCAAACTCTATTTAGAAGTGATTTACATTAAACCAAGATACATTTTTTCTCTCAGCCAGTCTCAGTTTCTGCTAACCCCCACACAAATTTGTTCTTACGCTTGGCACCAGCTGACAAACAAGGTGAAATGCCACAACTACATAGGTCCTGAAAACAGTAAGTCCCCAGGGAGTAATGCATAAGAATGTATTAATGCAAATATGGAAATCTTATCTTCTTGCTCTCCTTCAGATGAACAGAGAACGACTTGAAGCAGAGCAGGTAATACGGTCCCTTTCACCACTACAAAATCCATGCTTTTGTTAAGTTTTGAAACTTTTGGCCTATGCAAATTGTGTGTAAATATACAAATTAGATTATTATAGCCAAAAGCACAGGAATCTGAGAGATCTGAGAGATCATCTATCTGAGAATAGATGCAGCTGTGAAAAACAGTGAACGGTATCTCTGTATTTCTAAATATAGAGCAGAAACAGAAAAATACCAAATAGTAAAGACATTTTGTTTTTTGCATATGCTACAGAGTGGAGATTGTGACAGTTTTGATGATCTTGGCATTTTCATGTTGATTCATTGTTGTCCTGTGGGGTTCAGATAAGTTTTGAATAAGCTCTCAGATGTGTGGCTTGATAGCAAAACCCTCAGTAATCAGAATGCAGCACATCAGTTATTTTTTTATTACTATTATTTGCAGTATCACCATCCTTCCTGTGATCCTTATGAGCAGTCAAGTACTTGAGTCGTAAAGAAAGACAGAGGAATTCTTAGTTGTGTTATGTATTTTCCCACCAGGCTGTGAGACACTAACCTTATTGTTGATGGARTTCTTCAGTTAAGGTCAGGAATCCAGTTTCCATATCAAATCAATGTTTTAAAAGAGTATTTTTATTGCAGTTGCTTAATTCTCATTTTGGAATGAGTCGTGAAGGCATTTATTAAGTTCTTTGCCTGCACTGATTACCGGTATCAGGCCATATTCTTTAAAAGAATTACAGGATATGTCAATTCACAAACAGACTTTTGATTGCCTGTAAGACACTTTTTTAGTTGTCAGAACAGACTGTTACAGGTTTTCTTCTTGGTATGTTCTGCATTAATGCTCATTAGCGTTCATTTTATTTTTATTTAAGATTTCAACTGTTTATAGGAGATGAAAAATCAGACTGCATCATCAATGAAAGGATATGAAACAACTGGGAATAAGAAGAATAATCTTGTACAAACTACTACCTTTATAATTCTTTAGAAATATTTTATTATGTTTTCACAACATGCCCAGTATCTCCTGAGTATAAAAGGTGAGTTTCTTGCTGCAAGGATCTTATGAGAAGAAGCATTTTTTATTGGTTTTACTGTTCCAGTCAGTATTTACTAGCTTCTGCCATGCAAACTGAAAATGTATTATTTTCTGAAAATCTACTATTTTTTTACAAGTTATTTTATTTGTAATAGTTCTGTTCAGAAGTCCTGCTTATGACTTGTATATATAAATYAGCTTTATTAACTGGCAGTTATTGTTTGGGATGTGGTTGTGTATACCTACTAAGTTAAATCAGAGCTCTGAGCTCAGATGAGGTGCTGAAACTGTGCTGTAATCCACTGGGACCGCTGGTCATAGTGCCCTTGTAAGGAGATGAAGGTTTGATCACTTTTGTCCCCCGCAACACTAGCGAGATCCTCCTCAGCTGTTAGCCTCTTACCAGTGTCTCAGTGCTTTCTGGCTTGCAAAGGTGGAGAGAAATGTTTCCCTCTGGACACCAAACAGCAGCCGGACTCTAGGGGACTCTGGCAGACAGTGTCTCTGTGCCTTTGCCAGTGCACTTGGTACTGAGGCAACCATCATTTGGGTGTCTGTGAGCAGGTTTATTTTTAGTATTTTTTTTTTAAGTAAACACTCTCTCTAGACCATCAAATAATTGTTCAGGCTACACCAAATGCAACAGGACTGTCTTAAGTGCTGTACGTCTGTGACCTGAGCACGCACACAAATATGGCATGCTGTTGCGGATGGCCAGCTGCCATGCAGCTGCTCTCCACCAGGACCTTGGTGGAGTACTGAAAAGTTGGTGGGGTGTTAGAAATGGTTGCACTGCCATTTAGACTTTGTGTTCACAGTCTGCAGTGAGACATGTCAAGGATTTACTTATTTCRGAACTGAAATCGTTCTGGAGATACTCAAAACACTAAAAAACAGCTCTTGTCCTAAGAAATGGCTTTCTTGCTTTCTGCGGAGTATTGTATTAAAGCCTGGAATCAAGTATATGGTTTTCTGATGAGCTGAGTATTTATTGCAGTTGGAGCACATGTAAGATAATGTGAAGACAGTACACCTTTATTGTAAATGTAAAGTGGTCAGTTGTCTGGCTAAAGAAGCACTACACCTCCATAGGCTTCATCTCTTTCGCTCTTGTGCACCTAAAGGGGAGAGCGTAAAGGAGTTTGAGGGGTGGAACAGAGTGACTGGGGACATCTACTTCTGTTGACATTTGCAGCATGACTACTCAGAAATACACGCTGAAATATGATTGATTCAGACAAATGTGCTGGTGAGGAAATAGTAGGTACAAGCATTTTTCCTCCTATGCACTAGTTTTGATTTTCCAAAAGGAAATGAATTGAAGGGTACAATTGATTTTGATATTACTTGACAGGGKTTTTTTTTAAGTTTTGTATGCTTACATATTCTTTTCAAAAGTTAAAAACAAGACTATAACAAATCTATGTGCAAAATACACACTTTGGAACGTGCAGGGAATTGTGGGCAGAGAAAGGCAGCAAACTTACACATTTGACAATGCGGAAGATTGTAATTGTGTGAAATAGGATTTAGTTATAGGAAACTACTCAGGCTTCTACAATGAAAATAATTTCATTTTGAGAGGATATACAAGTTTAGATTATATCTCACAGTCAAAGTAAATATGAAAAACGTTCAAAGTTTCTGTCTGTGTAAACTACAGTATTTTCATGTTTTTTCTGGATTTCCCAGGACTTCTCCACTTAGGCCTTCTGAGCACAGCTCTGCGACTAATTGATTTTTCATTTCACTGGCCATAATGAATATTGAGAAAATGATTCTAATTGAATATAAAAAACCCTAAAAAATAGGTTTAACTTAAGCAGGTAGGAGCCAAAGCTTTATTCTTTCTTTGAATACAACCAGTTTTTCGATCTTTCAAAGTTCACCCCCCTTCAGGCTGATTGTTTATCTTACCTGCCTGGCAATACCACTGAGATGAGATAATTGGGTGTTAGACATGATGGAGCGTCCATTAAAAAATGCAGTTTTTTAAATGATGGGTTCTGAGAAGATCTCCATGCTGCAGCTAGTGATTTCTGTCAAATGCCAATAATAAAGACTCAGATTTTTGTGTGATAAATAAATTGCTGAACATATTTGCCATTAAAAAAATAATGTGACACTAGCCATAGTTAAACCCTCTTATGGTTCTGTTCATTGTTTACAGAGATTTTACATCATGCCAAATGAAAGGTTCTCATTTTTAGTGATTAGGAAACCTTTTAGTGTCAGTCATTAACTAAGCAAAAGATACAAGATGATTGATTTATACTAGCTAAGGAACTGCAAAAGTATCACTTTTTTTAATACTATGGACTGATACTCAAAGGGGAACTTTGAAAATATATTTTAAGATACAGGAAAAAATCTAATTGACAGCACACAATGAGACTGTAAGATTGCATTCATTGCTGAAGTCAAGGAGGTTTTTGCCTTTTGCTTCCCCTGAAGATGCATCCCATAATTTCTTTTTTAAAACTTCCTATGGCATAAGTTCCTACCTACTGAGAAATGAAGAGCCATACCTTCTCTTCTGGAAATTTCTCCTGGTAAGTGTCCCCTGTACATACAATTACAAAAGAAAATTTGCCTTAACAGTAAATATGTTGGACAGAGATATTTTTATTTGTGAAGTAATCATTCCTCTTCTGAGAGTTCTGAACTTCATGATTTCAAGGACCTTTCTGACAGACCATGAAGATAATTTTATTAATATGTTTTTACTAATGATWGCTTTTTTCACTACTTTTTTTCTTAATTTAACACAGAAAGTGTGCTATACAGGATCAAATCAATTATCCAATTAATCCAGTAATTTATTTCTGACATCTGGTATTTATTAATACCAGATGATTCAGAGGAAAATCAAGAAACTTTGTATTTACCGGGTATGAGATCACCACTGGAAGTGAAGTCCTCATGTATTCCACAGTATTTGCTAGAATTTATCCCTTCCAAAATGTTTAGTTGGTTTAGAGTTTCAGATATTCTTGTTATTTTTATCAACATCCAATCTGATTTTGATATCTATTTGCTAAGCACTTAACCCTTGCCAGTTATAGTTTGTGACAGATTGATTTGCTATTATTTCACATGACCCCATAAAGCTGTTAAAGAGTCTGACTTGTTTCTACAACTTGATGATTACAAGAAGGAATTCGACTGTTACAGGGTTTAAGATTTAAGATTAACTTCCTAATAGTTAGGGAGAAAATATCAACTAGTTCCAGGTGCAGGCTGATAAATTTATGCACAGGGCTGCGAGACATTGGTGCCAGTGGCACCCCCGTGCCCATGATGGATGGGATCCTTCCATTCCTATGCTAGACTTTCTGCAGTGATTTCTGAGCAAGGTAATTCAGACAACTGTGGACGTGTAAGTCCCATTAGGAAACACTGTGAAATTCTTATCTCCACTGGAATAAAAACTTAGACTTTCCTTCTAGAAAGATAAATATGCCTTTATTCTATAAAAAGCTTCTGTTGCCCTCTATTATTTGCAATAGACTTTAGAAAAAAAGTCATAACATTTATGATTCTCAGAGGCTTAGCCAGAAATCTGCTGTCATAAAAATTCGTAGTAAAGCTTGGGCCTTCAGAGGCTGAAAGTGTGAATGCCTTCCAGAGCTGGAGGCAGTTCACTGAGAAGGTCTTGCCCACTGTCTTAACACTTCAAACCCAGGAGTTTACAGGAGGACCTGCACATGTAATTGAAACTACTGCAGGATGATAACAAAACCCAAAAAGTTCTGCATCAGGTTGCAAGACCTTTCTGTCCAGCATTTTGCCTAGGATACAGGGCTACACTTTTTAATGGGTTTCTTGCCTATTTAAACATTTTTACTTTAGTAACTTCTTCAGCACCTGTTTATCATATCCTCTCTATCAATCTTCTTCCTTTTTTCTTTTTTTTTTTTAATTTTGCACTCTTTAATTGTATGCTATTGGGGCATTTCTGCATGGCTTGCTGGAAAGGCTTTTTTTTTTTTTTTTTTAATGGCTCTTCTAGTTGTTTGACTGCTGATATTACCCAATAAAAGGAACACAGCTGCCTTAAGTACCAATTCATCACAGTGGGGTGGAAATAGCCCGTAGTGGTCGGGTACTTTTGCAGTGACAAGAAGGAGTGGAAAATCTCAAAATTGCTTTATTTTACAAGCAATTTATTAAGTTATGGGACAAGTATTCCATCACTATTTGGTTTTTGTGTAAATGGTTTTGAGAATAAGAAATTCTTCACTTGTATAAAAATAATGGAAAGATTTTTACTTTCATCCTGTTGTTTGAACCATTTCTTAAATATATTCAGTATCATTTTCTGCATTTTCACCTGAACTGTTTTCAGTTAGAGATTTTCTGGTGACACTGTACTGAAAATGTCTAAGATATTTTAAATGTCAACTTAATAAATGTAACAATAATATGATCTGATCTATTTATCAGAAGTGTTATAAAACATTTGTAACTACCTATTCTGACTGTGTTAGCACCCAGCAACCTGAAATAAGAATGAAGGTTCCTATATGGAAGGCACAGATGAAGAGAGTCCCTGATAAATAGAGTCCTCGAAGCCACAGTTTAGGGTTTGAACACAAAGAGCAAGTGATTAAGGAGATAGGAGAGAGAGAAGGAAAAAGGGAAAGGTAATAGAGACAAGTATGATTGCATGAGTCAATAGTAAGGTTGTTACCAGCCTAACATTTGCCATGGCTTTGCTTTTGGGATGTTTCGTTGTGGCAGGACGGTAGTTAGGGTCCATATTTCTTCTTAGCTCAAGTGAACGAACAACGGACTAGGCAGCAGCATGATCAGACTGATCTGACTCTCTACCTACTTTACCTTCACTTTGTCTCTTCTGGATATAAGAACAGTAATGAAATACAGACATCTTCCTTGGGGGAAAAAACTTTCAAGTTAATTATACACTGATCAGTAAATCATACTGCGTCTTAATCATTACATCAAAATATCCATCAGACAATGTTTAGCGTTGTACTTTCTTGCCACAAAGACATACCACAGAAGACTTTATAAATAGGGAATAAGCTAGAAGTCACAAAACAAGGTACAGTTTCCCAGCTGAAATTAAAAACACCAAATTTTGAATGAAGTGCCTTTATGAAATTTAAGATTTAAGGTTAATTTAATCTATGTAAAGGAAAGGCTGCTCATAAGTAAGGTAACAGTATCAAGAATTCTGCAGAGCACTTAAGCAAAGCCTGAAAATCACACCCCAAAAGTATTCCTAAACATCAGTGAAAGCAGCAGCATTAACATCTCTTTAGGAAGTTGATCGTTACTAATACCAGGCTTGATATTGCCACCTGGTAGACAAATGACAGGAAGGACAAACGAGAATGCACTGCATCTCAGGTTAACACAAAAATAAACTGTGACCAGAATATAAAGAGAATCAAAAGAATAATAACAGACATGAGGGAGTCAGGGAAGGGAAAAAGATTGGCTGAAGTTTTCTCTAAATTATTTATGAGGGTTAAGATGGAGCCTTGCCTGTCTATGCAAAATTTCTTTGCCTGACAGGGCTCTGATCCTTCTCAGGCAGTATCATATGATAAATATTAATCTGAGAAAGGATAAACTCTATGTTAGAAGTTAAGCAAAAAGTAAATCTGATTTTCAGAGGACAGAGAAGGTAGAGAGGCTATAAGAGTTTGGTGCCAATCCACAAGTAAATATAAATCTTTTCACATAGACCTAGTCAAAAAGGAAACTAAGAAAAATGACTTTGCCCCGTCTCTCTCTCTCTCACACACATGCACATGCACACCCATGCGCACACACAGAGGCAAATACACCCCAACTGCCCTGGGGCCCACTGTGGTAGATGCAAAATGTATTTAAGCGGTAGAGCAAGAGCAGATTAGTTGCTGGCAGTTTTGTTGTTCTTATTTTTATCCGGTAGTGTGTTCTGAGTAATAGTCATCACCTCTGAGTGTGTATTATCCTAAGCATAGGCTGAAAAGGAGATACTGATACATGGCACACACCTTTTGAATACTAATGAGAATTTAGACGTTCTGCTTCATATATTACTGTTCTAACATTAAAGTTATGTCTCATATACGTGGACCTATGTCTATATCCGTTAGGCCATTGGAAGCTCAACTGTGGTTTACTGATATTCCCTTACAGGTTCCATACAAACAAACTCATTAGTTGGATTTTGTTTTTTCATTTGGTTGAATATCAAGACAGCCCATTTTGCAGGCCTTGTTTTTATTTATAAAAGCAAAAATAATGAAGAATCATCAAGATTATCCAATTTGTATGCACACTGAGCAGAAGTAGGAAAGGTGTGACAGTAGGGGGTAGATAAAAGAACTCAAAACAGAGAGACTGATCTCCAGAAAATATTGTTTCCTATTCCCACAGCATTAAAAGACTCAGGAGCTATAAAGTGTTCATAAGAATAAACGTGTTCTCTTATAAAAAAAGACTACAGTTATGGTACATGCTGCAGCCTTCCTTGTTTTTATTTAATGGCATTATACTGGCAGATTTCATTACTGCGTTTTGATTTTTGTTTCTTATTTTTCAATTTTTATATATGTTCTGAACATATTTTCGTAGTGAAATTTCAGAATAAGCATCTGACAGGTTTAGGTTTCCCTGTGGTGTTGCCTTCAGCAGCCCACTGCTGTGAGGATTTCCCTGGGTGGTTTCTTTCACGTGTGTGACCAAGGCGCTCTCTCTCCAGTCATCAGCTCCCTTTAATTCCTGAGCAAGCCTCCCAGAGGGCTTTCGCAGAAAGGAGGCAAATGGTTACAGGCCAGCTTTGTAATCACGTCTGGGTTTATTATCTACAAAAAATACCGGAGCAAACGGAAATTATGGAAAAGCTCACCAGCCGTCAGCAGGCGAAAATAGTTGTTGGGCAGCGGTTGACCATTCTGGATGTTAATCTTTACATTAGCCTGGCTGGCATGTGACTCTTCTGAGGAATAACAGTATTAGCTCTTCTACTCCTGACAGTATTTAAGAGTAAAAGTTTCTACTGAACACCAAACTGACAAACCGTTATGTATAGCAGCTCTCAACATGACTAGCTGTAACACGCAGGCTCCAAAAGCCCTTCTGAAATCTCTCACATCAAGTGCCTGGATTTCACTAGCAGGACGCACAGAAAAATCTAGAAAATTATGGGAACAGATTTTTTTATATTTTTTGAAAATGAGGCTCCTGGGTTTTGCTACATGCAGACAAAATGCACATTTATATATTTTTTAATAATGTTTTGTCACATCAAGAACAAGTTGAGCAGATAAGATATCTTGAAATTTCTTCCTCCAAAGCACAGATGTGCATATAGCCTCACTAGTATGTTACTTTGCTAATTCACTACTAATTGATATAGGCCTGAAAATGTTGTTTGTGACAATAGAATGTGTTACTGAAATGATAAAGGAGTAATTGATTTAATTTTCAAATATTAATTTAAAACTCACAAACAAGTTTTTAAATATCATCGATGATGGGTGAGTGAAGAGTTAACAGGACTGAAGTTTGGCAAGTGCAAAGCTGTTGAGCAGAGGAGTTAACAGGACTGAAGTTTGTCAATTGATATGCGAAAGAACTGATAGCACAAGAACTGATATGCGCAAAGCTGTTGAACAGAGGACTTAACAGGACTGAAGAAGTCTACCAACCGATATGCGCAAGGACTGACATGCGCAAGGCTGCGGAATGGCAGCATTAACAAGACTGCAGAAGTGAAGTCTGCCACCTGGAATCCGCACGGACCCCCGGGGAGGGAAGAAGCAATACGGAGGTGTTGTGGTCTTGCCTCGCTAGCAGGGTCCTCCCGAGCAGACAAACAGACAGTCCTGTGATTGTGAAACTTGCTAAAAGTCAGCAAAAGCAGTGTTTGCCCAGAGCCCCAGCCGTATAAAAGGAGACTTGGGAGCTAGGAGAGTTCGAGCAGGGACGGGAACGTGACCTGACCATCCTCTCCGGCTGGACCGTGAGTATCCCCCCCCTCCCCTTTTCCTGGGACGCTGGGTTAAGGTAACT